>NC_135977.1:29907966-30265466 GCF_053455715.1 Rhinoraja longicauda
GTGACTTTCAAATTGCTCACTGTTACAACACATTTTCATTAAAACATGCAAGTCGACAGTTCTGCTGTGCACTAAATATTAAAGGCAGATGAACAGGAAAAGCAAATCATTCCTTCCAGTCTTGAAAACCACAAATTTACATCAACACGCAGAAATTGGTTCAAAAATGCAAAACATTTTGCGAAGAGGAAATGTCCCCTGCTAGTTCCAAGTTTAAAAGCACTGCCTAAAAAATAATAATTGCTTTAGGCATATTTTTTTTAACATTAGCAAATAAAAACAAGATTAAAAAATCATGAACTTGAGAATGGGGAATGGACAGCGAGTGAAATGGGTTTTTTTAACTTTCCACAAATAGAACTCTAAAATAAAACAATGATGCAGATTTCACATTTTGCATTTAGAATGCTACACACGATTTTCAAAACAAGAGATATGGGAATATTGACATTGTTAAGCTTGACGCGCTGGCCAGTGGTCTGTCAGTGGTGCCAGTGAGGTGCAGGAGCCAAAACAGGTACAAGTGGAGTGAAACAAACTTCACCCACATGAAAAAAAATGTCAAATTGATAAAGAAATTAGGGACAACCCTGAATTAGTGTCAATTTTCCGTTGGATTTCAGATCACTAGCCTTGAAAGTTAAAATGATTCAGGTTCAACATCAGAAACCACACACGTATCTCACGAAGAAAAACCGTAATTAAAATTAAGACATCACTTGTGAACTTGTGTGGGCAATGGAGCTCTGGGAGGGGTAACAGGGGGGTGATGAATCCAGCCAATTAATTAGTTTCACAAAAGATCCTGAAGTGAGAACACTTCAGCATGTGCTACATTCACTGCAAGTATTTGAAATTGTTGGGAATATTTGTCACACTTTCCAAGCATGTTGAGTACTGAAAACTAGTCTTAAAAAAACATGGACAGTTTGTGATACTGTTGTAAATGTCCTATTTACACTTACATGGGAATCATGCAAAAACAGAATTTACATTTCTTGGAAACAAGTTTGAAGACATTATGGTCAGAGACCAAAGATTGATAAATGGAAGTGAATTTTTAATAAACCTATAAAATTTCAAAGACCGAAAAAATATTGAACAAAAATTAAACATTAAGTCCTATAAATGCAGTGCCCTCCATAATGTTCGGGACAAAGACCCATCATTTATTTATTTGCCTCTGTACTCCACAATTTGAGATTTGTAATAGAAAAAAAATAACATGTGGTTAAAGTGTACACTGGCAGATTTTATTGAAGGGTATTTTTATACATTTTGGTTTCACCATGTAGAGATTACAGCTGTGTTAATACATAGTCCCCCCCATTTCAGTGCACCATAATGTTTGGGACACATGGCTTACATGGTATTTGTAATTGCTCAGGTGTGTTTAATTGCCTCCTTAATGCAGGTATAAGAGAGCTCTCAGCACCAGTCTTTCCTCCAGTCTTTCCATCACCTTTGGAAACTTTTATTGCTGTTTATCAACATGAGGACCAAAGTCGTGCCAATCAAAGTCAAAGAAGCCATTATGAGACTGAGAAACAAGAATAAAACTGTTAGAGACATCAGCCAAACCTTAGGCTTACCAAAATCAACTGTTTGGAACATCATTAAGAAGAAAGAGAGCACTGGTGTGCTTACTAATTGCAAAGGGACTGGCAGGCCAAGGAAGACCAAGGACGACAGAAGAATTCTCTCTATAATAAAGAGAAATCCCCAAACACTTGTCTGACAGATCAGAAACACTCTTCAGGTGTGGATTTGTCAATGACCACTGTCCGCAGAAGACGTCGTGAACAGAAATACAGAGGCTACAAATGCCTCAAAACTCATTGGCTGGCGGTTCCTTCTACATCAAGACAATGATCCCAAACATACTGCTAAAGCAACAAAGGAGTTTTAGAAAGCTAAAAAATGGTCAATTCTTGACCATGGCCAAGTCAATCACCCAATCTGAACCCAATTGAGCATGCCATTTATATGCTGAAGAGAAAACTGAAGGGACCTAGCCCGCAAAACAAGCATAAGCTAAAGATGGCTGCAATACAGGCCTGGCAGAGCATCACCAGAGAAGACACCCAGCAGCTGGTGATGTCCATGAATCGCAGACTTTAAGCAGTCATTGCGTGCAAAGGATATGCAACAAAATACTAAACATGACTTTAATTTAAATGACATTGCTGTGTCCCAAACATTATGGTGCCCTGAAATGGGGGTCTATGTATAAACACTGCTATAATTTCTATATGGTGAAACCAAAATGTATACAAATGGCCTTTATTAAAATCTGACAATGTGCACTTTAACCACGTGATTTTTTTTTCTATTACAAATCTCAAATTGTGGAGTACAGAGGCAAATAAATAAATGATGGGTCTTTGTTCCAAACATTATAGAGAGCACTGTATCTAAGAAAGCTCTACTGACTGGAGAAAAACCTAGCTTTTCACATTACTTTTTCTACCATGAAGAACAAGAGCATTCTTTTCAATAAATGTATTTCAGGATAACAGTCAGCCCCATTCCTTAATACCTCGAGTACAAAAAAAATTGCTAAAAGATCTCAATACTTTGAAATAACAATTAATAATCTATTACAATTTTAAAAACAAGTTTTGCTGTGTTCTCTCATTTGGTGATGTAAGAGGAAAGAAAGTGCAAAACACACGTTAATAAAAGCAATTAGTCATGATCTCAGTTAGCAAACCCATAGCAATGAAAAAGGAGGTTGTGCAGCATACAAATTTCCTGATCCATTATAAACTTCAGCCTCCTGGTAAAAACCTGGTCGGCATTTTAAATAGAGTACTGTTTAAAGAGAATATTAAAACAATGATATAAAAACTCAGGTCAAAAAGCAAATGATCCAAATCCAAAATTGCCATCCCTTTCATTACAGTGCTGCTAACAAGCGCTGTGCCAAAATACAACCTTAACAAATGATATAAAATCCAGTTCAATGTGTGCTTGCAATCGTGATTAAAAGGAATCTGCAGCAAATAAGGTTTTAACTATTTTAACTGCTACTATGATTGCTGATATAAAACAGTAATATGACATACTTATGTCCTGAAAATATAGTGGCTCAAATAATCCAAGCAATTGTGTGCAAGACCACCAATTCTGTTCCATAATTTAAACCAGCCAAGCAGAACAAATGATTTCACACAACGGCATTACAACATAGCTTACACAGGCAATTTCTAATCTCTGCCATTGAGAGGCACACTACATTACTGGCAGTGGCCTAGTTTTAACAATCTAGAAGCAAAACGTTCCACCAATGAAAGAAAAAAATACAATATTCAATAACTAAATGCAAGCTGACAAAGGAAAAAAAAAGGAGAAATCTAATTATACTGGGGTTCTCACAAAGACAGATTTTTTTAAACCTAAGTCTCCAACACCAGATTAATTGGACATCAAGGTCAAAACTATGCTTTTGCAACATTCAATGTCTTTTAAATGTTGTTATTATACGTACCACAACTATTTCCTCTGGCAGCTCGTTCCAACCATTTCACCGTCTGTATGAAAAGGTTGCCCTTCAGATTCACTACACCTTTTTCTGCTCACCTTAAACCTATGCCCTCTGGTTCTCGAATCCCCAACAATGCATCGAAAAAAACTGCAGACACCCTATTTACGCACCTCACGATTTTATACTCCTCTAAGAACACCCCCTTTAATTCAAATGTGAAGCAGGTAATGCTGTATGGATCAGAGACATGGAGAACAACAAAACACACAACAAACAGGCTGCAAACATTCATTAAGGGCTCGAAGGGCTGAATGGCCTACTCCTGCACCTATTGTCTATTGTCTATTAACACCTGTCTCAGGAGAATACTAAACATCTGGTGGAGAGACAAAGTAAGTAGTATGGACCTGTGGAAAAGAACAAGCCAGGATCCCATTGACTTACAAATTCGAAAGAGAAAATGGAGTTGGATTGGACACACCCTCAGAAAACCTGCCACAAACATCACCTGGTAAGCCCTGAAATGGAACCTCCAAGGAAAAAGGAAAAGAGGTTGCATGAGGAACAGCTGGAGAAGAGGTGTCCAGGCAGAAATGTCTGGGAGTGGGCTCAACTGGGGAGATCTCGAAAGGACCGCCAACAACCGAGTGAGGTGGAGGACATTTATCAGTGGCCTATGCTCCCTAGAGGAGTCAAGTCAAGTCAAGTCAAGTCAATTTATTTGTATAGCACATTTAAAAACAACCCACGTTGACCAAAGTGCTGCACATCTGACTAGGAAAAAAAGAAACATACAGTGGCAGGCAGCCAAACACAACGGCGCGGCCATCTTGAACAAAATGTTAATTCAATCACCCACAGTCCAACAATAAAAGCACTAAACAGGCACCCAAATTACCCAACCCCAAAAACCCCCCAAAACACAGTCCAACAATAGAAGCATTAAATAGGCATTCAAATCACACACCCCAAAACCCCCAAAAACACAGTCCAACAATAAAAGCATCAAACAGGCACTCAAACCACCCAACCCCAAAAACACACAAAAAAGAAACATCCATCAAAGAAACATCCATCACAGTGAGTCTCCTCCAGTCCTCTCTCTCCTCACTGTGATGGAAGGCCACAATGTCTTTCCCTTCTCCCGCTGTCCTCGCCCGCAGTCAGGTTGTTGTGGTTGCAGGCCGCACCGGACGGTCCACAGCGGGCCGAGCCCAAGGCGTGTCGCGTCGCAGCCGCTCCCGCAGCCTCCGAAGACGGCCGGCTCCGCCGATGATAAGTCCGATCCGGGGCGGGCGAACACGCTGTCGCTGTTGTTGCACGTCGGGGCGGTCGTGGCTCCCGACATTGAAACCCCCGCCCAGCAGAGAAATATCCCGCGGCCATCTTAGGCCGCGCCGGACGGTGAAATGTCCGCGCCCCAAGCCCCGCGATCCGGGGTGGGCGAACATGCTGCCGCTGCCGGAGCTCCCGATGTCGGAATCCACGCGGCCCGAACCTAAGGCGAGTCGCAGCCGCTCCCGCAGCCTCCGAAGACGGCCGGCTCCGGTGATGGTAAGTCCGATCCACGGACTTGGATGGTAAGTCCGATGGAGGCTGACAGCTCCAGGAGTTGGGCCGATGGTAGGCCGCAGCAGGAACGGAGACACGGCCCAGAAAACAAAGGTCGGGTCTCCGTTCGGAAGGGACACATATTTACAGTGTTAGTTTCCCCCTCCCCCCCACATACACACATAGTACACAAACACAAAACACCACATCACAACTACAACTAAGACCAAAAAAAAACAACAAAAACACAAAGACAAATGGACCGCAGGTGAGCGGCAGCTGCTAGGGCAGTGCCGCCATTTTGTCAAGGGCTTAAGAAGTAGTAGAAGAACACTCCCTGGCCTCCAGCGCTCCGAGGAATAGCTCCCTAGTCTGCCCAACCCCTCCCTATGCCTCAGGCCTTTGCGTCCTGACAACATGATTGTAAATCTTTTCTGCACTTTGCAGCTTAATGGAATCTTTACTATTGTCGTGACTTTTTGAACCGTGTCACCCAGAGACTGTAATGGATTGATACAAAATCTTTATACATCAAGAGAAACAGAAATTCTCTTGGTAGAATCTCCCAAACCCAAGGTGTCTATAATCTTAAAATCAAACATAATAGTAGGTGATTCAATACAATTTCAATAACTACAATGATATTGTTTACTTTGTTATTTTGAGCCTGTCCAAAGGTCCCATTGAGTGACTCATTTACAGCATAGTTGAATGTTCCAACACTTTTGACGGGACACAATAATACTTATTTTCACAAATAAAAACTTTATTCAGGATAAGGAATATGTACAAAACAAAACAAAAACTCTTCATACATGCTCATTGTCCATGCGTTCAATAGTGTTCTACTCAGTAGTGTTCACACCTATCTACACAGAACACCCTTTAGCAAACGTCAGGTCGTGTGACAAGTTTTAGTTGACTGGCACATTGCACAGCATCAGTGAGAGGCCCATCCTTCGCAACACCTGTGACAGGTTACAACGTCGCAAGTAAGGACACTTCATGCCTATACGTGTAGGAACTGCATGGAAGATAGACACAAAATACTGGAGTAACTCAGTGGGACTGGCAGCATCCCTGGAGAGAAGGAATGGGTAACGTTTCGGGTCGAGACCCGTCTTCAGAATGAGAGTCAGGGGAGAGGGAGACACATTAACAAGGAAATGTAAGCTGTGAAATCGAGACATCAAAGGGGAGGCCCAGGACAGAAAAGTCATTATGGGAATAGGAGAGGAAGTTAAAGTGTTTAGCAACCTTTTGATCGGTTAGGTTTAGGTGGACTGAGCAGAGGTATTCAGTGAAACGATCGCCGAGCCTGTGTTTGGTCTCGCCGATAACTAAATGCAATCACCTTTCACCTCATTAGCCGTCACATACAGCACAATCCTCCGACATTTCCGCCACCTGCATATGTATCCCACCACTTGCCACATTTCCCACCTCCATCCCTTTCCGCAGACCGTTCCCTCCGCAATTCCCTGGTTCCACAACTTCCCACCCAAACCACCCCCTCCCCAGGGACTTTCCCCTGCAACTGCAGGAGATGCAACACCTGTCGTTATACCTCCTCCCTCGAGTCTGTCCAAGGACCCCGACAGACTTTTCAAATAAGACAGAGGTTCACTTGCACCTCCTCCAAGCTCATCTACAGTATCCGCTGTTCATGGCGTGGACTCCTTTATATCGGCGAGACCAAACGCAGGCTTGGCGATCGTTCCGCTGAACACGTACGTTGAGTCCGCCTAAACCCACCAGATCTCCCGGTTGGAAGCTTCCTTCATCTCTTTCACAATGGCGCAAAATAACACCAGAGATTTCTGGTTTGATGTTGGTCTAATTAACATATTCAATTATTTACAGCTGTTTGAAAAAAGACCTAATGCTGGAGTAACTCAACATCTCTGGACGACACACGTAAGGAATTATTTGGGTCAGGACCCTTCTTCAGACGGCAAAGCTGTCCTTTTAATTTCAAACTTATTGATTACTGCTTTTAACATACATTAGAACATAATCTGATTATTGTTTTGAAATAATGAGTGCTACTTCCACATAATTTTATAACCCCCCGAATAATCTCTAACAGGGACGACCAAAACTGAGCACAATACAACAACTATGGCATCAAAGTCTTATTACAACTGCATGATTATCTCCTAACCTCTATACTCAATGCCCTTACTGATGAAGATAAGCATGTCAAAAACTTTCACCTGTCCACCTGTGATGCCACTTTTGGGAACAAAGTACCTCTAACTTTCAAGGCAAGGTTGATGGAGCGTTTTGGAAGGTTGAAGGTCAATAACAAATAAAACCAAACTTACTAATTATTCTAATTCTTAAGAGTTTGGCAGCATTAGTTCTAAACTGAGGAATAAATAACCAACAGGATTCGCCTAACGCACAATGCCAATTTCTACTCCACCAAGTGACAACTTGGATCTAACTTGCTTTTGCATATTTCTTCAAATATAAACAATAAAAGACAATTTGGAATAAAGGCAAGCCAACATTTGTCAGATTCCAAACAGTGATATGTTGCTGCTTCAAATTTCCATCACAGGAGGATACTGATATTGATAATAATATTGCAGTTCCCTCTTGTGGCCAATGAGAATACTGCTGCATAAAATTAATTTACCTTCAATAAGCTCATTGGAATTCATTGTGCTACTTTCTTCAACACTTATGGAAAAAGCTTGTAAATCTCATCAGTTTCCTTCAAACTACAATTTACAAACAATTGTTCCTGTCGTTTCTGGAAACTCAATGTAGAGCATAATGTAAGCACATCCTGACAACCGTAAATTCAGTCCAACATCAATTCCTCACCCATTCCTTCTCTCCGGAGATGCTGCCTGGAGTTACCCCAGCACTTTGTGTCTATCTTCGGTTTAAAACTGCATAACCTGTTCCTTCCTACGCCATTCACATTTTACTTTGTCCAAGTTGATTTTATGTACAGCCAACCCAAAGCTTCACATGAAACCACTTTCCTTTTCTTAACCCATGAGACCAAAACTTTTTTTTTCCAAATCATCATTGCACTTGTAAAGGCAAGGCCCAAAGATAGACAACAACTTACATTGATTTAATGAACACATTTCAATGATTTTTTTGAGATTGTTACAAGAACAAGACTCTGCCCTAAATTATGTAAAGGTAAAATATATTTGGCAATAATAACATGTCTATAAAAAAAATGTTTCTTGAAATGCAAAGGACAAAAAAGTGACCACTCTGTTTGGAGGCCAATAATTATGGGTTAAAAAAGCACGAGGAAAAAAGGTAAATTACCGGATAAACCTTAATTCTTGTATCTCCAAATTAAGGAAAATCACTCAGATGGTTAAACAAAATACGATAAGAGTAAAAAGACAAAAGTCAAAGGTCTATTTTTAAAAGCAGAATAATTATGGGAAATCTATAGTGCTGCAGGGACTCTTAAGTAACTCAAGTGTCAAGCAAAAGAGTCAAGAAAATCAAAAGTGTTTTATTGTTATATGGCCTGAAATGAACAATTAAATTCCTACTTGCAGCAGCACAACACTTATGTAAACACCATAATAAACAGCATATATATTTGTTTAAAAACAAATAAGAACAGGGCAAAAGTAATGACACTGTCTATGGAGCTTATAGCGTTTAATGGCCTGATGGTTGCAGGGAAGAAGCTGCTCCTGAATCTGAATGTTAGGTTTCAGACTCCAATACCTTCTTCCCGATGGCAGGGGTGAAATGAGTGTGGCCAGGGTGGTGTGGTTCTCTGATGATGTTGTTGACTCCTATAGATCCATTCGATGGTGGGGAGGTCAGTACCCATGATGGACTGGCCAGTGTTCACCACTTTTTGCAAATTTGTTCTTTTGGCATTCGAGTTGCTGAACCAGGCTGTGATGCAATCAGTCAATATCCTCTCTAATGTACAGCTGTAGAGGTTCAAGAGAGTATTTGTTGACATATCAAATCTCCTCGATTTTAGAGGCGTTGATGGGCTCTCTATGATTGCATCAATGTGCAGGGTCCAGTACAGATCCTTAGATATGCACACCCAGGAATTTGAAATATTCCTTCCCAGAGATGCCCTTTAAAATGGCACGTAGTAAATCCAAAATATAAACCAATTCAAATAACCCCAAGCAAGTATAAATGAATCAGGCAAAAACACAAGTTTTAAGGCAAGCTTACTTTTGCAAGAAAATGGTGTGTTATGGTAAATGCCTTTCAACAATAAATTGCAGGTGTGCAAGTCAGCTAAATATATTGCTGCCACTAAATACAATGCTGACAAAAGCTAGAGTTAGGGTAAAGAAATGAGGGTGGAACATATTCAAAGGAGATGACTGTGAAGGGATGACAGTTCCACAAAAAAAAAATTTTTTAAACAAAGATGAAAATGTACGAGTCAAGAAGCCAAATTATGTCAGCCAGGACATGGATATCACACTAGAGAGAGAAGTATGGTTTAATGGGCAATAGATGTCTGGAATATTTACAAAGAATATCGTTTAGCAAACTGGGTAGGAATTCATTGAAATTGTTAAGTCCGCAGTTGACAAAAATAAGGGGTAGGTCAGTGTGCAACATCAGGCAAATGAGCAGACCAATGTCAGTGGGAAAGGGTTGCTGCCTTACAGCGCCCAGATTCGATCCCGACTATGGGTGCTGTCTGTTTATTCCAGACGCTCCAGTTTCCTCCCACGTTCCAAAGATGCGCAGGTTTGTAGGTTAATTGGTTCTGCAAATTGTCCCTAGTGTGTAGAATAGAACTAGTGTATGGGTGATCGTTGGTCAGTGCAGACTCAGTGGGCCATAGGGCCTCTTTCCATGTTCTATCTGTAAACTAAACTCAATTTACAGCTCAACCTATAATGAAAGACTCCTTAGATTGCTAACCGGTTCATCTTGCATCAGTGGTCAGACGAGGCCTGGAGCTGTAAGCATACAGAGCTTGAGTTCAAAGATAAAGGCTTCTATTTTTCCATTGCTGAACTAGATAAAATTTGTGCTACCTCCAAAGTCCATAACAGACGCAATGTTTATGAAAGACTTAAGGGCGAAGAAAAGTAGTCCTGGTGGTGTTAGAACTGCAAGAGAAGCCATTTGTGGCTAATTCAATATAGAGTTGAAAACACTAGGAGGGATGAGGGTGCAGCATACATGAATGTAACCTGCTTGAATTAAAGACTTCCCTAACATATTTGAAATGTTTTATTTTAGACATCCAATGATTTTGACTTGGAAGATACAAGAGCAAAAAGGAAACAAAAAACAGAAGTGAAGCAAGACAAGGAGGAAAGGGAAAGAATGTGCATGCAGAAAGTTGAACAGGAAAACGAAAATGAAAGTGCAGCAAGAATGGAAACTAAATCTTGCAGTGTTTTAAAAATAAATGGGCAGGGAAAGCTAAAATGTCATAGTAGCAATTGAAAAACGTTTACAAATTATTAATTCTTTCAGCCCAGGGAAGGAAACTGAACTTTTCTCACATCTGTGTTAACAAGTTATTAACTACATATAAAACATGGTGCATATTCACTTCAAAATATCAGTTTAATACCTGGTTGCTGCAGTTATTTTTTGAAAACCTATAGCAGAGTAGGAAATCTATTTGCAATATTGATATTTATTTGGTATAAAAAGTTGGTTGAACTTCAAGTGCTTTGGCATTTATTTCTGTAAAATTGGGAGTAAGTATCCAAACTCACTCTCCACACTTCTTCCAGCCACTTCCCAACTCAAGGATTTTGTGCCCACCAAGTAAAACAGGCTGGTTATTGAAAAGTTTGTATCAAACTTGGTATAGGATGACTTTTAAGCTAACATTAAGATTTCTTGCCAGTTGCTTCCATTCTAACAGTAATAATACAGCACCATGATTTTAATATTGGGATAAGAATTCTGAGAGATTCAAGCCATCAATTTATGCCAGTCAGGACATGGGTATCACACTATCACATTATCACTTCCCATCGATTGTAACAGTCTAAACTGAAGGTTGCAAATTCAAATCATCTGCTTTACCCAAACCAATACTTTGAATAGCAGCGACTACAGAAGTCAATTAAGCCACACACAATTCTTGGTTTTGAATGACATTCATTGGTAATTAGCAATATCAGTAAATCAAAAGATAAATGCAAGTATGCCATTCATATTATCATGACTTTTCTATCAGTTTAAAGATGCTATAAAGAAGAGAATTCTAATATTTCAAAGCCGTACCAATGATTTTACCAAGTTTGCCAACTTGCCTTTGTGCTGATCCAATGTATTTATCATTTGGATTTTATTTCTTTTTTTACTGGAATGCAGAAGACCAAGGGGTATAAAAAAGGTCGCCACGATAAAATAGCTTCCAGCAAACATTAAATAAACACCTAGTCTCATTTCCAACCCAAGCATTAAAATTAAGCACTGTAACTCCTTCAAATCATAAATGTAAGAAAATAACTGCAGATAAATAGTCCCCTAACTGACCAAAGTAATGCCCTGAATTAAAATGTCATGTCAGCCTGCACTCAGCCCAAGGAGTTTAGTTAGCTATGCTTCCCAAAAGCTCATAAAACATTTAACATGCCTGCAATTGTTTAATAAAGGTACCACACCTCGTTGTGGAGTATGGTACTTGGGCTAATGCCCTCTGACCAGCTAACTGAGTAAACAAATTGTGACAGAGGATGTTGACTGCTGATGTTTTCTTTTGCCATTTTCTTACTGGAAGTCCAAAGGGATCTTTTGCCACACATCAGGTGAATTTCTGAGACTTTGATCAAGACTTTACCCCAATTAGAAATTTAAAAAAACTGTAGATGTTGGAAATCTGACAAAAACAGAAAAAGCTAGAAACAGCATGTAATGAAGGATCTTTAAACTAGTTTCTCTTCCCACAAAGGTGTCCAGACTTGCTGAGTGTTTCCACGTTTTTCTTTCTTTTTAACATGAAGGATTTCCCTAATACTTGCACAACTTGACAGATGCGAAAAGAAACACTTAGCCAAAGGCATCCAGATATTACTCCCCCATGGAGTGGAGGAGATAAAAAGCAAAGGCAACGCTTGCTAAAGCCACAACAGTTGGGGCAAAGATAGAAATGAGAGCTATTTGAACTCCTTTCCGTGTTCAAGGACAGAACCCCCTCCCCTCAACGCGAGTCTGCAATGTCTTGTTTAACAACGTGCAACCTTGCACAGCTCGTGAGCTGTACCGAAACTGGCACATCATTAGTCACTGAATTCCGCACCTTCAATGATAGGTTTGTGGAGCCAACACATAATACACCATGAAAATTATGTCTAGTCCACATTTGAATTTCACGAAAATCCACATCAATGGTTCAGTGGTTCCTTTAGCATCACATGTACCAAGGTAGAGCAATTGGTTTTTTTGCATACAGATCTGCAAGATTATTGTCATACACAAGTAAAATCCCCAGTTAAGTACATAATGCATAGAAACAGCCCACAGTCTACTTGCAATAGTTGCCATTTTTTTGCTCCATTTCAATTCCCAACTGAAGCTGGCCAAAGGCCTGTTGCAGCCGTCATCTCCATTCGGTCGTCCCATGAACTGCCGTCCTTCCCCTTGCCTGGACATCTTCAACCTTTGTGCCCTGGTGGCACCACATCCACACTGCAGCAATGCATTTCAATCCTGGTCTCAGGACAAGTCAACTGCCAATTTCTTTCTACGATATCATGCACTGGCCTTCCTTGCAAAGCAGTTGCAATGACATTTTATTGTTAAACAGCTTTTTCTGCAGATTTATCTACAACCTAATTTAGATCTCCCTACATCCAAGAGAATATTACTTTAAACCCAAGAGTACAAAGTCTAAAAGAGCTTGATCTGACATACTGTCTGTCACGTGCTCTACCAAGAACAAAACTTTATTTTGAATTTAAAACATTTAGAAATTGTTTTTGTTTAAATCTGACAAAAAAAATAGTTTTATTCCCATTATAAATTATGAAATCTGGTGTGTACTTACAAATTGAGTAGGAAAATAACTGCAAATGCTGGTAGAAATCGAAGGTATCTCAAAATGCTGGAGTAACTCAGCAGGTCAGGCAGCATCTCTGGAGAGAAGACATTCCTTCTCTCCAGAGATGCTGCCTGACCTGCTGAGTTACTCCAGCATTTTGTGATACCTTCGACAGTTACAGATTAAGATCAGTATGGAAAGAAATAACCTGAACTTCACAATTGTAACACATCCTCTCTGGGATACCAACGCCCAACTTGTGAACAGCCCATACATTTGATTGACCATTTGGGAAAACCGCAGGATGGATTTGCCAGCTTCTTCCACTCTTATCAAGCTTCGGAATGGTTATTACATAAATTAAGGTACTGTCCAATTCTCCTTTGGGAACATTGGACTTTGTCACTGGAACTGGTGTCCTCCAATGCTGAGAACTATATTCTGCACACTGTATCTTCCCCTTTGCTCTATCATTGTACTGGAGTTTTATTTTGATTGCATTCATGCAAGGTATATCTGATCTGTTTGGATAACATGCAAAACAAAGCACATCACTGTACCTCTGTACACATGACAATAATAAACCTGAATCTATGGAGCTGCAGGCATCTCCTGTCACCGGGGAATTCCATTGCCGACTGCATTTCTGCCTTACAAACTGTCCAGGTTACACAGAATACAACCCTGCTGTCACGCGAGGTGGGGGGGGGGGGGGGGGTTCTGTATACCTATTTTTATCAAATACAAATTTCACAGTCAATCAAGACTCGGCAGTCTTGTTGATTTGTACCGAAAGAAGGCTCAAATCTCAGCCTTTGTCACTGCTATCAAGCACCAACAATCAAATTGTTTCTACGTTTGCCACTGAAAATTTACTAATTTTGTCCAAAAAAATGTTCTTTGTAAAGTATCGTCTCTTAAAGCAATGCCTTCTTAAATACAAACTCATACTGAGGATACCATTGGTGTAACATTGAAATGCAGCTTTCATGCAGCTATTAGAATTGTATCAATTACTTGGAAAATTTGCACTTCATAAAGATAGTTTGTCTAAAGACTTGCAAGAGCACCTCCAACTCAATGTACCAATAAAATTTGCTCACAAATTAATAGCAAGTGCGTGTGGAACATTCCCAAATTCACTTGAGCACAGCATCAAAGAAGGCCAAGGAACCATCAAAAGAGTTGATTTATAGAGATGCATCTGGAAGGAGCACTTCTCAACTCTGATGTACACATATTCTGGTTAATTGTAGATTAAGTATTTCAACCAAATATACATTACATCCAAATTTCAAGTGGGTTACCACAAAATAATCTGGAGAAGTTTCAATAAATAAAAATAAATTAAACATTACCTTCAAACTTCAGAAATTATTTTTTTAATGTTTTGCCTGTTGTGCAAGCTCCAATTTTTAAACTATCAGGGCTATGTCATGTTAGGCCTAAGACTGTACAACCTACGACAATACCACAGATTTGCCTTGAGATTTTCAGTACAATGATATTAGATATTTATTTTTGTATTCTGAATACTCTGCCTGAGCATGATTATATTAAAATCCATTTTTTAAACACGTCTTTAGAAATTAAAGTCCTCAGAAATACGCCAGTTTCTACTTGATAGCTTCTATAACAAAAATCTGCTATGCTAATACAGGATTTTTTTGTAAAGCTCACTAAGACATGTGAATAAAGTGCAATGAAATTGAAAGTCTTAGCACAACAGATGCAAAACAAGACAAAAAAAATAATATCTACAACTACAACACTGGGAGTTTTACAGATCAGCAGTTTTCAAAATGATCAACACCAGGAAAGGACACTAAATATTAATCATTCAGAAACATTGGCACAGCCCAGAACAGCTCATCAGTTACTATATACTGGAATATTTGATTATGTTAAAATAAATCCCTCAATGTGACATAAAATCATCATGTGATTGGTCAGAGGGGGTATCTTCGTGCATACCAATATGTTAAAAATGTATGCAATTCAACTCAAATGACAAAAGTCCAGTAGCTGCAGAGCACTACAAAAAATATTTATCATTTAACTGTAATGCGAAATTCAGTCAGTACAAATTTTGCTTGGGTTATCAGATCCTGGCCAGTCGGCAATAATGTACAGTCACACGTAAGAAAAATAATTTCAAGTCATTCAGTATGATGAATAAATTATTTTACTGATTAATTCTCAATTACAATGCAACAGTTTGAGTGTTCAAAGATTGGATCTCAAATCATAAAAATTCAGCAAGAAACACCAAGGATAGAAAACGTACTATTCTTCAAAATATTAATAGTTTCTGGAAGTTGGTTATCATCGGATGGCAAGCACAGTGTCGTAATCCTCAAAATGAACAACGTATGTTCGGGTTACTTATTAGGGATATGAAGAATAACTGATAGCTTAATGATCTATCCAGAAGTATTTTAAGACAGCATTGTAAAATTAATTGTTGCAGTTGTTAATTTTACGTTTGTGATTTAATTTTAGCATATCTTCAGTGATCTACGAATGAACATTCAGACATGGCAAGTCAAAGAACCATAAACACATGCAAATTTTGACTTCCACTATCTCTCCAAGTTAATGCCAACCAAGTTTCAAAAATATCACCATGCAATTGCCAATTCTATAATTAAGCATTTTTCAATTACACTGGAAGTATTCTGGTAATGCCAGTTTTTAAAGCAGATTTTAAAGCTGCACTTGGTAGGAGGAATATGGAAGCCACATTTTCCTTGTAAGCTAAAAATCTTAAATGTTTAGAGAAGGAAACAAGTCAGGGATAAAGAACTGTTGAGAGAAGATATTAAGTTAAGTTCATGCAGGAAGTAGGTTAGACCACAGAGATTTTTAGTCTCCATATTAAAGTACAAGAACATAACAAACTACCGAGAGGAGGTGCAGAACCTGGCGGACTGGTGCTCAGATAACAACCTGTCCCAAAAAACATCTCCTAGACCAAGGAGCTGATCATCAACTTCCGTAGGTCACACAACGGGGGACAGTGTGGAGAGTGTGTCCAGCTTCAGGTTTCTGGGCACTCACATTTCGGAGGACCTAACATGGTTCAATAACACTGCTGCGCTGGTCAAGGAGGCGCAGCAACGACTGTTCTACCTGAGAACACTGAAAAAGTCTGGTCTACCCCAACAGCTGCTGACGACCTTCTACCGCTGCACCATAGAGAGCATCCTAACACATGGAATTCCTGTGTGGTATCTCAGCTGCACGGAGGCAGAGAGGAGAGCTCTTCAGCGGGTAGTCTATAGAGCTCAGAACACTATCGGAACACAGTTACCAGGCTTGGAGGGCATCTACAACACACGATACCTCAGAAAAGCCACCAGCATTCACAAAGAATCCTCACACCCCTGCAATAGTCTGTTCGAACGTCTATCATCTGGCACACGCTACAAGGCCTTCTACGCCCGCACCTCCAGACTCAGGAACAGCTTCATCCCCAGGGCCATAGCTGCTATTAACCGGTCCTGCTGACTCGGGTGGTCACATCGCACAGTGAACCGGCACAGACCTACTTGCACTTTATTCTGTTTTAAAACTGTTTCTAATTTTGTTTCATTGGGTTGTTTAAATTTATACTGATTAGCTAATTAATTTATTGCATCGTATGGAAGTCGCATTCCCAATCTCGTTGTACCCCTGTACAATGACAATAAAGATATATTGTATTGTATAGTATTAAGATAAGGACCAGTAACTAAGTTGCAATTATCAGAAAAGCTTAAACGGTTTAAGGCTGTGAGCGCACTACCAAAGAATATCAAAACTCTCAAAATGAATCTTCTTCCTTTAATCACCACCAAGAATACCTGATGATTTCATTGTGGGTTTTCCTACTGAATTTGGGTAGATTCAACGAATAATGTGGTACAATACATGATACAGTTTTGAGATGGCTAAAATGTGCCACATAAATTTGAGCTTTTATTCCACAGCATTAAATCCCCAATTTATTTTAAACTAGGTATTCATTAATAATATAGTTCCAGATTGAAATTAAGATTTCTCCACACCAAACAATAAGATGGGATATGAGAAATATGAAGACAGTACTTCATGAAAACAGGTCCAAAGTTTAATTCTAACCGCCACCTTTCTCCTGCACAGCTTTACCCCCTGCCCCCTTCTCATACACACCCACTATAAATAAAAACACTTGCTTTGCTTTAAGAAAACTGATCTTCGATAGAACTGGTTGCAGATAAAATTTGCTAGGATATTACGTATATCAACACAGTCAGTCTCAGTTTCCCTGGTTCTTTCTGAAGGAGGGTAATAAGTTGAAATACTTGATTTTTTTAAAATATCCAACTTTATGTTTGGTAAAATGCAAATGTTTGAGAAGCGAACCATCTGCAATTAAAATAAAACTGGGAATAAACCAACTCTTAGGGCACAACTACATTGGTTTCCAAAACAGTTCTAAGATTGAAACTGCAACCAGTAGCATTGCATCTATATATTTGTAATTAATCTAGTAGTTAGTCCAGATGTCCATACAACACATGTTCATATTTCAAATGTGGCCATTTGATTTAAACTTGACTTCAATCTGTCCCACAATGTGACCGGCTTGTAACAGTCCTCAAAAATGTCCTAGTAAGTTACGTACTTCAACGGTAATCAGGGATGGGCAAGCCAGATTTAATCTATCAAAAAATATAACTGTAAAACTACAGAGGTTAGTTTCTATGAGCAACTCCCGATTACCTCGAATGCAAATCTTCAACTTTTCCATTGGCAGGGCTATGTAACAAAACAGCACTGCAAATCTGAAGATAGAAACTGCAGATTAGAGAAGCTACTGATACAACACCTAAAAATGTAATCTGTTAATTGACTGCACATCAAATGTTCTCAGTTCCAACCTGGCTCATCTTATAATAATAATAATAATAATCCATTTATTTTATATAGCGCCTTATCACATGCTCAAAGCGCTTTACAAAAACAATTAACATAGAAACAAACAGACAAACCATCCTGACGGAAAAGCGGCGAATACTCAACGCCAGCGTCCTCTCACGTCAGGGTCCGGCAGTAGACATTAAAGAGCACAAGACACACAGATAATTTTTTTTACATAAAACAGTATGAAAAGAAACTGGAAAAATACAAATCATATGTGATTTATATAAGTTTTGCTCATCGTGTTTATATCCCTTTATAGTTGGACTGTACATCTGGTTGAATGAGCAGTTACAAAATACTTTAGAAAAGTAGTACCTCTTCTCATAGCATCACATTTCTGTTACTAAGGTCTGTATCACTAAAATTAAACTCAGAAGGCACAGTGATCGTTCACAAGAATTCCATTTCTTAGAGGCCTTTCAAAACCTCTATACCAATAATATATTACTCTGGAAAACCATTGCCCAAGAAGAGTAAGGTGACGTGCCTCAATGACTACTGACTGGTAGCGCTAATGGCCATGGTACAATAAGATGTTGGTTATGCCACATATGAACACCTACTTCAACAACAAACTGGACCTACTCCAATTCCCCACCACCACAACAGGTCAGAGGATGCGATCTCACTGGTTCTGCACTCTGCACTGGAGCACGTGGACAATAAAAACACATACGTCAGGCTGTTGTTGATAAGACTACAGTTCTGCATTCAACACTATCATCCCCTCCAACCTGGTTAACAGAGGATGGGATCTCACTAGTTCTGCACTTTGCACGAGAGTACTTGGACAATAACACATATGTCAGGCTGTTGTGATAAGAATACAGCTTGGTGCTCGACACCATCATCCCCTCCAACCTGGTTACCAAGTTGGACACAAAATGGTGGAGTAACTCAGCGGGACAGGCAGCATCTCTGGAGAGAAGGAATGGGTGACGTTTTGGGTCAAGACCCTTCTTCCGTGAACTACTGGAAAAGGGCCTCTGTGCATCCCTCTGCAACTGTATCCTCAACTTCCTCATCACCAGTCCACAATCTGTATGAATCAACAGCAACATTTCCTCCTCGATAACCATCAGCACGGGAGCACCTCAAGGCTGCGTGCTCAGCCCCCTACTCTATGTACGACTGTAAAGCAGTGCGAACTCCATCAAGTTCACCGACGACACCGCCGTTGTTGGACGAATTACAGATAACGATGAGTCAGAGATAGGAGGGAGATCGATTGACTAACCAATTAGTGCCAGAATAACAACTTTGCTTTCAACGTCAGTAAGACCAAATAACTAATTGTTGACTTTGGAAAAGGTAGGACGAAGATCCGCAAACCTGCCTTCATTGAAGGAATGGTGATGGAGTGTGTTAAAAGATTCAAATTCGTGGGAGTGCATCTCTCTGAAGATCAGTCCGGGACCCAACACATTGATGTCGTCAGAAAAAAGCCCATCAATGCCTCTACATCCTTAGAAGATTCGGTATGTTAACAAATACTGTTGATCTTCCACAGGTGTACAGGAGAGTGCATATTGACTGGTTGCATTACAGCCTGGTTTAGCAAATTGTATGCCCAAAAACGAAGACTGCAGTGGTGAACATTATCCTGTGCGGTATGTGTACTGACCTCTCCACGATCTACAAGAGTTGCTGCCTCAAAAAGGCAGCCGGCATCATCACAATCTCCCTGTCCTACTCTTATTTCACCTGCTGTAGGGAAGTAGGTACAGGAGCCCAAGAACTAACTCCGAAGGGTCTCGACCCGAAACGTCACCCATTCCTTCTCTCCAGAGATGCTACCTTCCCGCTGAGTTACTTTAGCATTTTGTGTCTACCTTTGATTTAAACCAGCACCTTCAGTTCTTTCCTACACAAAAACTAACGTCCAGATTCAAGAGCAGCTTCTTCCCTACAACCATCAGACTATTAAACACTACAATATTCAAGTAAGCTCAGAGCTACAAAGACCTGGGGGCATTATTTTGTCTTCACACTATTATTGTTTGTTTTTTTACATTTACTTATCCGTTGTGCTACTGCAAATAAGAATTTCATTGTTCTCTTTCAGGGCATATCACAACAAAACACTCTTGACTCAATAAAAACACTAAAGTGAACAGCTGATTATCAAGTTTTTTTTAATATCCCCCTATTTAATTCTTAACTTACAAGTGGCTTTCATTGGACATTTATTCCAACAAAGGCAAGAATCAAATGTTAATTGAAAAATATTTGGTAGAGTTGATTATGGAAATATTTTTCTACTGCAAGGTCAAAGAAGATAAGATTTCTCCACAGTAAAAATTGTAGCAAGTTCAAAACGTTTGTCTGCATATACTACTGTCAAAACAAACACTCGCCAAATACAAGACTGGCAAGTGGAAGGATTCAAGGGCGGTAAAAGCCTAATCTGATGGTGGGGAAAGGGTGGACAGAAGCGGGCTGCTTCCAAAGATCTGTCAAACATTTCTCCTTTATCAATTTGAGAGGGGTGGCTTGTTTCTACTCAAGTTTCATCATAGCCCCAAATATATTTCAATCTTTCTCATTTACCAACAAATCTCTTGTGGAGTGAAACTAATGATCAGAACTTTTGAGAATCCTTAAATTAACTTCCTAATAGCTTCCCAAAACCGTTTCATTGTTTAGTGGAAGTGCTTGCAATTGGTTGAAATTTCCAACACTGGCAACAATCCCAATCAATGAAAAAATGAAAACATGGTTAACTGTTTTAGAAGGGATATTCACCAGGGTGCTCAACTAAACAGAAATGCTTAAAGCATGTCGCAAATCACAATCTTCAGTTCCAAAAACACTATTTAAAGAAGGGTCTCGACCCGAAACGTCACCATTCCTTCTCTCCCGAGATGCTGCCTGTTACTCTAGTTTTTTGTGTCGATCTTCGGTTTAAACCATCATCTGCAGTTCCTTCTTACACACACCATACAACTTGAATTGGCATATATTGAGGATAATGTTGAACCAACAAATCTTACCTAAGTTCTGTTCAAATCCTGACACTGGATTCCATCTGCACCAACATTCTCCAGCTCTGAATGAATAAAAATGGCACTGTTCTGACTCTTATATCGTTGTTCAACATTTTTGAAAAATTAAGATAGGAACTCTGCATAGTGTACGTTCAAGCAAGACCGTTTTAACTTTTGAAAGAAAGCTAATCAATAAAAAACAGATAAAAAGATCATTTCACAATACTGAAACACTTAAAACCTATAACACGAGCTTCTTGTCTACACTAACTGAACTGTAAAAGTATGCCCAAACATAGGACACTCACGCAATTGAGTTTGATTTTGTAGAATCAAAATGCATTCACAGAATTTGAAAAAACACCATGTCCATATGTTAAAAGCAGAAAACAGGAACAACTTTTTTGAAAGCAAATGCCATGAAATGTTGTTACTTGAGTTGAAATTTGCATACTATTTCAGAATAACTATGCAAAACAATGTACGTATTGTGCAAGAATAGATTCAGAAATCCCTGCGAATAATTATAATGCAGGAACACGTTCTCTACACGGGAAAAATTTAACTCCTTCACTGTTTACTGAAAGTATTGAACTTCTTTTAAATTGAAGGGTGAAGCATTGGCACTGGGCCAATACCAGGTGAAGGTATGATTACCAATGATGGGTAACTAAAATCTACATTGCAAAGGTGGCCACAACTGGGGAAATATTTTACAGAGCTGCAGATTAAGATGCAACAGTAATTAAAATTATAAGGGTCTCTGTATAAGGAGGATAGACACAAAAAGCTGGAGTAACACAGCAGGACAGGCAGCATCTCTGGAGAGAAGGAATGGGTAGCGTTTCGTGTGGAGACTTTTCTTCAGACTAGAGTTTAAGGAGGTTTTGGTTCTCAAAACTGATGAGCATACCCCTAGTGTGCAAGTCATGATGGAGAAATCGGGCAATGGCATGTTTACACTATTGCACAAGGGTAGTGTTATTTCCCAGCAGGATGATTAACAGCTGCTGGGGTTGGTATAGTTTTTGGGGGGTGTCTCAGCTATACTCTTGACAGTGGCACTCATTTGAATCTCTGTGACCCATTCTTGGTTACAAAGCTCCAGGGATAGTAATGTATTACATATAACAGCCAACACCAGATGCTGCAGCAGAAATTCTCCCTCCAAATAACTGGTCTGAGAGCTGTGACATTGTACAACCACTTCCACCTCAGTCTCTGCAGAAGGCAACCGATGTGCTGCCAACACAAACAGGATGCTTTGCGTAATTCCCAGGTTTTCTCTGGTAACATCAAAGGAATCTTGTACGATCAACTCCCTGCTTTCACATTAGATATACGGACAGCTCGTAAAACTGGAAAGGGGCTTACAATAAGTTTGGCACCATCCAAATAAATAAATAGACAGAATTTTGGACAAAGGTAGAGTTATGGGGGGATAAGAATCATCAAAGTATGAAGGTAAACAAGGCACAACTGTTTTCCAGTAAAAGAGAAGCGAAGACAGGAATGGGTTGAAAAACATTATGGAAAACTATTCCATCACCGAGATTATTCACATACAAGCTCTCAGGGTCAACACAAATGCCAAGCCACCAAATGATCTAGTTCAGCCTCTGACCAGGAGGGAACGGAGTATTTACTCAAGGGAATAAGCTTTAGCTTTCATCAACTTAATTTCACATTTCAGGATTGAATATCAGGCAGGCAGGGTTGGTCTGATTAGAAACATAGAAAATAGGTGCAGGAGGAGGCCATTTGGCCCTTCGAGCCAGCACCGCCATTCAGTGTGATCATGGCTGATCATCTACAATCAGTAACCTGTGCTTGCCTTCTCCCCATATCCCTTGATTCCACTAGCCCCTAGAGCTCCATTGAACTCTCTTTTAAATTCATCCAATGAATTTGCCTCCACTTCCTTCTGTGGCAGATAATTCCACAAATTCACAACTCTCTGGGTGAAAAAGTTTCTTCCCACCTCACTTTTAAATGGCCTCCCCTTTATTCCTAGACTGTGTCCCCTGGTTCTGGACTCCAACATTGGGAACATTTTTCCTGCATCTAGCTTGTCAAGTCAAGTCAAGTCAAGTTTATTTGTCACATACACATACACGATGTGCAGTGAAATGAAAGTGGCAATGCCTGCGGATTGTGCACAAAAAAGAATTACAGTTACAGCATATAAATAAAGTTAAAGTTAATATAGAGAAGACAAAATTTAGTCCCTGGAGTTATAAAAGTTGACAGTCCTGGTGGCCTGTGGGAAGAAACTCCGTCTCATCCTCTCCGTTTTCACAGCGTGACAGCAGAGGCATTTGCCTGACCGTAGCATCTGGAACAGTCCGTTGCTGGGGTGGCAGGGGTTCCTCATAATCTTGCTTGCTCTGGATCTGCACCTCCTGATGTATAGGTCCTGCAGGGGGATGAGTGTAGTTCCCATGGTGCGTTCTGCCAAACGCACTACTCTCTGCAGGGCCATCCTGTCCTGGGCAGAGCTGTTCCCAAACCAGACTGTAATGTTGCCGGACAGGATGCTCTCTACAGCCCCAGAGTAGAAGCAATGAAGGATCCTCAGAGACACTCTGAATTTCCTCAGCTGTCTAAGGTGGTAAACGCGCTGCTTTGCCTTACCCACCAGTGCGGCAATGTGCATTGCCCATGTCAGATCCTCTGTGATGTGGACTCCCAAGTACTTTAAAATGCTCACCCTATCCACAGTAGACCCATTTATCTCCAGTGGCGTGTACGTCCTTGGATGTTTAGCCCTTCTAAAGTCCACAATCAGCTCCTTAGTTTTAGTGACATTCAAGAGGAGGCTATTGTCCTGACACCAGAGTGCCAGATCAGCCACCTCCTCCCGGTAGGCCTTCTCATCGTTGTCAGAGATCCGGCCCACCACCACAGTGTCATCAGCAAACTTGATGATGGAGTTTGAGCTGAACCTGGCCCCACAGTCATGCGTGTACAGGGAGTACAGTAGGGGGCTAAGGACGCAGCCCTGGGGGGATCCTATGTTCAGGGTGAGGGAGCTAGATGCGTGTTCCCCATCCTGACCACTTGGGGCCTGGCGGTGAGAAAGTCTAGTCCTTTTATGATTTTTATACGTCTCTATAAGATCCCCTCTCATCCTTTGGTGGCTTGGCATTTGAGTTGGTCCCGAGATCTGGATATCAGCGTACATGTGAGATTTGCCCTGTTCCTGGAGACTGTTACTGAAGGGCAGAGACACATTATCCACTACTCTACTACATAAAAGTACATTCAAATAATTAAGGCTTACGGTTCGGAGAAAACCAGAAACAAGCTTTTGGTTGAAACTGTCGACATGATCACCATTAAGCCATTAAATTACCACTAACAAAATAATCATCTACAATATCTATGCAATATTATTTAGTTGATTTCTTTTGTGAACCCTCCAAATAAATAAAATACAAATTGAGCTTTCACTTGACAGATTTTTGTGATAGTAGTGTTCCAAAGGCACAAACTAAACATCACCACAAAGTATGCTGGATTAAACGGAGTTCTTTTAAATTTAGCAGGCAAATTTACTCCACCCTCCAAAAATAATAATGGCTCTTATGCAAAAGAGGCACAGGATATTCTGATATACAAATGACAATGTTATTAAACTTTAATTCTAACTGATGTAAACATATCAGTTTTAAAAGGCACAGTAGCGCAGCGGTAGAGTTGCTGCTTTACAGCGAATGCAGCGCCGGAGACTCAGGTTCGATCCTGACTACGGGTGCTGCACTGTAAGGAGTTTGTACGTTCTCCCCGTGACCTGCGTGGGTTTTCTCCGAGATCTTCGGTTTCCTCCCACACTCCAAAGACGTACAGGTATGTAGGTTAATTGGCTGGGTAAATGTAAAAATTGTCCCTAGTGGGTGTAGGATAGTGTTAATGTGCGGGGATCGCTGGGCGGCACGGACTTGGAGGGCCGAAAAGGCCTGTTTCCGGCTGTATATATATGATATGATATGATATGATATGATAACACAAGTTTATTTTTAATTCCAAACTAGCATACATTAGCTCGGCGATAGTTTTGCTGAACACCTCTGCTCATTCCACCTTAACCAACCTGATCTCCCGGTTACTCAGCACTTTAACTTCCCCCTCCCATTCCCAATCTGACCTTTCTGTCCTGGGCCTCCTCCATTGTCAGAGTGAGGCCCAGCACAAATTGGAGGAACAGCACCTCCATTTTTGCTTGGGTAGCTTACACCCCAGCGGTATAAACATTGACTTCTCTAACTTCAAGTAGCCCTTGTTTTCCCTCTCTCTCCATCCCCTCCCCCTTCCCAGTTCTCCCACCAGTCTTACTGTCTCCGACTACATTCTATCTCCTATCAGTCTGAGGAAGGATCTCGACCCGAAACGTCACCCATCCCTTCACTCCAGAGATGCTGCCTGTCCCGCTGAGTTACTCCAGCATTTTGTGTCTACCTTAGCATACGTTAAATGCAGCAACTCAAATTAAATTCAGTTAGCTTTTCATTCTGGAATACAAGATGCCTTACTCTTTTAAAAAGTATATTGCTTCGATAATGCAGTTTATAATATCATTCATCTCTCCCTCAGCATGAGAGCAAGGTGAACATAATGTATGCACAGTTGCATTTAAGGTCATATGGTCATAAGGAAAAGGTGTAGAATTAGGTCATTCGGCCCAACAAGTCTATTCCACCATTCATCATGGCTGATGTATTTCCCTCCTAACCCCATACTCTTGGCTTCTCCCCATAACCCTTCGACACCTGTACTAACCAGAATTTGCTCACTACTAGCAATATGCAAATTAATGCATGAGGAGCAAGCACTTAAATTGTTGGAGGCAGTGCAGTCTATGTGGTCAAACAAATTTGTGTGATACAAGACATCCCAAAATGCACTCAGTGTGAAGGGCCGCGACCCAAACGTCTGTCCATTTCCCTCACGCTGAGTTTGTTTTTTTTAAACTCAAGATTCCAGCATCTGCAGTCTCTTGTGGCTCCACAAATACATTCACATTTATTTCTAAAACTGCATTTCTTGACTAAATGGTAAAAAAAAATTCAGCTTAATATCTATTAATACTTCTATCGCCATGAAAAGCACCTCCAATCTAGATATCAAGCCTGAAAAGGGATAGGATATGTTGTATGAAAGATGTTTATAGGAAAGAAAGATGTTGTCAAGCTGGAAAGGGTGCAGAGAAGATTTACGAGGATGTTGCCAGGTCTCAAGGGCCTGAACTACGGGGAAAGGTTGAGCAGGCTAGGACTTCATTCCTTAAGAGTGTAAGAGGATGAGGGGTGGCCTTTTAGAGGTGTGGTGGTGTAAATGTCATTCCTTTCAACATCCTATATCCCATTTCATAATTATTTAGTAGCCCAGAAAGTTTCTAGCAATTCCATTGTTTAAACAGAGCCAATTCCAGAACGTGCATTGCCAAACATGAAAATCCTGAACATTCTAACAAATCTAGACTTCAAAGGATTTCAATGAGGATTGGAAGGGCTGCACGGGAAAAAGAAAATATGCTTTTTAACCACTCTGGACACTTTTTTTCAATTATGTGTATGGTGTGTGCGTGTGTATATATAGGTGTATCTGTATGTAAGTGTGTGTATATGTATATATCCACACTGAACTTTTTTTCTCATTTATTACATCATCTTTACCTATTCTGTTGTGCTGCTGCCAGTAAGAATTTCATTATTCTGTCTCTGGAAAGAAGTGGGGGGGGGGGGGGAGGAGAGAGGAGGGTTGGTGTGCGTTATTGCCTCTTGCCTGCTATAACCGAGTGGGGATTTTCCTCCCATTGAGACAACTGCGGGTCAGAATCCTGGAGCGCCATCACTGAGAGCCCGATGGGACCGTCCTCACTGCATGGAGCACAGCAGCCCAAAGTGGCCACCTGACACCACCTTGTCCAGCCCAGCTTGGGAACGGCAATACCCACTGCCCCTGCTACTGATTTCCCCATTCAGAGATTGAGCGTAAAGTGGGAGGTCTGGGGCAATGGGGTTGCGGTGTGGCAGGGCAAAGAAACCCTGTTCAAGTTATTTTTAACAGCTAAAAAATATTTTTTGTTACTGCGAGCTAATAATACTAAAGGCTATGAAACGTCACCCATTCCTTCTCTCCCGAGATGCTGCCCAACCTGCTAAGTTACTCCAGCACTTTGTGAATAAATACCTTCGATTTGTACCAGCATCTGTAGTTATTTTCTTATAATACTAAAGGCTGTTTGCTACATTGTTTAATAGAGTTAATTGTGGATCGAAGCAATTGCTTGTCAATTTCAATTACCTCTGTAGTGTGAGGAGCAACCTGCGTTGTTAAAGAGACAGTCCGCCATAACCGAAATCTATGATAAGGTCTGTGATAACGAGGGTTTACTGTATATGTGAAAACTGTATATGTATATTAAAATAAATTCGATGGCTAGCAAAGATGGTGGTTGAGTTTTGGTAAGTTTTCCAGATTGTTTCAGGCCCATTTTGGGACCTGTTACACCTCCCATACCATATCCGTATTGTCCACCCAAAATAGACCCTACCTATTTCGATGAGGCAAATATGGACGTGGAAACCAGGTGGTCTTTCTAGCAAGGGCCACCAGGCCCAATTGTAAATCTAATTCTTGAAATATCTGGACAACAAAAGCATCCAAGACAGCAATCTGTAGGGCAAGGATTTTCAAGTGATAGCAACAGCCTCCACACACTCACATTTCCGCAGATATTTACAGAAAGTAATAAGAAATTGTGCACTTGACAGTTTTTATTTAAATTCAGAAAGGAATGTCCCAAGGCAGGAATCAAAAAGGGTATCTGTAACAAAACAGATTTTAAACCAGTGCTTCTGCACTAATTACGATGTCATGGAATTTTCCGTCATTGCAGGCTTGAATGCCAACGGAGTGGTGAAAATAAGGTATTTTTCAAAATAAAATAACATTACTAGAAACTAGTAATAACATAACTGACATTCAATTGTTTTGGGATATTGTGGAAAGCTAACAGTCTTTTTACCCTTGGGATCTGATAACAAACTATTTGCTCACCTTATATCCCATGATGCCAGTTTATTTTACATCTTTGTCTTAAATTCAATGCTGTCAGCCATGCTTTTACACATCAAATAAATTGTAGAAAGCTCCTCCTATTTTCTTTTTGTTTACTTTCATGGCTTCTCTCCCCAGAAGCACCTTAAAAGACAATGTTTGTGGTATGTTCCCTATTTCCCCCCCTCCATCACCCCACCGCCCTCCAATTATTTTTAATCGGTCCAGTCCATTTTCCCTCTGGAAGGTATTTGGTGTAACTTTGTACACATTTTCAAAATAAACATTACTCCAACAAGTCAAATAGGAAAAGTTGTAGTGATAATGTTTGAGGGAAATTTTACACATGATGCACATTGAAAGGTCAGCTGATACATGTTCTGAAGTGACATTCAGAAAGCACAATGAAAACTCCCTCCACATTTAACACTTCAATGCCAATCCTAAAGTGAAAAAAGTGTACTTCAAGCAGAAAAATGAAATCAAGGAATTTTGCAATGTAAGGCTGTTTTTTGCTCTAACCACTCTCTTCTGAAGACTTCCAAAGAGTTCATGATTATTTTTACATTTACCATTCAAAGGACTCGAGAAATTAGCTGCTTTATTCATCTAAGTAATCAATGGCAAGACTGGTTGCTCTTTTCAAATTCACTGTTCATAATCTACTTCTGGGACAACTTTAAGCACATCGAGGTCATTATATATTGCAAAGCCTACATATCTAAAGTCTTTAGTACCTGGTGATATGTTTCTGTTCATAATACTCCTGTAGAATTTAGTCCTAATGCAAACACACATTTGCACTCATCCAATGTCGCCTATTGGATCCACAGAAAAGCACTTGCCGTGTTGATTTTGGGTGATGCTTTAATCTCCCAAAATCTCTACTTCCTTAATAACAAGGTAATAATAATTTTTTTATTTGTCATATGTAGGTTGGCACAGGGTCAACGGTACAATGAAATGTATTGGACAAGACAACGGGTCACCTCAGCAATAATATTCCAAGGATAAATAACATTTTTAAATGATATTAGTACGGTAAAAAGACAATATTAAAAATAGGTAAAAAGACAATATTAAAAATAATCAACATATATGATTTGAAATGTGTTTATGAGTTCAGAAGCCTGATGGCCTGATGGTAGAAACTGTTCTTAAGTCTGGAGGTACGTGCAGCCATACTCCTGTATCGTCTGCCTGACGGTAACAAGGAGAACAGCCTGCGTGCTGGGTGGCTGTGGTCCTTGATGATGCTGCGTGCCTTCCGCAGGCACCGCCGGTAGAAAATGTCCTGAATGGCCAGGAGACAGTTGCCAGTGATGTGCTGTGCCGTCTTCACCACTCTCTGTAGTGATTTGCGGCTGTGGGCAGAACAGTTCCCGTACCAGACTGTAATGCAGCCCTTCAGCAGGCTCTCGATGGTGCATCTGTAGAGGTTTGTGAGGATGCTGGCGTTCATGCCAAACTTCCTCAGTCTTCTCAGGAAAAAGAGCCGCTGGTGGGCCTTCTTTGTTATTGTGTCCGTGTGCAGTGTCCAAAAAAGGTCCTCAGTGATGTGCACACCGAGGAACTTAAAGCTGCAGACCCTTTCAACCTCAGCATCACCGATGTGGATGGGGAGGTGTCCACTCCCCCGCTGTCTCCTGTAGTCCACAATCATCTCTTTAGTTTTGCTGATATTGAGAAAGAGGTTATTTTCCTGGCACCAGCTGTTTAGTGCCTTTACCTCCTCTCTGTAGGCCATCTCATTGTTGTCTGTGATGAGGCCGAAGATGGTCGTGTCGTCAGCAAACTTTAGGATGCTGTTTGAGCTGTGCTTAGCAGTACAGTCGTGCGTGAACAGGGAGTACAGGAGAGGACTGAGCACACAACCCTGCGGTGTGCCTGTGTTGAGGATCAGTGAGGAAGAGGTGTGGCTGCCAATTCTCACCACCTGGGGCCTGCCCGTCAGGAAATCAGTGTCAGGTACTTCACACTTTGTAAACTTTACCTGCAACTGGAATGTGCAGTACATGGAATCCATTGCCATATAATCCTATTGATATTTGACAAACACCAAAGGATTTGCTATTAGATTTCAAGCCCTGGTTTGAATTTTCACTCCACTACTGAATTCGACATGGAATCCATAATAGATTGCTGAGACTCCTTCACATGACAGGGAATGACGAGGTCCCGGATAGAAAGGGGGAAAGAGATCCATTGTTCCCCGCACCAGGATTACCCAGAACCAAATTATTTCAATGAGAATTGCAAGGTTGTGTTTTAGCAAGCAAAAAAGAAAAGTAAACTAAATTTTTAATGTCCTATTTTTTTAATTTAATTGCAATTCTACTACTCATAGCTTGGAAAAATTAGCAGAGTTTTGCCTTACTTTGAAACTTTCCGGGTTTTCAGCTTGAGTATTCCACTTGCAGTAGAACCTCTGGCAATAATAACTCATTGTGTCTTCTGGCAGTGCAATGTAGGAAAAATACCCAATTGATTTCTTGACAGAATTCATCACAGAATTCCAAATTAATTTCAGCGCTTAATTTCATGAACCATTGCCATGTTAGAATATCCTTGCCAGATAAATAGAAGTATTAGAAATTGACCCAGGATAACCCTAACCATTAACATCTTTAGAGTGAAGATTAAAAAAACAGACATGCATGCTATTCATAGACGTCTGTTTGTGACAATGTGAAATGAGCAATTCAAGACAAAATATTGATGTATCTATAATTCACATTTGGAAATGCGAGTAAATGTTTCTGGCGGACAGAACAGAATTTGTATTCATTGTAATGAGTGCTGCGTTCATCAATTAATACAAAATCCTGGGCTTAGGTATCATCCAAATTAGTATAAGCTATGACAAGAACTCTGAAAGATAAAAACAATTAAAATGCAATATGTTGCCTGAATTTTTTCCCTCAAAGAAATCCATGGGTATTAAACAATGTAATTGTGTAACATTCAATCTGATGTACTGTGAGCACCGAAGAGATCACAGTTTGCAATCCATTTCTTCCAAAAGTGAGGGCAATTTACAAAGAGCACGGCATTCTAGGTAGGAGTCTCAAAACTCATTGATTCATTTAACTAGGAATGTTTGAGCATAAATTATTTTATAGATAAGGCTACCTCATACAAGAAGAAGACAGCCAACAATAACAATTGCGGTAACAAAAGCATATTATAGCGCCCTCCATAATGTTTGGGACAAAGACCCATCATTTATTTATTTGCCTATGTACTCCACAATTTGAGATTTGTAATAGAAAAAAAATCATACGTGGTTAAAGTGCACATTGTCAGATTTTATTAAAGGGTATTTTTAGACATTTTAGTTTCACCATGTAGAAATTACAGCTGTGTTTTTACATAGTACCCCATTTCAGGGCACCATAATGTTTGGGACACATGGCTTCACAGGTGTTTGTAATTGCTCAGGTGTTTAATTACCTCCTTAATACAGGTATGAGAGTTCTCAGCACCTAGTCTTTCCTCCAGTCTTTCCATCACCTTTGGAAACTTTTATTGCTGTTTATTAACATGAAGTTGTGCCAATGAAAGTCAAAGAAGCCATTATGAGACTGAGAAACAAGAATAAAACTGCTAGAAACATCAGCCAAACCTTAGGCTTACCAACATCAACTATTTGGAACATAATTAAGAAAGAGAGCCCTGGTGAGCTTACTAATCGCAAAGGGACTGGCAGGCCAAGGAAGACCTCCACAACTGATGACAGAAGAATTCTCTCTATAATAAAAAAAAATCCCCAAACACCTGTCCGACAGATCAGAAACACTCTTCAGGAGTCAGGTGTGGATTTGTCAATGACCACCGTCCGCAGAAGACTTCATGAACAGAAATACAGAGGCTACACTGCAAGATGCAAACCACTGGTTAGTCGCAAAAATAGGATGGTCAGGTTACAGTTTGCCAAGAAGTACTTGAAAGAGTAACCACAGTTCTAGTAAAAGGTCTTGTGGACAGATGAGATGAAGATTAACTTATATCAGAGTGATGGCAAGAGCAAAGTATGGAGGAGAGAAGGAACTGCCCAAGATCCAAAGCATACCATCTCATCTGTGAAACACGGTGGTAGGGGTGTTATGGCCTGGGCATGTATGGCTGCTGAAGGTACTGGCTTACTTAACTTCATTGATGATACAACTGCTGAGGGGAGTAGCAAAATGAATTCTGATGTGAAAAGACACATCCTATCTGCTCAAGTTCAAACAAATGGCTCAAAACTCATTGGCTGGCAGTTCATTCTACAGCAAGACAATGATCCCAAACATACTGCTAAAGCAACAAAGGAGTTTTTCAAAGCTAAAAAAATGGTCAATTCCTGAGTGGCCAAGTCAATCACCCGATCTTAACCCAATTGAGCATGCCTTTTATATGCTGAAGAGAAAACTGAAGGGGACTAGCCCCAAAACAAGCATGAGTTAAAGATGGCTGCAATACAGGCCTGACAGAGGATCACCAGAGGAGACACCCAGCAACTGGTGATGTCCATGAATCGCAGACTTCAAGCAACAAAATATTAAACATGACTACTTTAATTTACATGACATTGCTGTGTCCCAAACTTTATGGTGCCCTGAAATGGGGGGACTATGTATAAACACTGCTGTAATTTCTACATGGTGAAACCAAAATGTATAAAAATTGCCTTTATTAAAATCTGACATTTTTCTATTACAAATCTCAAATTATGGAGTGCAGAGGCAAATAAATAAATAATGGGTCTTTGTCCCAAACATTATGGAGGGCACTGCATGTCTAGAAATTATTTGCCGCATTACTTTGCTATCCTATTTTTTCCCCAATAATTATGCGAAACCCAGGAAAACACAAACACATTCTTCTATTCTGAAGTACATATCGAAGTTGTAGCAAGTTGCTAATGATGTATAGTGGGGGGGTTGTAGGTTAACAGAGCAGAGGGGGCATGAGGACCGATGTGGGTCTCGACCCGGCACGTCACCCATTCCTTCTCTCCAGAGATGCTTCCTGACTTGCTGAGTTACTCCAGCATTTTGTGAAACCTTCAAGTTGTAGCAAGTATACAAATCCTAGATCAATCTTATCCTCGGACCCAAAGGTATTCCTTGGTAAACCAATGGAACTTTAGGGTGAAGCAAATTAAATGCTCAAGGACCTTCCTAAATTTTTGCACAATTTGTTTAAATTTGCATGCAAAAACAATTACATCATGTGCCCCACGTCATGCTTGATGGCTACTTTACCGTACCCACGATCAATCACATTCCCATGTGCAGCTGTCAGCAGATTGCTCACAAGGCAGCTGTGAATGAGAAACTGAAAATAAACCTCATTCCCCACCTTTCACCATTTAGATGCGGTTACCATTTCTATTCATAGTTGATCAGCTATGGCAATTCAGAATTATTGCAAAGTGCAAAACCGTTATTTACAAAAAATATTGATGCTAATTTATTGTTCTTTTTTGCTGGCTGGTAAATTTTAAATAAAATCACAAGCTTAGAGGGAGGATAATTTTCAGCATTTAAACTAATTGACATCTTTTCATGATGTACTCAAGAGGGCCATTTTTATTAACAGGCTTAATTTTTTTAAAGTAATTCCACTAAAGTTACAGGACCAATGGGACGTCTCTTGGAGCCCAGGCTACAACCAAAGATGGAATATGCCCAGTTACCCAGCTGCAATGTTCTACACAAAAGTCCCAACATGCTAACCAAGAAACACAATAGCTCACACATGACAAGGGTTGATTAGAAAATAGTTATATAGTGCAGCGCGAGTCTGCACTTTTAGGTTCACATTTAATCATTGTGCATTTATTTAATAATTTACCAATCCAAATTTACAATAGTTTCTGACCATAATTGATAAAAGGGACAGTGATTTAAGTCACTGGTAGAGGATCAAAGGAGATAAAAGGAAGAATATTTTCACTCAGAAAGTAGCGAGGAGTCAAGAACCCACTGATGGGATGGATGATAAATGGTAGAGTTGTGTGGCCTTTTGCTTAAAGGGCACTTTTTGAAGGCAGTATTGGCCCTAAAGAATGAACTGAACGGCTAGTCCAAACAGTATGGACCAAATGGACCTTCTCTAATGTACATTTAAGATTGTCAATCGGAACAAAAACAATGTGCTAAGAAAATTGCAACCCTAGATCAATCTTATCCTAGGTATTTCAACGACCCCCCCCACCCCCCACAAAAAAAATTCACATAACCTAGATTTTCTACACTTGCACGTTTATCTAACAAAACAAGGAAAAACATTTAAAACTTCATTTTGAAAATCAATTTTTGAAAATCAGAACATTAGAGAAAATATTCCACAGTAACCGGCCCATGCAGAAATTCCTCCTCATGCTTAATTAAAGTCCATTGCTCAAAATGATGGACTGAATTGTGCTTGCCAACTGCTTCTGAGTCGCTTTTGTTCTTAAGAGGCCTCAGACTTTTTGCAGATTTGTAATCAAACACAGAAATTAGGTTCGACCCCAAAAGCAGAGCGATGATTCTGACGAGGAAATCATTGCTCATCCATCGTGCGGAGCCGGTTCAGGGGGACCCACTCTTTGCGGGGCATGTCCGAGCCGGGTAGGGCTATGGTGTTCGGTGCGACAGTGAATTGAGGAGGTGGCGATGTCTGTTCCCAGCTGGTTCTCCATGCTCCTAGTATATTGAAACCGGAGCCACAGAGGGTCCCTGCATGATGGGAGAAAGGGTGACGAGATGACAGGCGTTGAGGTCCCAGTTGCTGTGAATCCTGGGCGAGGTGGTGCACAGGATGTTTAGCGTCCGATGGGGCCTTGCACACCAGCCTATGAGTGAAGAACTCTCTGCGAAGCTTGGCGGGTGCGATACCTGCGAGCCGGCAGGAGATCCGTCGGAGTAGGGCGTAGGCAGCCAGTGATGATCCGCATGGTGTCGTTGAGGGTGGCGTCTAGCTTGCTGGTACGAGCGCTGCGGCACCATGCTGGGGTGGCGTACTCAGTAGCGCTGTACACGAGTGCAAGAGCACTGGTTCGGAGAGTAGATGTACTGCCGCCCCATGACGATCCAGCCAAGCAACGTAGGAGGTTGTTCCGTGCCGAGACCTTAGCACGGAGAGCTTCAAGGTGTTGCTTGTAGGTCAGCTGCCGATCTAGTTTCACCCCGAGGTATGTTGGAAATGTGTTGTAGGGTAGGGGTGACCCATTAAGGATGGCGTTGAGCTTCCTTATTGTTCAGGTGAAAGGCCGTTGTGGTGGTTTTTGCCAACCTCAGTTTTAGTCTCCAGGTCTTAAGGTAGCCCGCCACGTTCCATACCCGCCGAGAGCACATCCTCAACATTTAACCAACTCCTGTCCGAGTGCAGTAGGGCCAAGTAATCTGCGTATCCATGCTGGCGCGAGGTTGTGCATGGCAGATCGCTGTTATAGAGATTGAAGAGCATGGGGGCCAGGACTGAGCCTTGGGGGACTCCGTTTCTTAAGCGTCGCAGTCGGCTAGATTGTCCGTCGCTGGTCTCGAGTACAAAACTGCGGTTGGCAAGGATGTTGGCAAGGAACCGCACTAAATGACAGTCAGGGATGGTTCGGGGAGCTTCAAGATCAAGCCCTGGTGCCACACAGTATCACAGGCGGCGGTGAGGTCCACCAGTGTGATGCCCGCCTTGTGACCCTTTTCGAAATTGTTTTCGATGTCATCGGTCAGCTTGACTATTTGGTGGGTGGTGCAGCGTCCACGACGAAATCTGGCTTGTTCAGCGGGTAGTTGAGGGTCAATGATTGGATCGAGCCGGGCCAGAAGCCATTCGAGGAGCTTGTACGGGACACAGAGGAGTGAGATGGGCCGATAGTTCCTTGGGTCGTCCGCAGGCTTGTTTGGTTTTGGTAGCGCAATGACGGTGGCTTTCCGCCAGACCTTCGGAATGGACTGACCAATGAGGCAAGAGGAGTAGAACTCACGGAGCCAGACCTGGCATTTAGGACCGCAGTGTTTCAGGAATTCTGGGGGGATGTTATCAGGCCCCTGGGTTTTTCCACATTTCAGTTGAAAGATGAAAGAAGAAAGTTCTGCAGGGCGCTAGTGAGACCACACTTGGAGTACTATGTGCAGTTTTGTTCTCCAAATTTGAGGAAGGACATTCTTGCTATTGAGGATGTGCAGTGTAGGTTCATTAGGTTAATTCCCGGAATGGCAGGACTGTCGTATGTTGAAAGACCGGAGCGACTAGGTTTGTATACGCTGGAATTTAGAAGGATGAGAGGGGATCTTATTGAAACATAAGATTATTAAGGGATTGGACACATTAGAGGCAGGAAACAGGTTCCCAATTTGGGGGAGTCCCAAACCAGGGGCCACAGTTTAAGAATAAGGGGTAGGCCATTTCGAAAGGAGATGAGGAAAATCTTTTTCAGTCTGAGAATTGTAAATCTGTGGAATTCTCTGCCTCAGAAGGCAGTGGAGGCGAATTCTCTGGATGTTTTCAAGAGAGAGCTAGATAGAGCTCTTAAAGGTAGCAGAGTTAGGGGGTATGGGGAGAAGGCAGGAACGGGGTACTGATTGTAAATGATCAGCCATGATCACATTGAATGGCGGTGATGGCTCAAAGGGCCAAATGGCCTACTCCTGCGCCTATTGTCTATGTCATTTGCTGTATCCAGCACATCATTCTTTCACTTTTCCACCAGCTACAACATGATCCAACCAGCAGTCGCATTTTCCCCTCACTACCCCTTTCTACTCTCCACATGGACTACTCTCTCCGTGACTCCCTGGCTCAGTCATCCCTTCTCTCCAGACACTTTCCTCTGCAAACATCCCTCCATCTCTTTCTTCACCTCCATCCAAGGACCTCAACAGTTCTTCCAGTTGAGATAGAAATTCACGTGTACTTCCGCCAATCTTATCAATTGCTTTTGGTGCCCTTAATGTGGCCTCCTACACATTGTTGTGCATATCCTTTACATCAAAACTCCCAGAGTGCCAAGGACAACAGGGGGTAGCTGCCAAGCCGGCCAAAAGCTTGATTGGGCGGACAACAGCTTACAGGGGGAAGCCACCGAGCCAGTCCCTACCCAGGGACACCAGTGAACCAAGGCCTGGCAGGGGGACCCCGCCAAGCCGATCCATTCTCATGAACAAGAGAACGGAGTGGCGGACAATGACAAATGCGACCAGCAAAGAGTGAAGCGGGTAAGAGGGTAGAGGGAACCGTGGTCTGGCCTACCTCACCCTCGAGGTCTGCTGCTGGATGGGTGAGGAAAGTTACGTCAGTTCGCAGCTCAACCAGTACGTCCCAGGGAAGGTAATGGCTGGAGGCATGCAGCAGTCCGGGGCTTGCCTAGAGCGGGGACTGGACTTTGGACCAAAACATGCCGCCTCTTATGGGATCAATAGACTATTTATGTACACTGCTAATCGGGGAGGTGCTTAGGTATGGCAATATTCTACTGGATTGATTGTATGAAAAGAATTTCACTGCATTTGCACTCCGCACATGTAACAATAAAAGCACCATTGAAAACAAATCAAAAATCAATTTTTTTCAACACATATTTCTTAACACCCAAAAGGATAGACACAAAATGCTGGAGTAACTCAGTGGGACAGGCAACATCTCTGGAGAGAAAAAATTCCTTCTCTCCCGAGATGCTGCCTGTCCCGCTGAGTTACTCCAGCATTTTGTGTCTTTCTTTGGTGTAAACAAGCATCGGCAGTTCCTTCCTACACATTTTTTTCTTCACACACACGAGTGACTTCACAGTATTTTGGGGGGGGGGAATACAATGGGAGATGTTTTCTAGGAGGGGTGGGAGCTGCTTGCCTGTACTCCCCTTCCCACAGCAGTCTCCCCATCAACCACAAAGGATATATCACCTGCCCCTTTATGTCATTTCTTCCGACAAGAGATTGTAATTCGTCCAGGTGAAACAATGATCCACTTCTTCCTATCTTGTGAATTGAATGCAGTTTTCACAACATGGTGGCCTCCACACTGGGGAAAACAAATGCAGATCGCCTGCCATGGCAATCGACCTGCGATCAGCAGTCGGTGAGCGTGAGGGGGAGGGGAAGACAATGGGGACCCAGCGTGGGGGGAGGGGAAGACAATGGGGACCCGGCGTGGGGGGAGAAGAAAATGGGGACCCGGCGTGGGGGGAGGGGAAGACAATGGGGACCCGACGTGGGGGGACCGCCGTGGAGAGTAATGGGGGACCCAGCGTGGGGGGACCGCCGTGAGGGATGGTGGTAGAACAAACAGTGGGAACCGGTGTGGGCGGGGGACTCTAGTTTTCGAATCCTCTGCACAGGGGATAAGTCTGCATTTGCATTTTTGGTCCTTTTCGGAATGGCAGGCAGTGACTAGTGGGGTACCGCAAGGCTCAGTGCTGGAACCCCAGTTATTTACAATATATATTAATGATTTGGACGAGGGAATTGAATGCAACATCTCTAAGTTTGCGGATGACACGAAGCTGGGTGGCAGTGTTAGCTGCGAGGAGGATGCTAGGAGGCTGCAGAGTGACTTGGATAGATTAGGAGAGTGGGCAAATGCATGGCAGATGCAATATAATGTGGATAAATGTGAGGTTATCCACTTTGGCGGCAAGAATAGGAAAGCAGAGTATTACCTGAATGGTGGCCAATTAGGAAAAGGGGAGATGCAACGTGACCTGGGTGTCATGGTGCACCAGTCATTGAAAGCAAGCGTGCAGGTGCAGCAGGCAGTGAAGAAAGCGAATGGTATGTTAGCATTCATAGCAAGAGGATGTGAGTATAGGAGCAGGGAGGTTCTGCTGCAGTTGTACAGAGCCTTGGTGAGACCGCACCTGAAGTATTGTGTACAGTTTTGGTCTCCTAATCTGAGGAAAGACATTCTAGCCTTAGAGGGAGTACAGAGAAGGTTCACCAGATTGATCCCTGGGATAGCAGGACTTTCATATGAAGAAAGACTGGATAGACTAGGCTTATACTCGCTGGAATTTAGGAGACTGAGGGGGCATCTTATTGAAACACATAAAATTCTTAAGGGGTTGGAGAGGCTAGATGCGGGAAGATTGTTCCCGATTTTGGGGAAGTCCAGAAACAGGGGTCACAGCTTAAGGATAAGGGGGAAGTCTTTTAGGACCGAGATGAGAAAACATTTCTTCACACAGAGAGTGGCGAGTCTGTGGAATTCTCGACCACAGAAGGTAGTTGAGGCCAGTTCATTGGCTATATTTAAGAGGGAGTTAGATGTGGCCCTTGTGGCTAAAGGGATCAGGGGGTATGGAGAGAAGGCAGGTACGGGTTACTGAGCTGGATGATCAGCCATGATCATATTGAATGGCGGTGCAGGCTCGAAGGGCCGAATGGCCTACTCCTGCACCTATTTTCTATGTTTCTATGTTTCTATATGTTTGTACGTTCAGGTTAAGGAGCTGCGGAAACAAGGAGGCCAGCTAACAGTCGCTTGGCTTTTTCTTTTTTTTTCCCAGTGTTAATTTAATTTCAATTTCAAGCTTGTGTACTTCGTTGTGCGTTGTGACTGTTGACAGACCAATTTCCCTCCGGGGATGAATAAAGTTGTATCATATCGTATGGTAATTCTCCACCCCCATTCCCACACTGCTCAGGTTGTCTGTAGCCTCCTGCAGTTTCCAATGATGCCCAATATAAACTTGTCGAATAGCATGTCATCTTCCACACAGACACATTTTGGTCATATTTTCAGCCCAAGGTACTCTGTATTGAATTGAGCACCATCAATTTTTTTTTTAAAGAATTTGCCATTCATTTCTGTGCATTATGCAATGCTAACTCAATGTTTTTCCATCCACTGATTCTGCCTGTTTTTGCTACGCATTTCTAGCACTTTCCTTTTGGTTTCATGTATCAGCAACAGCTCTGATCTGCATATCACAGGTTTAGCACATCCCTTTGTTTTCTAACCATTCTCATTAGTATTAATCAGATAGCCTCAAACATCAAGATTACATAGGCCTCACTCTAACAGAAGCATTCCTTTAGCCCAAAGATAGACACAAAATGCTGGAGTAACTGAACATGACAGGCAGCATCTCTGGAGAGAAGGAACGGGTGATGTTTCGTGTCGAGACCCTCCAGAGATGTTGCCTGTCCCGCTGAGTTATTCCAGCTTTGTGTGTCTATCTTCATGTATCTATCTTCGGTTTAAACCAGCAACCGCAGTTCCTCCCTGCATATTCCCATCGCAGAATCTATCCCTCCCTCAATATTTGCAATTTGAAATTTGTTTTTTCCCTTTCTCAATTATGATTACAGGTCTTCATGCTGAAACGTTAACCGTTTCTCTTTAGACAGGGAATACAATAAAAACAAATTTCCAGCATTTTGTTTATACTTGAAGTTTCCAACATCTCGAATTTCTTTGATTTTCATAATGTTCTCAAACTTTAATTTATTTCAGTGATGGCGATTTATATTTATTATAGATTTGAAACTTCATTTTTTTAATTCAAGAACGAAACATACATTTATGTGGGCTACGATTAAAAGGTGCATCAAAGCAAAACAAAATTTAGCTTGCATACAAGCTTTCAGCAGAAGCTTCCCGACAGAGAGCTGGCAGAGGAAATGGAAGTTATTTTTTTGCTCTGCAGCCTGGCTCCAAAAGACCAGATGTTCCGCACACACACACAAAATAGTCCACATTGAATAGAAAACTGCAGACTTTCTGCAGTCCACTTCACATGACAAGATGCTTTCACATATCAAACCAATTTTGTTCAAGAAGTGCACTCATTCATGACTATGTATGCAAGAGGGTGCCCACATTCCAAAGGCCTTTTCACCACCTCACATTCCACAGCGCAAGACATACTTCCTCCAGTCACGTAATAACTTGTCAAAATTAAAATCCAGTTGTGATAAGGTTACAGCAATGAACGGACTATGACGATCAGCTAGGTGATCAGACAGCATCCAGCTGTGGGAAAAGTTTCTCAGTACTTCTGGCTTCAAAAACATTGCTTCAAAAAGAAACACTAAAAAGCACTCAAAAATGTCCACATCCTAAATGACTCAAAAAAGCAGACAGTAAACTACTTGCTTAAAAGTCCTGGTTGATTTCCTATTATCCTAGATACAGAGGATGTTCTCCAAGCTTGATTTACCATGGAATATCGTTCTCCCTTGACGTTTCTTACACAACAATCCTTTCAATAAAAAACACACACTGGAATGTAATTCAAACTACAATTTAACTGCATCCATGCTGCAGTCTCAACACGCAAGCACAGTTATGTCAAAACATCTTGAAACGAAAGCTAACAGCTGGAAAACAATGCAACCAGTTTCGTAATGCAATATAACAATTAAGTGACAGGATAAAAACTGGTGCATAAGAATTTCTCTAAGATAGTAGCTCATTAGAATGAGTATTGCTCTGCAGCCAAACAACGAGGAGATAGTCGTCTTCGGTCACATCTAGCAGCGATAGTTCAAGATTCAGTCTCTCAATGCTCAGAGTTGATGCTGCCAATGCCCAGCTCATCCAATACTCATCATGTGCTGCCTCAAATCTCACATTTCAGCAACGTGGGTATATGTGGCCCACCCATCACCAATCCTCATGGGCAGCCTTCCATTCCAAGCAATTGGGCAATTCCTTGGAGTAGTGCTAGAGCAGGGCAGGGATAGGACACAGTTCCCAGCAAAGCCACGTGCAGCTGCAGCCAATTCCCTTCTCAAATTACAAAAACAAACCGTCTATGGGCATTTGGATAAGAAGTCCAAGAACACAATAACAAATTAGAGCAGCTACCAGCATTTTTGATTGCCAAGATAATTAATGTAGGCATCATCTATTGAAGAATTTAACGGTGTATCAAAATTATGCCTTCAATTATGCCGGCACATGAATATATCCAGTTATCACCAAGCCAAAAGATAAATATTCACACCAGCTTCCCCAGTTTAAAAAATTGTGATCACTCTCTCCTTGGCAAATTAAAATTAGACTCGCCCCACCCCCAAACCAAATACAAGGAAAAGTTATCACACCAAGGCAATGTTAACTATTTTCTTTTTCCTGCCTACCCTTCAGGCTAAAATTGTAATTCATTTTGTTAAATGCAAAGCACGAAGAGAGGCAAGAACATCATAATATGCCTTAGTCCGAAAAGAGAGAAAACAATTATAGAAGTAATGAAAGGTGTAAGGAAGGCAGAGACCAAGGTTCAGACAGTTTAAAAAGACACAACACTTATCTCTTCCACTCATACAAGATTGCAAAATTTCCAAACTAAACTATTTTTACTAGATGGGTTGAACAAAAATTGAGCCACTGGATCCAGTAGCAAAAATTAAGCACAACGTCTAGATATATACACAGCTTTTCAAAATATTCCATTGTTTAGTACAAAACCAAACAAAATAAACCCTCAACAATTCGAGGTGCTGCCTGTTTACTGGAGCTATCTTCCACATCATAAGATGTACATGACTCAAGGAGCTGCAAAACCTAATCCTGACATAAGCATCTTTGAAGCCATGCTAAACTGGTTTGGTTACAGTTGGGAGTGCTCTCTTGGTGCAGGTATTTGGGTGCCTCGATACACTTGTGGTGTTCAGCGTTGCAAACTATGCACATAAAATTAAACTATAGTACTTTACTGTTAGATCAATGCTTTTTCTCTATTTCACCCTTAAACAATCCAAGTTATTACTTCACTACTGTTGCACAATAAAGTTCTGTATTGTATTGTATTGTATTGTACAATGCAGAATCTACTCTTTAGATTGAGAGTGACAACATATATACTTGTAGAGTGCCATAAACCTAAATAACACATTATGGGGTCCTAAAATCGTACAAGCACATCCGTACCAACCGTTCTACACCAAACTGTTCTTCAATCAAAATGCAACAACAATCCTTTCCTCCAACAGCTTTAAATCACTGAGTCCAGATCTGATCTTCCTAATGCTATACACAATGATTTCAATAGATAATGCCTACATTAATTATTCTGTATCAATTCATATTAAACGCAAGTAAATCAACCTATGTAGAAGGTCTCAAACATTTCAGGGCCTTAGGATGCCCTAAAAGGGCTTCTGAGGTGTAAACAGTTTGATTTTTTTTAAATGTACATTTAAACAAACAGCAACATGTTTATCGCCAAACAATCAGTTCTAATGAACTGATCATGACATCAGCTGGAGTACTGCGTGCAGCTTTAGTCACCTCAATGTAGGAAGAATGTGATCGCATAAGATAAGGTCCAAAGGAGATTCACCAGGATGTTGCTTGATGACTAGCATTACCAGATGAAGAATAAAACTAAATGGCAAAGATTTAAAGTAAGCGACAAGGGATTTAAATGGAACCCAAGAAGGAACACTTTCACCCAGAGTGTCAAATTCCTGGAGTACACTGCCAAAGTGCTGGAATTCAGTCACAACATTTAAACGGTGTCTTGTCAAGATTAATACAGATAGTTGGTGTGGACAGGCTGGGGTGAATGGCCCATTTCAATTCTCTATAACTAAACCCCTGGCTCACATTCCAGACCAATGAATGAGACAGATGCCAGATGATCAAGATACAGGAACAATCGAATGTCAGCTGAACAAAATTTTACAAGTATACATTGTACAGTTCATCTTCAAGTGATTTTTCAAAGTGTGGATTAAAATTCATGTATCTATTACGGAATATATATACGTTAAATATTAGTTTTAAAATACAAAGTTAAATTACATACTGTGGATCAGCTTTAATTAGACAGATGAAAGGCATATAAAAACTATGTCTAGTATGCCAGCTGTATGCAGCTCAAATTTGTTATCTTACATTCACAGAATCGTTTAAGATATCGTTTTCAGCAAATTAAAACTAAAATGCAAGTAGCCTTGTGCCAAAACAAGCCTTCCTTACAAGTTCTAAAAACATGTTAAAGTGTAGCACATTAGCAATTTCATCTAGAGTCTTGGTCAGTGCTGTGTTTATTTATATTTTTACCCTTGTTCATTTTCAGTTGGATTTAAAATAATTCCACTGGAAAAAAACATACAATTTGAGAAATTCCAGTCCATCACTAACGCTTGGATTTAGTTTTGATCACTAGAACTGTTCATTGATAAGAAACCTATAGCTAATGTTAAAGGGCATAATAAATTAAATTTAGTATCATTTAAAAGTAAAAATATAGAACATGTCACAAAACTTGCTTCACTTCAGAGCCAGAATCATACAGCACGGAAACAGGCCCCTTGGCCCATCATGCCCATGTTAACCAGTATGCCCCATCTGCACTATTCCCACCTGCCTGCATTTGGCCCATGTCCCTCTAAACCTATCCGATCCACATACCTGTCCAAATGTATTTTTGAACATTGTGACAGTACCTGCCTCAATTACCTCCTCTGGCAGCTTGTTCCAAATACCTAGTGCCTTTTGCGTATAAAAAGTTGCCCCTCATGTTTCTCTTAATTCTTTCCCTCCTCACCCTAAATCCATGTCCTCCAATTCTCGATTCCGCTACTCTGGGAAAAGATTGTGCATTTATTTACCCGATCTAATCCTCTCAGACTAAAATACATGTCAACTTCACACCAAGTAACCATTACTAGCAACAAGGAGTTTTGCAGACAATGGTTTGTTGGAAATAGGGAAGGAGACGACATGGAGATGGGAAGGGTTAAGAAAAGATAAGAACGAGACATTACGACTTTTGTGCTCAGCAAACTCTATTCATTGAATCCCAGTGCCTTGGGCAATATTCCCCTATCAACATACAATCAATAGTTTCGTTAATCAACACGAGCTACAATTAACATAGTAGATAAAATTATACTGCAGGAAACAGAGTTTTTGGGCAATCCAAAAGGGAAGATTTTCCTTGCGTCAGTATTCATCATAAGCACAAGACAAAAGTCGAAAAAGAATGGGCACATTGCATAATCCAACTAGAGAATCAAAATAAAGGATCAGTCAAGTATAATTCAGATGTGGGTTGGCAAATCACAATTTAACAGACTGATAAATTGACTGCAAGACAAAGAAACTGCACATTAAGGCTTGAATAAGTAGCAGTGTTTACTTGTATTTCCAATGTTTCTCTCTTGCAAAGCATTGTTATTTGTCTCCTGAATGATCAACAATCTCCAAAATTCTGTTTTTAAACACAAAGTCAATACAATGTAAGCTTGTTCACCATGTGGAAAACAACAATATACATTTGCCGATGCACCAAAATGTAGCTCATTTCAAAGCTACATTTTTTAATGTTCACAAAAACCTTGAGCTTGTACCTCTTTAAACAGAACTGGGACAGTTTCCACTGAGTTTTGTGAATGTTGTTCAAGCAGTAGCATACAACATATGATTCAATATTTAAAGAATAGAATGATTATTTCTACAAGATGTATCTATTGCTGCAGTTAAAAGATTATGTTTCACAAATATTTGAGTTACAGGGAAAAGTGACAAGATACTCGAATAAAAGATGCCAAAGAGTAAAGGATAATTATTGTTTTGTCAAGGAAGATATTGTGGATCGAAATAATGCATTACCTCATCAACGAATTTTAAGCCTATGATTTACTATAATGCAGAATATTAGTCATAAGGGAACAAGTTTTTTTTTAAAATACACTATCAATCAGGTCATCACGTCCATGATTTGCCACAATAATGCAAAGACATTCCTCAAACTTGCAACAATTGCTATTAATAAAGATAACGCTATTATTTATATGGTGAAAATACCATGCGCTCTCTCAAAGCATCTAAATCTAAACAAGAAAAAGTCTTGGGGTGACCACAACATATTGCACAGCACTTTAGGAGTCATTTTGCAAATGCTGTTTTCATTACTTTCTCTGTGAAGGAAGGCAAAAAGCTCCCCCATAAAAAATGTGATACTTGTTTTTCACAATGCTAAGTCAAAGTATTTGCAGAGCAGTGGGAAACATTATTTTATAGACTATGGGTCAGATGTGTTTTTATTGGGCGAAAATAAAATCCTTCACAGAAACTGAAAAATTACTACAGCTCCATAATCCTTGACATGACTTATTGAATTAGCTTCAACATGTAGCTCAGCCAACAAAAAAGCGACAATCCTGCAGATCAATCTGGACGGAAGCAATGTGTTCAACATCATAGAAACTGACATCCCCACAAAACTGCACCTACATAGCCTGCTTCATTCATTTAGAGCGAGCCCCCAAAACAGTAAATAACTCAAGAGCTAATTACTACCCTAAAGTGTGAAACAATTCTTGAAAACTATCACAAACCAAGGAACACTGCTTCCATAGATAGATACCAAAATAAACTTCTATTCAGAAAGCAAAATTCAGCAACAAATCGCCAGGGATTCCCTTTCGTTTCAGCTGCTGAACAAATTGAAACAAGACTATAAATTTTTGCAATACCTAACCATCAGAATAGACAACCATTAGGTGATCACACATGCTTTTCCACTAACAACAAAACAACTTATTTCTGAATGTTTGAGCAGCAGATAACATTTAATACACTTAAAAAATTTGAGTCAGCATTTTAGAAACTAATCTTTGAACACTGGAAATGCAGAAAATTACAGTCAAATTTTATCGTCTTCAACCACTTCATCTCCAAGCTACATAATCAGCTACATAATCACCAAAATCCACCCTCCTCCAATTCTGACCACATATAGCCCAAATTTAAGAATTTCAGCACTAATGACATCCTTTCACCTGTGCTTTGGAATATGCTGCTTAAACCTTTTGACCCCTAAATCCCAACTATTTGACTAAAGCTTTGCCCATCAGCCCAGGTCTCATTTTTCTTTATTCAATAATGCTATAATCACTTTGAATGTGTTTCTGTAATAGAGGCAATAGAAGTACAAATAGGCACCATTAGTTATCTGTCTAGGTTAACCAACCTTCTATATATGTCAGGAACAAAAAAAAATCTATGCAAAAGAGTACAAAACAGAAACTAATATTTGGGTTCATGCATCAACTGAATTCCAAGTCTTTAACTGCAAAGGAAAATAATGAAATGGACATGGTTATTGTTTCTTCCACCTACACTAGAATTGCTGCCAAAATGGATACAGATATAGCAAATTTGTGGTGCAAGGTAATCAATCCAAATCTTTTATAAAAATCATTTTTGAGACTTTATTGAAACTCAAACACCTGCAGTACTTGATATTCCTCCAGGTGGCACTATGAAAGTACTTTGAAAGGTAAGTTGTCATACTGTGTGTGACACAACAGATGCTATCTTTCTGCAACGGCATAACATCAGATTGCAGAATCTAGTCAATGTTGCTGCAAATCACTGTTACCCAATTTATTCTCCCCAGCAATCAATCACACACACGCATGCTAGCAAATAATACAATATGCTAAATAAATTAAAATTCATAAATTTGATATTACATAATTAGATGTATCACTAAATCTTCCAATGTCTAAAATTCCCCCAAAATTCTGAGCACGTATTCATACTTTAGCCTAGAAAAATGTCTCCAAATTATATCTGGATTGTGTAGTCTGAATGCTTACTGTGTACCAAATTTTCTGGGTTGCAAAACTATATAAATTCTAATAGCTTCTAAATATTTCTCCCACAAAATAATGTTTGGAAACCATTAACCAACTGCCTATGTTTCAAGGCAAAATATTATAATCAACGTGTTTTTAATCAGCTTGTGGGGAAACAATTGTTAAAACTTGTGTTCCTATTAAATTGAAGGAAGAGCTTAATAGCTTGATTAATATTTAAAAATGAACAAGAAGTGACCAAAACAAAAAGCAAGAAAGAAAATGATAGGAAATACAATGCAAATATGCAAAAGCATTATTATCAAAAAGTTGTGAAACTTCTGTCTGCGGGCAACACAACTATTGACAGTGGAATGGTGGGCACCACAAGAGCAAGGAAACAGCTCAGAAAGCAGTGACTGAAAGGGAAGCACAAGTCTGAGCCTGCAAGGCCTCCACAGCAGTTAGTGGCTGCCTCCAATGCCACAACATTCAAATGGAAAGGAAATACAAAAGTAAAAGAATCAACACTGAGGACAGAACAGCTGAATGCAATATGAAGGCAAGCAAACTCTCATCAATTCCAACATTATTCATTGGGGTTTCTTGTTTCACTTTAGAACATCTCTACAATGCAAGAATGGGTGGGGCAAATCCCCAAACTTTATTTTGAAGTTTACTTTATCTTCAATATAAAAACTCACAGACAGATTAAATTATAGTTCTCATGAAAGCTCAAAAGCCACACTCACGAAAGAAACAAAGGTTGGATTTTAAATGTTTAAAATCAATTTGTACATTTTGCTGCAGTTGAAGCTGTCATGATTTCACTTAAATAGCACGTAATACCTGCAGCTATCCCTGTGGCCCCTGTAGTGGCTTTTGGTCTGAATGGAAATGAAACAGACTGCACATTCAGACAATACACTTACAGTTCTGTATCCTGAAAACTCCACCCACAATGAACAGCTACAATAGCATCTCATTATGGCCATGCATTTTAATTCAGCTCCTCAAAGCAACTAAATAGTGTCTCCAAGTTCAGACATATTCAACTTTTTTTTCAGACTATTTCAAATCTTTATCCAATGTGGGAAGATGTCTGGCAAACAGGGCAACAAATTATTTCACAAATGAAATATATTACTGTTTAAGAAGTTTACAAAAATACTTTGCAATTCTCTAATTATCTTCATGAATAATAACTTTTTACTGTTTGAAAATAATTAACCAAGAAAGCAGGAAAATCATCACAGCAAGTACAAGACTCAGTCTAACTAATCAAAAAAAATCAGAAACAAATTAATAAAAGCCTTCCAAATAGTCTAATATATTTTTTAACTAAAGCAGCAAGAAAATTTTCAATACATAATTTCTAGGTACTGTAACTCAATTTGATCAACAAACAGCATCAGTTTCCTTGATTAAGAAAACTTCAATACACAACGTCACTGACATTTAATCTTTTAAAGATAAGATATAAAGAACAAAGTTCAGGTCGAAGAATCAAAACTTATTCATGCTTTCGTTTCAAAGGTGGGTGCCTTGCTCACTTACAAAACCTAGATGTTTTTTTAAAAAAGCTTAATATTTTCATGTGTTAGTATAAAGAAAATGCTACAAAGTTAAATAAAAAGCAATGTAAATATTTTTAAAATACCCATATTAATGTAACCCAGCTCAGCCACATTAGAAGACCAAAAAAAATCCTGTTGAGCAAAATGCTTACATCAGCATCAGCCAAGTGACACATTGCGTATCAGAGCAAATTTTGTGGTTTTATTATTTCTACTTAATTCCCATTATAGAACAGTTAACACTGCAGAGTCTTAATCTCCAATTCAAAGTATTCCGACTATAATATCACAATACAGATAAAGGTATACAAAAAAGTTGTTAATGCATCAACTACTACCTTTATTTCAAGATTATCCTGCCAAATCTCAATTCATGTAGAAACTTGGACGGTATCTATATTCTTTTACAGAAAGTTCCAGAAAAAAGATTTAACCACAGACAGAACGAGAACTGGAAACTGTATTTCATTTTTGCACAGAAGCCAACGGTTTTTTTTAACTAACAATCTGCAATCAATGCCACAAAATCAAGTGTCATCTATGTTCATAAATGTTAAACAAACTACAACATAATGACAGAAAGGCAAAGTAATAGAAGTCAAAACTCAAACAATTTACCAAAATATATTAAATGGTGGACGGATGAGATCACAGACCTGTTTCCCAGGTTCTGATTAATAACTTTTCCAAACCAGTTCTTAGTTTTGGCATGTGACTGCAACATGTGCCATAGTGCTCCTCATAAAACCTCTTGCAACAGGCAAAATAGTTCACTGGTTGTTACAATGCAGGATACTCCACAAAATTACATTTCGATTTTATTTTACATCACGTTACTATTTCTCATCAGTGTGCAAGAAACAAGCAAAAATCCACAGCCATGGCCTGGCTCTACGAAATAAATTCACAGCTGTTGTCGACCACATCATCTCCCACAAGTTTCTTGCAAAGTGTTTGATCTCCTGGTAAGGGGGCTCCACAACAGCTGAAATGTGTTTCCAGGCTGCTAAATTCACTATCCATAAAATGTTTACTGTGCAGACCAAGTTCCTACTCAATTTGCTTGTATTTCGATGTGAAGAAGCAATTTTGTATTTCCACAAAATATAATAATATATCTGGTGTTCAAACACTACAAGATGCAGCAACAAAAGTAAACAATTTACATGATTTAATGCAGAAGCATTTATAATGTGGAAGGCAATCTGAAATGTTGAAGAGAATAGTTAGGAATTCCAAGAATTCCCTCGGTAAATAGTATACAACTATCCTGCTGACAGAGTCAAATTACCTTGCAGAAGGCCCCTCTGGAGCTTTCCAGAGGCCAAAGGCTGTAAAACACCAGCCACTTAAAACAATGCATCTCTATCTGAACACAAAGCACCAAAAATATCCACCACACTAGAATCAACAAGAGCTTCCGCAGGTGAGTGGGAAAGGTTTCTGCACATATTTTCAATTTAATTTCAAAAAACACAAAACAAGAAGTCAATTACTGATATTGCGACCAACAGTCCCTGAACAGTTCTATTGAAGGTCCCTCCCATTTCCAGAAAATCAAAGTGAAAATCTTATTTAATATTACTGATAAAACTTTGCAGTTAAGTCATACACCATTTTTAGAGTCAAGCATGAAATTGTCAAATAAAACAGTCAAGGCAGCTTTGCAATAAAAAAACATCATCCACGATTTCATCTATCATACATGTATCTTCAAAATATCAGTGCAAGCCTGAAAAACAGTCATCAATCAGGTAAGCTCCTGCTCCACCTCAACTGTTTCATTATAGAAGAAAGAAGATGCAACTCACCTCGTAATTCATGATGAATTATATCAACAAGATTTGGCTCCTCTCCCCACCAGTAAATCCACAATTCCTTGGCTTCAGGTCTCACATCTCGTCGCCATACACACAGCAGATTGGCCTGTAGACATCTAATAAAGGTCTGCAAAATAGGATCATCCTGAGCTGGTGCTGAGATGATGGGACCACAGCCCCCAAGTCCCTGGAAACTGTACCTACGCCATTTGATGCCAGTTAATTCAGCCTGTTGGTTGAGAAAGATTTCAAAAACGGCTCAAGAAAAGTGTACGAACATCATCTTTCAGAGCAAAATCTGTTCATTGTGTCATTTCAAAACATGGTTACAAAAATAATATGAACTATGCAACAATACGTAATATGACAGGGTCTTCATGACTGGAAGTCAATACCATTACAACCGTAATCAATTACAACATATGAATGTCCGAAAAAAACAACATTGCCATTGTCAAGCAACTCACGATAGTTACTTAATATACTTTGACCAGCAATTGACAGTTTATATAATGGATGAGAAGTGTATAGCGTAATATAACGCAAAATCTTCACTGGAAAAATAATGCCAAATGTATTATCATGAATGTGTTTAAAACATTTTTACTGTTTAGCACTATCTGCAAATTAGATGACATTGTGAATGTTTTAAACGGTTTAATCATCAGGGTGTCAAGATTTTTTAAATACTCTCTTTAAAACATTAAATAATGCATCGAATTAAACCAGTGAAGAACACTATGACTGCAGCAACAACAAAAAAAGTGTTTAAAATTAAAACTTCGGCGAAGTGATGATTTATTACCACAGACAGTATTTAAAAAGAGAATACGCGCACCGGAAAATGTAAAGGGAGGGGGGGGGGGGGGGGCGCATGAGAATTTAAAAAAGAGAATAATTGCCCTGTAAACGCCAAAGCAAAGAGCATCAGTTGCATCTAGATTGTGTTTAAACTCTCGCTACCACCCCCCCTTCTTTTTAATTGATAAAGAAAAAGAACACGCTTTAATTCGGCTTGAAATATGCAGACATTTTTCCACTTCAAGATGGTGGATTAAAAGCTTCCAGCACTGTTAAGGGGGGAAAAAAATAATAATGTGCAATACGTAGTGGAGGCTATTTTTTTTTTTTTTTAGGGAAGGAGGGAGGGGAGGGTGGAAGACGAAAGGAGGGAGGGAGGGTGGAAGGAAGAGGAGGAGGAGGGGCGTGAGCATCAAAAATAGAGGAGCAAGGAGGAGGAGGAGAAGGGAGAGAGAGGAGGAGGGGGAGGAGGGGTGGGCTGGGGAATAAACTCCAGACAGGAAAATAAGGCCATGTAAACGGTTATGCTAAAGCATTAGCAGAAAATGGCTGCTCCCACACAGCCTTAGGCCCCTCTTTCTTTCTCCCTCTCTCTCTGTCTCTACACCACTCTCTCACTCACTCACCAGAGAGAATAAATTCGAATGGCAGTCCTCCAAGCTAGCACCGTTGGCCACCCAGTTTGCTGCAGTCATGCTCCGTGCATGACTTTCTCTCCGGAGGTCGAATTAAAGATCCCGTCTTGATGGGTTTGTTGTTGTGGGGGGGTTTTTTTGTTTGTTGTTTTGGGGGTTTTGGTTTTTTTTTTTTTGCAACAACAATTGTTTAAAAAAAATAAAAAAAACACGAATAAATATGCAGACGAGATCCAAGGAGGAGAGGAGGAGAGGAGTAAGGAGGAGAGGAGTAAGGGAGAAGAGGAGGGGATGGAGAGGGAGAGGAGTAAGGAGGAGAGGAGTAAGGGAGAAGAGGAGGGAATGGGAGAGGGAATGTAGAGGAGAGAAGAGGAGGGGAGAAGGGGGGAGAGGGATAGAAGGGGGATAGGAGTGAGGAGAGGGATAGGAGTGAGGAGAGGGATAGGAGTGAGGAGAGGGATAGGAGTGAGGAGAGGGATAGGAGTGAGGAGAGGGATAGGAGTGAGGAGAGGGATAGGAGTGAGGAGAGGGATAGGAGTGAGGAGAGGGATAGGAGTGAGGAGAGGGATAGGAGTGAGGAGAGGGATAGGAGTGAGGAGAGGGATAGGAGTGAGGAGAGGGATAGGAGTGAGGAGAGGAGTAGGGGAGAGGAGTAAGGAGGAGAGGGGAGGTGTGTGGGGTGGGTTGGTTGGTTGGTTGGTGGTGGGGAGAGGGGGAAGAGAGAAGGGAGACGTGTATAAGTTCTTTAAAAAATAAAATTCAGACCCACGACGCCTCCTCCTCACGCGGACCCACAGGCAAAAAATAAAAATGATGATTTTTTATAAGGTAGGAAAAAAATTCTCCTCAGGCAGCGATGGAAGAAGGTGACGTCCGTCCGCCCGCCCGCCCGTCCGTCCGCCCGCCCGGAGAGACTGGTCCGCTGCCTTTAATTCAAGAGGCTCCCGGAGGTTTCATGGTACACATTTATATATCTTCTTCTTCTTTCCACGCACAAGAGCGGCGTTGTCTTCTTTGCGTCCGTCCGCACACACGTTAATGATGATGGTGATGATAATATAATAATAATAAAAATGAAAGGAATCCGGTGTTGGCCGCCGCCGCTGCCGCTGCTGCTGCTGCCGCCGCCGCCGTTGTCGGAGGCTGAGGCTTCTGTCTGTCTGTCCGCTGCTGCTGCTGCTGCTGCCGCCGCTGTTGTTGTGTCTCTCTTGGCTGTGGTTGAGCTGCTGCTGCTGCTGCTCCCTCTCCCTCTCTCCTCACACATTCACTCACTCTCTCTCTCTCTCTCTCTCTTTCTCTCTCAGATACACAGTCTCTCTCACACACTTACACACACTTACACACACATACACACACATACACACACAGCGTAATGGCGACAGCGACGAGGAGGAGGAGGCGCTCGCCGTTTCCCCCGCCAAGGATTGGCCGTCCCGCCGTCACATGGAGGAGGAGAAGGCCGCCGTCGCCGCTCTCCCTTCCCCTTCGCCTTCCCCCTTTTCTCCTTTCCTCCGCCCCCCTCAAGCACCGACCGAGGCTTCACGTCAGGCCGCCGGCCGCCTCAGGACGCGGGAAGGCCCGCTGGTGGCGCTGCTCAGTCAACAACACACACACATACAACACACAGCACCCTGGCCTGGCTCATCACTGCTAACATTGACAGCAAAAACCCATTTAGGGAGGGGGAAAGAAAAAAAAAAACAAGAGAGGTGAGTTAATAACAAACTTTTAATTAAAAAATTAATTTATTTTAAAAAAACACTTTTTATTACATCAGGTTTATTACATCACTGCCAATTTTTTTCCAGCAGAGGAATAATATATGTATGGCACAAGGAGATTTGTAAGAGAAAGGATACTTTTAAAAAGAGAAAATCTCTTAATTCATTGAGGCATTTCCCATAATTGCTGACAATATTAAGCTTTGCAAGATGTTTGCACCTCTTATTTTTCCAAAAACTGAAGTAATTTTGCACCCAGTTTAAATCTACCTAGTCATTATCTGATAAATTCATTAAAAAAATGTCCTCCTTCAGAATTTAATTACAGCCCACAATAGTGTTAACTGGGTTATTTGTTTGCACTATTATGGTTGTCATCCATTAAAACAATAAATTGGTTGAAAGTCTCCCATGTGAAGGTCAACAAGGGGCATCTTTCCTTTTAACTCCACATTTATCTTGCTCTATTTCACTTTTAAGCCATTCACAATGATTGCTGTGAGATATTCTAGCATTTATCAGAATTTTACATCTATTTTATGTCTTTAATTACATTCTATAAATCACTAAATCATCATGATACCCAATTTGTTGAAACTGAACATAAATAATGATTTCTGGGATCACAGTTGAGAGTGTGTAAATGAATGAAATAAATAAACAGCCAAACATATCACCTGGACTCAGCCAAAAATATCAGCAGGAGACACTTCTGTAGTGGGGGGAATCTCTCCGACTCAACATATTAACGAGGACGCTTCCTAATATTTGATGACTCCAGGGAAAGACTAAGTACTGTCCTTAACATTTATTCCAATCAATTTAAACCAACAAGAAAATTGAATTAGCTGAAAGTAATAGGTCTAAATTTTCCAGACTTTTATCGATAACATCTTTCACAGACGTGGCACCTAGTTTATTAATATTTTTTCAACCAAATAATTCCTAAAAGTAATTTATGAAATAAGTGAAAGGTATTCCAGATAACCTTTCATGTAATCTTTCATGGAATTATTCTGAGCCAAAATAATTTCAAGTTTTAAAGGGGGATTTTCAAATTTGTAAATAATTATTTCAAATAGTTTTAAAAACTAACTGCACTTAGGCTAGGCAGTTTTCTTCAATAAGGAGAATAATATAAAAGAGAAAATCTCATCAACCTAATTTCATTCAATTCTTAGGATGCATTTACACAATGGCATCGGCAGATGCTTTGGAAAAGATAAACTGCCATTTTTTTCAACAGAGGATAATATATGGCACAAGGAGATTTATAAAAGAAAGGATACTTTAAAAAGAAAACCTCTTAATTCATTTTTTAATTGATGCATTTCCCATAATTGATGGCAATATTAAGCTTTGCAGCAGAAATTAATTTCAGAAAGACACACTTTATGTAATTATGGTGCTGACCTTTGCTTTTTGCCATTAGGTTATTGCCAAACTGTAAGCTAGCATAGATGCCAGTGTGATAATGTATTGAATCTATGTACTCATCTAAAAATACATTTATGTTTAATCTTTCAACATATTACACAAAAATGGGATGCCTGCAAAAAGTCTGTTATCCAGGTTATCAATTGCCCATAATGTATAGAATCATAACTTCCCCAAATTGCTACTTATTTTTGCTAGCTTTGGAATGTTTTTCAGCTTGTAAATATTATGTAGCACAGCTGTTTGCCTGTTCCTAACCACCATATTATTGCACATTTCTATGAACATGTCTTTGCGCCTTCCATTCACTCTGCATAACTAAAGATATCAAACTTATAATGATAAAAAGCATGCAAAAAATTACTAAAAGGAATAGTTGTGGACTCATCACAGCCTTGAACTATAATTGATACTTGGTCAGATATACAACGTCAGGATGCTTCAGCTTCTTGATAAAATTGTGTAAATTCATGGAAAATTAGCAATCCGTTTCCGCATTAAGTCCAACACACATCTACTACAAGCTTTTTTTAATACTGGAATTGTGAATATTTCTACCATTCCATCAAATTATAACATATTACAAATTCTTTAACCAAATCATATAAAAGCTATTCATTTTTCTCTTAAAATGTCTAAAAATGGATGTTGAATGTCACAAATGGACTTAACTAGATTAAAGGATCGCATTTGGTTTATAGACATGAGACTGATAAATTATAGCAATTTATTTCAGGAAAGTATTATCATGATAATTTTTAGGTTGTGTGATTCCCTTCAGGTGTTATTTAAAACTGCAACCAAGTTTTCTTAAGTGACACATATTGATAAGGCTAAGTAAAAACATCTGTAACAACATATTCCAGCAATCTCAAAATGGATTTGTGATTGCTCATCCAGAAATATTTTCAACAACAGCTATAATAAAACTAGTAATCAGTCACAGCATATTGCTTCAATTGTTTCCGATGCTATTGCTATTTGACAATTAATCTAAAGATAGGCCACATGACAGTAAAAGCACAATATTAAAACAAGATTTTTTTTCTCCTGGTTGTTTTTTCCCTCGTGCAGCAATGCACTTTGAAATGTGTTTTTTCTAAATCAATTATTTTTAATGAAATATTGTATTTCCATTCCTGTTTTTTTATTTGGATACAAATTACATTTTTCATTAGGTTTTTTCAGGTTTTTACCCGGTAAAATAAAGATTTTTATATTAGATGTGAAATAACTGAGGTTAATCATCCATCATGCAGTGATAGTAATAGCTGTTGTTTAATTCCACTAAATAAAATATAACTATAGGCAAATAATTAATCTTTAAGTGTCAAATAGCCTATTTTTGTATCATTTGCAGGATAAAATAAAATTTATGTTTTAAAATCACTTACTTTAAAATATTGCCTTCTATAGACATTTCACATGCATGGTCTTAAGATTGCTGTATTAATATTTCTGTTCTACATTTCTACCGATAGCCTTGTCAGAATGGTCTTTAGATTAATTTTGAACATGTTGGTATTATTGATATCTAGTACTTCATCACTGTCAATAGATAAAAATGATGGTAGTTTAATAATTTGAGGAGTCCATTAGTATTTTTTCAGTACAATAAATAATATAAGGTGATCTTATTTCAAAAATATATAATCAGGAAAAATCTCTATGGTCTGAAGGACACTGCTTTATAACATTGAGACAAAATTCATCACAAAGGTTTGCTGGTGCTATATGTATGAAAACAAATGTTTTCGTAATATGAAAACTGGGAAGGACTGCTGCTCAGAGCTATGATGCATGCACTCACTTCAAATTATTGGTGCTAGCAGTCAAGTGTTTTATTAATTGTAAATATTTGCATACTTTGCATGCTGCTTTATTGATGTCTTTAAATTGTATAATAGGGGTTTTATGTCACAATGGTTTTACACAACATGAAACAAAGCCAAATGGAGCCAAATTGAGTCATGCAACAAATCATATTCATTGTAAACATACTTTAAATCTGTTCATCTATTCAGCAAATATTAAAATGCTTGCACAGATTCCGGAATGTCTACAATGTAAATCATAACTATAGTAGACCCACACATTTTTGTACATTTATCAGAGCACGACATTAGGAAATTAATAATCATTTTTCACGAAAAGTGAAGCAGCTTCCAGGAAAACCAAGTTCAGTTGTACACAAACAAAAAGCCTCCACTGCCACTGTGAAATGACTGATTTAGATAAACATAAGTCTTGCTCTCAAGATAGTTTGGATAGTTTGCAAAATTCTGTTGAGTGATTTTTCTACAGACTACCGTCTTTAACCTCTGAATACATAGCTGCATCATATTTTAACTACAATGCAATAATTTACTTTATTTGCCCTGTTCAGTGTTACACAACAGTATACATTAGTCCAATTATACCTCACAATGGTGCACAAGATTTAGGTGCAAGTGTGTGCAGATATTATTAATAGCCAACCTTCGACGAGTATGCAAAATCTTTGAAGACTATTTGACTGAGCAGTACTTGACATGATGATACTTATTCATAAGAATTATATTTCTTCTCATTAAGTTGAAAATATTGGTCACTCTCAGGTCAGATCAAAAAACATTTAAATTCTAATAATTATTGTTCTGGACAGGAGTAATGTTGCTGTAAAGCTCTTCACAGTATTCATTCCCATATTGTTTGTGACAATTTAACTTTACTATAAGGTTATGTAAATAAAATGAAATGAAAAGGGAGTTGTGGAGAGAGGGGGTTCATGGTGCAAGAGGGAGCAGTTAAGTAGGTGGTGACAGAATGACAGAATTAGGTGGCTAAAACTCAGTTAAATATCAGCAGGTGGATTAATGAAACCTCAGAATATACTAACAGAAAATATTTGCAATTATTTTGTAACTTTACACCAAAAGCTGATAATGATTTTTTGAAGAAAAAACCCATGAAGTGTCTGTGATGTTTCTACTGTAACAGATGGAAGTGCACATCGTGCCACAGCTTTAGTGAAGCAGAGGAGTGGACAGGGACTCATTCTTCTCATCTGTCTTTGCCATTCTAGCATTTATTTGCATGGTTTCCTCAAAACCTATTTAAAAGTAATATCTTTAGCACATGGATGCAGTCATTAAGAAAGTCTTTTTCAGTCTTTTAAATGCACGTCAAATATCAAATTAAGATCCACAAAGAGGGTTATACATGCAAATATCATTTATTGAAGTGGATTGGAAACTCGGATCTAATTTTAGAATATTTCTTTATTAATGTTGCTTGGTAAAGTACACTGTATTTGACTTTGATGCAGATGTTTCAAAATTGGATTGGGTAGTGCTGTTATTTCCATGCCACACTGCTGGAGTTGTATTTACCAGGGAGTGAAACATATTAAGGACCAATTGTGAACCATTTTGAGCCACTCCCGAAATTCGATTCAGCATTTCCTGGCAGGTGTTGGGCTTGCACAATCTGTGCCAGTGCCCGCGTAACCCTCCTTTTGAACAAGTGAGGGAAATGGAACTAAACTGTCCTGAGTGTGACTGTTAGTGGAAGGACAACTGGAACGACAAAGTTTTCATTGCATATTGGGTCCCCCAAAGATAAGTCCCACGCTTACCTTTTAATGTTTGGGCACCAATCCCCACTTGCCCACTCCTCCAGAAGCGCCAACCAGCACCAAACCCATCATACACTAACACCAAAGAGAGACACAAAACGCTGGAGTAACTCAGCAGCTCAAGCAGCATCTCACCTTGTGCCCTTCTTCAGACCCGAAACATCACTTATTCCTTTCCTTCAGGGATGCTGTCTGACCAGCTGAGTTACTCCAGCGTTTTATGTCTGTCTACGGTTTAAACCAGCATCTGCAGTTCCTGCAGAAAGTAACACCAGGCCCCTAAACATGCTTCTCTCCTCAATTCACAAAGGCCTTAACCCCCAATTACCTCAAATAGAATCTTGGTTAGATGTCAGGAGGTTGCTCTTTTCACAAAGGATCATTGACCATTGTCGGTTCATGCCGTGTGTGCAGCTTCCTGCAACGAACAATGCATGAATTTCTGGAAGTGGCTGAGAATCGAGCAGGCATACCTTTGATGCGTTATTCAGAAACGTCACCTATTCCTTCTCTCCAGAGATGCTGCCTGTCCCGCTGTTACTCCAGCATTTTGTGTCTATCTTTGGTGCAAAGCAGCATCTGCATTTCTTTCCTACCCATCCTGTTTTTATGCTGGATAACTGTAGGACCATCCAATTGCTATTCTAACCGACCCCACTTGAGACAACCAAAACCAGAGACCCCTTTATGATTGAACTGCTTCATCTCCAAGCAATCCTAGCCACATTGTATGTATTTCATTGTCACTGTTACTTGTCGTATGCCTTTTTAACCACATTAATAATCTTCTCTTAAAGTAATTTAAGACATTTTTGTTGGCTTTGGGAACATTACAGGGCTGCAGGGGGCCATTGCATGTCAAGGCTCACTTTGCCTGTTTGTAGCAAGACTGAGTAGAACAGACTCAATGCTAATTACTTTCTGCCTTCCTTTTTCACAGTGAGATGCTGTGATAAATGAAAGGAGGCCAAACACAAAAATGCAGGCTGCACTGAGGGTCTAAGACTATTGTCAAGGAGCTACCTTTGCCAGGACTGCAGCCTGGGGGTCCATTACCTTCCAGGTATGTCTTCCTTTGTGTCCGTTAATTTGTGGTCTTATTCAATCTCCATTCTCATTACTGTTGGCCTCAGGAATCTTGATTCCACAGTGGGCGATGTAGACCGAGACTTTCACGATAGACAGCACCTCAATGCAAAGAAGGCTATGGGCCAAATGCTTGTGAATAGAATTAGTGCAGATGTGTCCTTGAAGTCAGCTGAACATCCTGTTTCTGAAGAAGGTTCTCGACCCGAAACGTCACCCACTCCTTCTCTTCAGAGATGCCGCCTGTCCCACAAAACAGCATTTTGTGTCTATCTTCGGTGCAAACCAGCATCTGCCGTTCCTTCCTACACACTCCTGTTCATTTGCTGGATAACTCTACGAACATCCAGTTGCTATTCTGACTGACCCCACTTGAGACAACCAAAGACCGAGCTGCTTCCTCTCCAAGCAATCTTGGCCACATTCCCTCTCGGACCAATTTGTGAACTTCCCACCCTCCACTGCCACCCCACTCCAGCCGGGTTGAAGAAATCCTTTTGCAATACTCTACCAAATCTCTAGTTCTCCCATCATCCTATCACTTTGCCTTAAGCTTCATACAATGGTGGTTTTTAGTCAGTACCAGTAGGAAAATAGCCAACGCAATCAATACCGCTGGGTTAAATTAGCAATGGTGGTGATGCCATCGAATCAGTAAAAATCCCACTTACTTTCACCTATTGTCCTTATGCACAATAGAATATTTTTTTCTTCAGGATATCAACAAATCTGACTTAAAACTCCCACACAGCACTATTTTGAGCCTGTAGTTAGGGTGTGATATGTTATGAGATTGCAAGACTGCTAGGAAAAGAACATAATTGTAGAAATTCAAGTGAGTAGATCTTGAAATACCATCGTGCAGTGACTTCTGTCTCATATTCTGGAACATTAGCCCGCTGTTAACATTTATTCGTCAAGGATTAGATTAACGAAGGATAGCGGATGGTCAGCTGGGCCGCTATTCCCAGGATGCATTAACCAATGCAGCTGGAACATCGATGTTAACCGGGTTCAGCTTGCATCGATGCTGAAGTTAAAGATGCACAATTTCATTTCATTTCTGTCACGAGTTTGATTTTCACTAAAAGGAGCCCATAGGGAGAGCCCAAAGTTGCAGCAACAACTCATGGCGGGGAATCCATGCAAACATTTTGTGCCATATTGAATCCAGAATAAAATCTCCTTCTCTGTTGATTCCAATGTAGGGGATTGACTGCAAGACAGATTTGGAAAGAATTTGAAACATTTTCTGGCTTATTTTTAAAATTAAAAGTTTAATATAAAATAAAAGTTAATAATTTTGATAGTTATTTATAGTTTTGTATAATATCTCTTGAAACACTTTTTCTCCATCTGAATTTGCCTGGCTAATTATTACAACCATTGAAGTCATAGTATCCATTCTACAGTATATATTCCTCACTTTTCTCATCGAGTAATTACATTTAATCTGCCTATGCGACCACATGTATGTTTGAAGCTAAGCTCTACTTCATCATATGTGATATCATCAAACATATCAAAGTTTATCTTATCTATGCCTTTCAGGATTTCGGATATTTCACCAAGATTATCCGTTATAAATCTTTCCTCCAGTGGAAATATTGTCTGTAGAAACACGGAAATATTGTCTGCTTCTGCTGCTATATCTTTAAGAAGTAGTTAAAATTTACAATCACTGCTTGAAATTTGTGCTTGAATCCTTTGGGTACAGAGGCCAATATACCACTAGTTCACTTCAATACTACCACACACTGGGCTAATGGTTCCATAAAGCCATCTACATATGGGCTCTCATCCTTCTTCTGCTAAATGACGGATAATGTTTCCAGAATATATTATTTTTTATTAAATTAACTAATTGGAGAATAAATGCATAGACACCAATGTATTTGCATATGTTTTATCTTTGTGAATCTCACGCTCTAGGGTGCTGGTGCCTTTCCATCTTTAAATTAGATCTTCACCCAGCAAAATAAAAAGACTGCTATAATAAGAATCAGTAGGTCAGGCAGCGTCTGAAGAGAGAAACAAAGTTAAAGTTTCAAGTTAATCGATTCTTTTTTTTAAATTTTTTTTAATTTATTTTATTTATTTATTAGAGGTTAAATACATCAATGTACTTCACATATATCTTGTTACAATCATTGTACCCCATAATTTTATGGCTTTAAAAGAAAAATAGTAGAAAGAAAGAGAGAAAAAAAAAAAAAGGAAAAAAAAAAAAAAAAAAAAAAAAAACTTTTATCACGCAAAAGGAATCCACCAACTCGATAGTTTTCCGTCCCCCCCCTACCACGGCCCGAGGTACTCCTCCACCCTATCTTTGTAATAATTCTATAAATGCAGACCACGTCTGATAGAAGCGTTCTGATTTTCCTTCCAGGCGGAGTCTCATATCTTCCAGATGTAGTGTTTCAAACATAGTTGAAATCCACATATTTAATGTTGGTATAGGAGCATTTTTCCAGAATTTTAAGATTAATTTTTTTCCTATTATTAAACCGTAATCAAATAAATTCTTTTGATACGCATTTAATTCCGAACTACCTTCTGTCATTCCGAAAATAATCCATTCTGGCTTTGGTGTCATTTTTATTTTAAACACTTTTGTGAAAATTTCAAAAATTTCAGTCCAAAACTTTTGAATTTTTGTACAAAAGATGAATGAGTGCGCTATAGTAGCTTCTTGACAATGGCATTTATCACAAATTGGTGAAACGTTAGGGAAAAATTTATTTAATTTAGTTTTTGAGTAGTATAATCTATGTATGATTTTAAATTGTATTAAAGTATGTCTTACGTTAATTGAGCATTTGTGCACATTTAATAAGTATTGTTTCCACCTTTCAGTGGAAATTTTTATGCTTAGTTCGTTTTCCCACTCACCTCTAATACCTTCCGTTGTTGGTATTACTGCATTTAGTATAATATTATATATATGTGAAATTAAATTTGGTGATTCCGCCTTTGTATTCATTACTTCATCTAGTAAGTCTGATGGGACGTTGTGAAATTCATGCGCATGTTTTTTCAAATAATCACATATTTGGAAATATTTAAAATACTGATTGCTACCCAGATTGTATTTTAGTTGTAATTGTTTAAATGATAATAGTTTTCCCGTATCATACAAATCTCCCAAAGTTTTAATTCCTACTCTTTCCCAATGTATGAATGCTTTGTCTATAATCGAGGGTTTAAACAAAGGGTTTTTAGCAATAGGAGATAGGAGAGATAAGTTTCTTAATTTTAAATTGTGTTTTATTTGTTTCCAAATTCTGATTGTACTATGTATAATTGGGTTTTTGTTGTAGTTTGTGTTATTCACCGTCATTGGTGAAAGAAAGATTGCACCAATATTAAATGGGGAGCAATCCTCTTTTTCCATATTGATCCATTCCGGTTGATGAAGAGCGTTATCCAACAATTGAATCATGTTTCTAATATTTACCGACCAATAATAATACATAAAATTAGGGAGTGCTAATCCCCCTACTACTTTGGGTTTATTCAGGTGTGATTCAGGTAATCGATTCTTAATCAAGTTAGTTTATTTTAGTAGGGAAAAAAAACTGTAGATGCTGGTTTAAATCGAATGTAGACACAGAATGCTGGAGTAACTCAGTGGGTCAGGCAGCATCTCTGGAGAGAAGGAATGGGTGACATTTCGGGTCGAGACCCTTCTTCAGACTGATGTCAGGGGGGGGCGGGACAAAGAAAGGATGTAGTTGGTGAAGGAAGACAGTGGGAGAACTGGGAAGGGGAGGGGAAGAGAGGGACAGAGGAACTATCTAAAGTTAGAGAAGTCAATGTTCATACCGCTGGGCTGTAAGCTGCCCAAGCGAAATATGAGGTGCTGTTCCTCCAATTGCGGTGGGCCTCACTATGATAAGTTAAGAATTAATAACACAGATTTTTAAATGTAGATGACAAATACAGTTGGATGAAATATAACAGCAAATATTAAAACTGTGGTGTACACTGTAGTACAAAAATAGTTCTGATGTATAGATTTGTTGTGTATGTGTTGCAATATCTTCATGAAATCAAATGTACACTATTGTCTATATTTATTTCTATATTCATCAGGTGTTTAAGAGATATTTTTCAAAAGCGTTTAATTAATCCTTTGATTTCAATCAGCCTATAAGTGTGGAGCTACTCTCTCTGACTCTGGAGTCACAGAGACCCAGGTTCGATCCATACCTCAGGTGCTGCCTCTGTGGAATTTGCACATTCTTCCTGTGACCACGCGGGTTACCACCAGGTATTGCTGTCCTTCCCACATCCTTAAACACTTGCGGGTTTGTAGGTTAATTGGCCTCTGTAAATTGCCCCTGGTGTGTAGGGATTGATGTGACAGTGGGATAACATTAAACTAGCATGATCAACATTAAACTAGGTGATCAATGGTCGGCATGGACTCGGTGGCCCGAAGGGCCTGTTTCTATGCTGCATCTTTCAATCAATCAATCAATCAACCTGCCTTGGGACTGTGCTGATGTAAGCTGACTAAATAGAACTAGAAGAAAGGATGAGCATCACCAATGCTTCGTGAACATTTTTCTTTCACATGTATAAATCAGGCCAACAAATCCACATATAAACATAGCACAAAAAGTAAGGAAATTTGTGTTTGGTAGATTATTTCTTTATTGTAACAATGCTTCTTGGCAATAAATCTTATACCGTTGGAAAGCCTGTTTATTTCCCTTTTAAATGGTGCCACATTTGTAAGGAACATGCATTTGTGGGATGAGCAGCAGAGCTGAGTATATGGGATGCGCCCATGAAAAATTTGCCAAATCTTCTCTGCCAATGCCAAACAGCTTATTCTGCCATTGACTCTTGTTCGGTGTTGTTTGGTGGATTGGATGATTGGTCTGAAGAAACAAGACATATTGGCAATTTAACAATTTATTCATTTAATAAACAGGAGCCACAGTAGCGTGTGGAAGAACCATACACAGCCACAACAGCCTGGCACCTCCTCCACATGCCGGTCACCAGCCTGGTCACACACTGTTGTGGGATGGTATCCCATTCTTGTCAGCACCTGGGGGTACCAGAAGCTCAAAACAAGAGTCAATAGCAACAGCAGAATAAGCTGTTTGGCATTGGCAGAGAAGATTTGGCAAATTTTTCATGGGCGCAACCCATATACTCAGCTCTGCTGCTCATCCCACAAATGCATGTTCCTTACAAATGTGGCACCATTTAAAAGGGAAATAAACAGGCTTTCCAACGGTATAAGATTTATTGCCAAGAAGCATTGTTACAACAAAGAAATAATCTACCAAACACAAATTTCCTTACTTTTTGTGCTATGTTTATTTGAAATTGGAATGTATTTAGTGGGATTACTTACTGGTTTGAAAGTCACTTTCTGCTTTCAGTTAATGCCGCTTCAAAGCATAAATCCAGCCCAGATGCTCTCTAATCAGGCTAAATGTTTCCAGTCATTTATCTGTGGATCAGCACCTATTCTGAGTCCTGGCAATGTTGGTGCAAGGTGCAGATCACAGTATGTTGCAGATATGTGCCTACTTTTGCAATACTGAATACTAGATGCCATCTCATTATGACAACATACTAACTGTATAAGTTGGGAGTCTACATCCAACTTGCCTGCTGGGTGCATGCACCGACCCAAGCTGTACAAAATCATGAGGAATAGATTGGGTAGACGCACAGCGAATCGTGCCAGAGTAGGGGAATTGGGACATAGGATTAAGGTGAAGGGGGAAAGATTTAATAGGAACCTGAGGGTTAACTTTATCACACAAAAGGTGGTGGGTATAACCAGCTGCCAAAGGAGGTAGTTGACGCAGGGACTAATGCAACATTTAAGAACCAGTTAGACAGGTAAATGGATAGAACAGGTTTAGAGGGATATGGGCCAAACATAGGCAGGTGGGACTAGTGTAGCTGGCACATGTTTGCCAAAATGGGCAAGTTGGGCTGAAGGGGATGTTTCCACGCAGTAAGACTCTATGACTCTATGCTGTGTGAAGTTTCCTGCATAAAGTTGTCACTCATTACTTGTTTAAATTAATTTCCGAGTACAATTGTAATCCATTGTGAAGAGGAGGCTGCCTGTAGTATTTCCTGGGACCAGTATTGAGAGCATTTGTTATACCACCAGAAGGCAGACACTGGCTGGTGTGCACAATGTCACAGCTTTACAGGCACAGAACATCTCTGCAAACAGATGAAATGAAGGCTTCAACATGCTTGTTGAGCTTTTCAAATCTACAGCTACCACTCTCAAGCCTACAGCAGCCTTAAGTTCAGACCCAAACCAATCCAGTTGTGGCCATTGCTTCCCCTTCCCCCAACCACTGCCAGTTGAAAATCATCTCACTGAGCATAGATCAAAGCTCAACTCAGGATCCCCCTTCAATTATGTGAAATTTGTATGAGGTTGTATGAGAAAATTTTGTGCTTCCACCTTTAAGAATGATCTTCTAGGTTGCTGAAAAACATGGGCAAGTTTGTCTTTAAGTGCCGTGATAAAAGCAAATGCCTTGTAAATGCAAGATAAGGCACTAGGTATTATTAGTTTTCAGAAGCTCACAAAAGGCAGCATTGATTTGCCATTGAGTTTACTAAAAAAACCTATATAGTTTGTTCTTCAGGCGAAATAAATATATCGGATCCACATTTAATTGTATTTTATAGCTATTTCCAAATGCTGGCTTATTTTTCAATGGAGAGTGTATGTTAAAAGAAACATTCGGAAATGAATATGGTTTGTGACCATAATAACAAAGTGGATTATACAGTCCTGCCTATTTCCATGATTTCAGCCTTCTGTTTAAAGAGATGTCTTGGAAATGTTTTAATGGTTTAAATATGCACTACTGAAAATGTATTTCACGAAACCTGCCAATTAAAGCGCTGTTTGCGTTGCTGATTAATCTTGTGCAGGCAAGTAGCAATAATTCAAGTTCATTTTTGAGTGCGATACAAGTCTGGACCTTGGACCTTTGATCTTTCCACTTATGTTCAAAAGCACAGGGTCATCTTTAAATCCCTGTTTATGACCTACCAGCATGTCCCTTGAACTTACTATAGTTCAAATCTCCTTACTGTTGTCTAGACGTTCAAACCTAAAATGGTGGAATGCGGTGTGGATAAATTTCAGGCTATGATAAAGTATTTAATTCTGCCTTAAAACCGAGGTTGAAACCTTATTTCATTTATTATCTGCAGAAATACCCAAATAATAAGGTAGGAAACTTGTAGGAAAGTGTGCTTAATAGAAATTGTGTTGTACATGTTTCTGCTTTCAGATAGAGCGATGGTATATCAGAGAATGTCACCATGGTCACTGAACTGACAAAACCTAGAAGGATAAATTATCACTTAATTGAAACAACTGAATCAATTAACTAGAATTACCAGTTTCATTGTAACTAAAAATGGTTAGATGGAATATGGCAAAATGCCATTAGTGAAATGTTTCTGATTTCTCTGATCATTTTGAATAAAATGAATAGTTCAGTTCTCTTCTCGTAGTGAAATTAGTATCTGCTTATAGTGAAAAAGTGAATGCTCATCAATTCTTCCATTGTTCAGGCATAAGAGCACTGGAATGTGCCTCACAGATCAATGCAAGCCAATGCCTCCAGTCACAGAGCACTTAATCCCTGTCAGCACACAGATTGTTTCTCTTAATTGCACTTTCAAAACATTCATCTGAGTTCGGCTACAGGAAACAGTCAGTCTCGAGCTCCCAGTCCTTCCGTGCAACATGCAGCCACTTTCAGGTCAAGTTTGCAGGCTCACAACCTAAAGGAGTAATGAATGCAACACCTTTTTTGCATTAGAGTCCCTGAAAGAAAGTGGAGAACTGCAGCAAATTCCACATTGGGCTGCTTACTCCTCGTGTAACTGAACAGAGTTGCCCACTTTCTTGATTACAACAGGCCGTCATTGAGCTCCCAGTATTTTCCAATAAGTAGCTTCCTCTGTCACCTTATAAACCAACAAGTTGACTGTGACTGCAAATTTGTTTGAAATCTCTTAGAGGAGATAATAACTATTAACAAGCTAATGTGCGTGGTTTACAGTGTCATCTGACTGTTTCAGTTAAATTACAGCCCTCTTTCTTACTCCTGACCATCCCTAATTCCTCTGTCATGCCACCTTATATGTTTCATCGTACTATTTATTCTATCACGGTGTCATAACAATGGCTTCCGGCTGCCCTCATTCAATCTAATGTCAGCACTTTTCAAAATTCTCATTCGGGATACTTCCATTTTATTGAGATTGCACAACAATATTACGTGTCAAAATAAAATGGCTTTAAAAAGATTAGATCTGGATGCAGATAATGTCCATAAACCACTTAATTTCCTTGGTGTGTGACATCACCTGAGCCCCTTAGTTAAAATGAGCTATTCTAATGGACAGCAGTCCGATATATAATACTTTCTTTGTTTTCGCTTAGATAGTCAGAATTTTATTTTTTTTAAAGTGGATTATGCATAAAGATTGCATGAAATAAGCATGATCAAGTCACGGAAATGTGCCGTTCTCTGCCTGAGGGGATGAAGCAGCTAGAAAGCCATAATTGTTGTGTGAAAATCACAGGGAAGATCATTCTCGTGTTTAACATTTCACCTCAAGAAGGGACGACTGCTTGTGTGCGTACAGCATTCTCTCTCACTGGAAGAAAAAAGAATCAACAAACATTTGTCAAATGCCCCACTATCACCCTTCAGGGTTACAGATCAAATCTGAGTCTTTTATTCATCCTGAGAACAAACAATTTTAATTGGGAAATGGGATTTGATTTCCTGATGTCTAAAATGGCTTGTCCTCTGTGGTATTTAAATTACTTCAGCATGGCAGAGTTGCATTGGTGATCTCTACTGCTGATACGATCAATTTGGAACTAGTAGGAATTGTGGCGTCATTGGGCAGACCACATTTTATAGATCATATAGGCTGTTTCATCAAGACAAAGATAGCATGTGGAACTTTCTTCTCTGCTGTCAGACTTCACCTGTAAGTGACTTTAAACCCTAACAATAGTTGCTTGCATAGTAACTACAAATATTTGCAAGTTGGAAATAATAGACAGTTGTCCGACTATGAGATGCTACTGAAACACACAGTAAAGCTGTATAAGACTGGCTTCAGTAGAGTGTCTGGGCCTATGTGAATAATCCCTCAAATTCAAGATTTAAAGAAGGAAATGTATATTTTGCTAACCATGTTTCCGAAACTTGCCAGGGGAAACGTAATATTAATGGCTAGAAATTCTCGCGCATAAGAAAACATTTCTCGGACTAAGAGAAGGAATTTACTTTAAAACCTGACTGTTAAATGTGATGAGTCCTTTGTTTGTGAGTCATAGAAACATAGAAAATAGGTGCTGGAGGAGGCCATTCGTTGTGATCATGGCTGATCATCCACAATCAGTAACCTCTCCCCATATCCCTTGATTCCACTAACCCCCAGAGCTCTATCTAACGCTCTCAAATTCATCCAGTGATTTGGCCTCCACTGCCCTCTATGGCAGAGTCATCCAGTTTTCAAAATTTGCTCCTGATTTTTCGTGCATATGATGCACAAATGCTTACAAGCACATATACACTGGGTGGACAGTCTTCAATTCATGTTTTGATATCGCATGAACAAATATTCATTTGTGTGTCTGAAGCCCGTTTCTGCTTTAGTTGAAAGGAGACCAATTTTACTCCAGTTTGAAGAAGGGTCTCGACCCGAAACGTCACCAATTAGACCAGTCTGAAGGGTCTCAACCCAAAATGTCATCCATTCCTTCTCTGCAGAGATGCTGCCTGAGTTACTCCAGCTTTTTGTGTCTATCTCCAATTTTATTAACTTTGTGCCCAGAAGTCATGGTACGAAGTTTGGCGATAGGTTTCCTTCAGGAATTTTGTTGCCATTTGTCCTCACAAACCCACTCCACTCTTAAGGTCAATGCTGCAAAGGCTACTGATTCCATCTCTATTTCATCCTCCACTACATGATTGTGTCTCCAAAACCATCCCCTGAACATCTGATCTTGTGTCCTCCTGCAATGCCGTACACCTCGATGTCCTGATTCCCTGTTTCCTTTCTCTTAAAGTTTGGACGCTAGATGATCTTTCCCTGATAATCCTGAATCCTTCTATTTCTGGAATGAATAAGTCGGAAATAAATAGACGGCAGAGATACTAAATAATGTTTGGACCAATCTTTATGATGGAAGAAGCTTAAAAGAACTAATAATAATAGATAATCAAAGAACTGAGGAGAGAGAGAAACTTAAAACAACTTCCATTATTAGTGCATCCTAGGGTTTTAAAGGAAGTGGCTGCAGGGATAATGGATTATTTGATTGTAATCTGTCAAAGATTCTGGGGAGTTCCCTGAGGATAGGAAAACCGCAAAAGTAATGACACCCTTGAAGAAAGAAGGGGGCTGTAAGCCAGTGAGCCAAAAGTTGGTCAGTGATGAAATACTAGAGGCCATTAATAAGAAGGTATCAGCAAGACACATACAAGATATGTACGACAATCTAGGAGCATCACATGAAAGAGAAGTGATGTATATCAAACTTGCTAGATGTAACAAACAGGTTATATAAACATGAGCCAGTAAATATCTGGAACAGACTGTGTTTTACAGAAGGGTGAAGGCTACAACCAGTTTCTGTTGGTAAACACAGATCTAGCTGCCATGCATTGAATAAAGTCATTAGACACAGGTCCAGTTAAGGGTAAACATTATGCGTGTTAAAGTCAATCGTGTCCAGACTAATTTCCTTATGGTTACAAATCGGCCAGGAAATGATCATTTGAATGATCTAGTACATGCAAATTGTATTTTATATGCAAAATGTTTCCATTCCTGCTTTCTGAAACAATATATACCAATTTGTATAATTGCTTTGCTGAACAAATTCTTTACTTCACACTCATGAAGAAATATTATCGGTTATGATTTTATCATTTATTCAAAATGTACACAAAGAACTGTCGCAAAAATGATACATCTTTTCTTCATGTTTTGTTTTTTGTTTGATTTCGTCATATATTAACATTAGCGGCTGGCTGCAAAAGATTTCAAAATAGGAATTCTGTCAAAAATATATACTGGAAGCTCCAAGACAAAAAGAAAATCAACTTAAGGATAGTGGCATCCAATTTGAGAGATATTATTAAACCAAGGAAGGTGCATTTATCTAACTTACTTGTGATTTACTGTCTGCAGCCACAGTAATCACCACAGGGGAAGGATCTATTTGGTTCTGACCTATAGTGGTGAGGTATCTGTGGTTGTGAACATTTCTTCTGCAAAGTCTTTCTTTTAAAGCATAGTTCTAGCTTCACGTGCCATACTGAATGCAGGATGTAAGCCTCTGGGTTAATGACATCATTCCTGTTCCTAAGCCAGGAGTTTCAACATTTGAGCCATTTTGGCAAGTGGAAACTGCAGCTTTGGCGAGGACTGTTGGATTGATGCCTCGTAAGTAGAGGCAGGGGTAGGATTGCCTTCTCTGACCCCACATCCAATTCTTTGTGTTGTGGGAGCTTTTAAAGGACTAACCACCCTATCAGTGGTAAAATAAGTGGTTATAAGCATGCAAGGATTTTTTAATATCATAGTATATATGCAATATATATACAGTATATATATATATTATATGTGTATTATATTTTACATATGTGTATATCGTGTGTGTATGTGTATATGTATATATATATATGCATATGTATGTGTGTGTGTGTATGTGTATGAATGTATATGTATATATGTGTGTGTATAGATATGTATGTGTGTGCATATATATATATATCTCTATATACACAGACTGAACTTTTCTTTCTCGTTTATTAGATTGTTTACAGTGTACTATGTTTTTTATTCTGTTGTGCTGCTGCAAGTAAGAATTTTGTTGTTCTATCTGGGATAATAAAACACTCTTGGCTCGACGTAAACTGTTGATCAGTCTGCAAATCATTCCACTATTTTCTCCTGCCTGCAAGTCAAACACAAAGGTATCGGAATTGGTAAAGTCATTGATGAGACGGAAAAAGTTTTAGACTGGAGTAAAATATCAATGGACTGGTTAAGCAGGCAGACGAGTGGGAAACCAAATGTAATATGGAGACATGTTTGTGGACAAGTCTAGGTAGTACACAAAAAAAAATGTTTTGAGTTGTGTTGATAGCTCCTCTGTCCCTCCCTTCCCCTCCTCCTTCCCAGATCTCCCTCTATCTTCCTGTCTCCACCTATATCCTTCCTTTGTCCCACCCCCGACATCAGTCTGAAGAAGGGTCTCGACCCGAAACGTCACCCATTCCTTCTCTCCCGAGATGCTGCCTGACCTGCTGAGTTGCTCCAGCATTTTGTGAATAAAAAAATGTTTTGAGTTGTGTTGAGGAATAGAGAATTTTGGACTGCATGATCACAAATTCTCAGGAACAGCAGAACAGATGGATAAAAGACTTAGAGGATACTTGCCTTTATTGACCAATACATGGAATACAAGAGCAGTGAGGGAATGCCAGAAGTGTACATTACAATCTCCAATACATTACTGTACATTACAATCTATATAACAATGCTGTGTTGAGTTTGATAGCCAATTCACGACTAGATGTGGCAGCAGTGGAGAGAATGCTGGCAGGTCTCGTTCCTTGGCTGGATAATGGTGTTTATCAGCAGCTATTTTTCAAGTCAAGTCAACTTTATTTGTCACATACATATACAAGATGTGCAGTGAAATGAAAGTGGTAATGCCTGCGGATTGTACAAAACAGAATAGAAAAGAAATGTTTTAACACAAAAAATAAATTAATACAGTAAATTAAATTAGTTCCTGGTGATATGAGAGTTAACAGTCCTAATGGCCTGTGGGAAGAAACTCCGTCTCATCCTCTCTGTTTTCACAGCGTGACAGCGGAGGATACGTTTGGATTATTTTCACTGGAGTAATGGAGCCTGAGGTGAGATTTAATTCAGATTTAGACTTTAGACTTTAAAGTACAACATGGTGAGAGGGCCACTCAAGGTGAATAGGTAGGACCAACTTCTCCTGCCAGGGAAATCAATTGGTGATGGAGTATAGATTTGAGGCAAACGATAGAAGAATTGCAAGGCATTTGGGGAGAACTGTCTTCACCCAAAGTGTGGTGAGGATATGGAACTCACTGTTGGAAGGAATGGCTGACACAAACCCTCACCAGGGACACACACTTGAAGGACCACAAGCTGCAGAGATCTGAGCCAATATTGAATGGGCAGTACAGTGGCGCAGCGGTAGAGTTGCTGCCTTACAGCGCTTGCCGCGCCAGAGATCCGGGTTCGATCCCAACTATGGGTGCTGTCTGTACGTGCATTCTCCCCATGACCTGCTTGGGTTTGCTCTGAGAACTTCGGTTTCCTTCCACACTCCAAAGACATACCTGTTTGTAGGTTAATTGGCTTGGTAAATGTAAAAGATGTCCGTAGTGCATGTAGGATAGTGTTAATGTGTGGGGATTGCTGGCGGGCGTGGAGCCGGTGGGTGAAGGGCCTGTTTCCGCGTCATGTCTCTAAAAAAAGAAAAAAAGTGATGTGTAGGAATGAACTGCAGATATTGGTTTAAACCGAAGATAGACACAAAAAGCTGGGGTAACTCAACGGGTCAGACAGCATCTCCAGAGATGATGCCTGACCTGCTGAGTGTTACTCTGGCTTTTTGTGTCTATCTACTGAAAAGTGATATGAGCTTTTCTTGACCAGCAATGGACTTGAGCTGTGAACTTCATTCAATCTTTCATCAAACAATTGATGCTGGGAATGTCTACAAATTATACTGTCAGCGTTGTTAATCACCGTAATCAAAACTCTTTTCACCTTTCCCCCTCCCCTCATTCACATGATTCTCACCGACAGCACAAGTAGGACACGTCAGGGCAAAAAGTAACCATACTGGAGTTGGACAAGAGAAGTGTTAGATTAATATTTCTCACTTCTGCCTTGTGTAAGAAGATTTTTCTGGACCAGCTCATAACCAGTCCTTTTCTCCAGAGATGCTGCCTGACCCGCTGCGTTACTCCGGCATTTTGTGTTTGTCTTTGGAGGGATCACAATGCGATTGTACAGCACATGAGTCTCATTTTGACTAAGCATGGCATCTGACAGATTAAAGTTTTATTCCTCTGAATCTGACGTATCTGAATTCAAAGGTGGGCACAAAATGCTGGAGTAATGCAGTGGGACAGGCAGCATCTCTGAAGAGAAGGAATGGATGACGTTTCAGTTCGAGACCCTTCTTCAAACTGAAGAAATCTGAATTCAAAATATACACCTTTGGGCTTATCTACCAAACATCAGTCAGCAGTCACCATGCACATTCGGCACCCTCCCTTCACCAACTAAAGTAATTATTTGAAACAATAACACGTTCAGGAGCCAAGTCTCTGCATTTTATTAAACACTAGACCAAGTGGACCCATTGGGCCCAAACCTCTCCTGCATTGGTGCAGCACCCTCTCCTCCCCCCCTCCCCCTCTCCCTCCTCTCCTCCCCCTCCCCCCCTCAACCCCCCTTCCCCTCCCCCACTCCATCCCCCTCAACCCCCCTTATCCTCCCACCTCCCCATCCCCCCCCCTCCCTCCACCCCCATCCCTCCCCTCCTCCCTCCACCCCCATCCCTCCCTCCCGCCCCCTTCCTCCCTAGGAGATAGATTTAAACTTTAAAATGTGAATAACTTTTAAAAATATAACACCAATTTCAATTAAACTTCTTCCATTTGCACCAAAGGGACGACGGTGAGTGAGGTGGGCCTAAAATTGTTGCGCTATCATGTACCGTTTTGGCTGTAGTTCAGGAACAAACAAACGAGAGTTTTAGTATATAGATTATACAGCTGCACCACAATCAGAGCGAATATTTTCATTTTCAGTTTCCTTGTGATTTAATTTTCTTAATGCTGTTCTCCATCATGGTACACAGACACAGTGCATTCCAGTCCACCCCTTACTTATCAAGAACCTATTTCCTTCTGCCTTGGATATTCAAATATTTTGCTTGTACTGCTTTTTGAGGAAGAGAGTTGCAAAGAATGATTGTGCTGATGATCAGCCATGATCACATTGAATGTCGGTGCTGGCTCGAAGGGCCGAATGGCCTACTCCTGCACCTATTGTCTATTGTCTATAACCCTAAAAAAAATCCTCATCTCTGTTTTAAACATTTCTAGATTCTCCCATCAGAGGAAACAATTATGACTTTCAAAAGACCTGTGGACAGATGCTTGGAGATGAAGGTTTTAGATGGATAAGGCTTAAATACAGGCAAATGGGACTGACACAGAATGCCAACTTGGTCGGCATAGACAAGTTGAGCCAAAGGACTTGATTCTGTGCTGTATAGATCTATGACTCTATTCTCCCCACACCCAGGGAGGGCTCTCCAGATCCCCAATACCTCAAAAAATAGACACAAAATGCTGGAGTAACACAGGAGTAACACAGGAGTAACAGCATCTCTGGAGAGAAGGAATGCCCCAACCCAAATCGTCACCTATCCTTTTTCTCCAGAGATGCTGCCTTTGCAAAAACCTCTTGACGAAAGTGATTTCACAAAATGTATCCTCTGATTGATTACTTTTAAAACACATCATGTATAATGCATGAATCTTGCAGTCAAACTGTATTACTTCTAGACTACCTGTTTTATTGTCCTTTCTTTTTACACAGCTAACAGCACACCTCTGAGTGCCACATGATTAGCAAGGCTAACTTTATGACTGTGTGCTTAATCACAGCATGGGTTTAGATCTCGTCCACAAACAATAGTTTTTATAGCAGTGCACATATTGCTGCCATTCAGGAATATTCTGTGGATTTATCCCACAATTAGGACCAAGCTGACGACTTCGAAATAAATGTGTAGGAAGGAACTGCAGATGCTGGTTTAAACCGAAGATAGACACAAAAAGCTGGAGTAACTCTGCAGGACAGGCAGCATTTCTGGAGAGAAGGAATGGGTGATGTATCGGGTCAAGACCCTTCTTGTAACTTTGAGTCTGAAGAAGAGTCTCGACCCGAAAACATCACCCATTCCTTGTCTCCGGAGATGTTGCCTGCCCCGCTGAGTTACTCCAGCTTTTTGTGTCTATCTTCGACTTCAAAATAAGACTTTTTCTTCTCCTTATCTGAGATTTCTGATTCTTGATATTCAAGACTGTGCATTCCTCCTGTGATAAAAATAACCATCTTTGGAAGATATGCAACATGTTTGTTATGAATAAAATGGATGTTGTAAGCAAAATATATGTATCACCTCCAATGTGTTATTGATTTCATCAAACGTTGATATTTTTTAAAAGGTATTCAAAATAAGTCTAATTTTGGGCAGTGGTTTGTCAAACTCAGTGACGCTTCAAGCACCTTTTCAACAGGTGTTATTCAAATCTCCGGTGAAATGTTGGCCTGTGTTATACTTAGTAATCTTCAAACTAAGAGTAGGTGATTATTCTGTTTCAAGAAACATAGAAACATAGAAAATAGGCCCAGGAATAGGCCATTCGGCCCTTCGAGCCAGCACTGCAATTCAATATGATCACGGCTGATCATCCAAAATCAGTACCCCGTTCCTGCTTTCTGCCCATATCCCTTGATTCCGTTAGCCCTATCTAACTCTCAAGAGTCAGGAGTCAAGTGTTTTATTGTCGTATGTCCCAGACAGAACTATAAACAACATAACAAACGAGAAAAAATTCTGTGTGTGTACATACTACACACAAATCCTTCCACATAAAAACAAACAATAATAGTGCAAATACTCAAAACCAGTGCCTCCAAGTCTATGTAGTTCAAAGCTTATTTGGAGGTTGCAGTGTTTAATAGCCTGACGGCTGTAGGGAAGAAGCTGTTCCTGAACCTGGACGTGACAGTTTTCAGGATCCTATCTCTTCTTCCCAATGGCTGGAGTGAAATTAGTGTGTGGCCGGGATGGTGTGGAGGAACCAATTATTAAATAAGGTTCCAAAACTCGCCGTGCTCAAGTTCCAGCTGTACATAGCCAAGGGAACAAACTTCTGTTTTCCTCTGGGAAAAAAACGCCTCTGCATGGTAGGGCAGGTACAGCAAAACCATAAACCTGTTTATGGAAAATGCGCTCATGATTCCAGCACACTTAGCTTACAGCATGCATCTTTGTACGTGCAGAGCTACATACAAATGTAACCTCACATATGTACAAAACATTATACAATTTACAACATTGAAGTTGCTCTGCTGCAACAAAAAAAAAGAGTTTGCTGTAATAAGGTGGTGTGAATGCCAACAGAAACATAATTATCAAATCATAATGCAGTTTTGAATTCCACATAAATTCTTTTTCATTGATGTTTGGCTGTCATCCATCTGCTGGTGATATGTTAACCACACGGCTGATGAGAAAAACACACTGTTGTATTCAACAGCCGTTATTCAAACATCATTTCTTTTTACATCCTCTGGCTGTAACATGCACAGATGGGGATGGGGGTTGGGGTTAGGCAGTCAGGGCAGTTCACGACCTACAGTTTGCCACAGAGTTAAGGCACGCCCCAGTCCCCCTGAAAGGTAATTGTGCCATTGCCCCTGAAGCCAGTGCCTTCCCTCTGCCTCCGTTCATGTTCCGTCTCGTCCATTGTAATAGTAGTGCAATCCACTGCCAGTACTCGATCCAAGGCTTCACGCAGGGGCACATTTGCATCTCGTCATCTAAAGGAATTCTCACTCTTCAATTGAATTCAAACAAATGAGCTTATTTGGTGACTGAAACGAAGTAGCAATCTGAAGTGTCAAATGACATTTAGCTCAACAATGAAAATGACTTCAAGCAGGATTGAAATCCAGATTCCAAACATCACAATAGGATTAAATGCACGTCCCACAAAGCAGTTCAATCTAAATCTGTTAAGATTCTATATCTTCATGATTTAACACACACACACACACACACACACACATAAGATTTTACTTTCAAAACCATTCCTTTCCGTACCAACAGCAGATAAACGCTCGTTCTGAGAGACTCCCGCAGTGACTCCAGTGTCTGGGACACAAGATTTAGTCTCTGTGATAAAAGCTCTGTGTAAACCAAGAGTTGGTGAATAGGGGCAGTAAAAAAAACATATTAGAGTGTCAATTACCTTTTGTTGATTTTACAAACCTATCAGTAGTGGTAATAAAAATAGAGATTACATATTTATAAATATTCTCAGTACCCTCTAAATATTTGTACAAGTCAAGCTTAATAACCACTGTTAAACTTGTTCTAGGAATGGAAACAGAACAAATGGCAAAGCAAATGCTTGGAATTTCCTGTTGGGTTCAGGATTCCCAAGTGATTTGTTTGACTGGCCTGAGACCAGTGGACTTGGCAGGAGTTCTGTAATAATTTGCAATATACACTTTCCTCATGGTCTAGTTGTAGTAAAAGAACATTTAATGCTTTGGAACACTTGGATGAATAAATAATGCTGTTCTTTAGAGACTGGTGCTATCTTATCTCCCCTGAGGAACAACACGAATTACAATCATATTTTTTCCTTTGTATAGGATCTCAGTCATTTTCGCCGTGTTAAAAGAAATTGAAACTCAAAAGCAGGCTAAGAATAAACCTCCGATGCACAAGTTCTAAATAGTAGGTCACTTCAGTGAAGCTCAAAAAGATTCACTACACATCAATCAGTCCACTACTGTGCTGGCAATTGCTTAAAATAATTTGTCCATTAGGCAAGGAATTAACTTGAATAGCCACCTCGCTGTCAGGAATGCAAAGCAGAAACCTTGTATTTATTTTGGCAGTTCTTAGTCATTCTAAGCATTGTTAAAATAAGCAGGGTTTGAATTTGTATATAAAATGTCACTGAGCTGCTATGGCAGGAATTAGCAGCTGCAGTCACAATAGCAACCGTGAGTGATTAAAAGTTGCACATATCTGTGGTAGTGATCGCATTGTGTACAGGTTGGATGGTACCGTTTTGGCAGCTAGTCACCACTATGATTGAAGTCATGTGCTGGGATGTGAGCGTACAGGAACTGTGGTTTTGTGGATTTACGCAGAGACAGTTTGTGAAAGAGAGAAACAATCTGAGAGGTGTAAAAAAGTCCGTGCATTGGACCAAAATCAATCCATTATGTTTTCATCCTAAAAGCAGTATCTCTTTCAGGTGTTTGCTATCAAATTTTCCAATTGATACTTTCAGTAAAGTTACCATTCTCACACAGCTGACTGAATTCTCGACTGTTACCACTGTTGACAAGCTGTTATGGAGCTGTTTGGCTATACAACATACGTTTTGTTTCCTTAGTAACTCTTGTCAAGGGTTTCTGACTTGCAAACATTATCAAAAGGTCATAAGTGATAGGAGAAGATTAAGGCCATTCAGCCCATCAGGTCTACTCCACCATTCAATCATGGCTGATCTATCTCACCATCCTAACCCCATTCTCCTGCCTTCTCCCCATAACCCTTGACACCTGTACTAATCAAGAATCCATCTATCTCTGCCTTAAAAATATCCATGGCCCCCACAGCCTTCTATGGCAAAGAATTCCACAGATTCATCACCCTCTGACTGAAGAAATTCCTCTTCGTCTCCTTCCCAAAGGAACGTTCATTAATTCTGAGGCTGTGACTGCACTGGAGAGTTCTAGACTCTCCCACTAGTAAAAACATCCTTATCCTTGTCCCATTAAAGTACATGTCTGAAATGAAATCAGCTAGTCGAATTGAATGTTTTCAAAGTATTTGCCAGATATTGTAGATCATGTGATGATGAGATCATTGAGTAAAGGTTATCTGGTCCCCTCCAATGTATCCTTCCTACCAGCTCATCAACTTGGCTCCATCGCATGTTCAAATATATATTTTCAGTCATTTTTAATGTTTAATATATTGTGATCAGATCCATACCTTTCCAGGCAGGCTTGGGTTTGAGCAAGCAAAATGGACCTGACCACAAAATATTAGTGTGTATGAAGGAACTGCAGGTGCTGGTTTAAACCGAAGATAGACACAAAAAGCTGGAGTAACTCAGCGGGTCAGGCGTCATCTCTGGAGAAAAGGAATAGGTGATGTTTTGGGTCGAGACCCTTCTTCAGACTGAGAGTCGGGGGAAAGGGAATCGCGAGATATAGACGGTGATGTAGAGAGATATAGAACAAATGAATGAAAGATATGCAGAACATGGGTGTGGGAGGAAACCGGAGGTCCCTAAGAAAACCCATGCAGGTCACAGGGAGAACGTACAAAACTCCGTACAGACAGCACCCATGGTCAGGATCGAACCCGGGTCCCTGGCACAGTAAGGCAACAACTCTACCGCTGCACCACCATGCTGCCCATGCCACCTGGACTGTTGTGTTATCACAAGTTAACACTGGTTAAATAAGAAATAATTAATTGAGTGTGAAACGTTTTGAGATGTCCTATGGACACGAATTACACGACCTAAATGCAAAGTTATCTTCAGCCATCACCGCCAAAACACTTCTTCTTTCGTGTCCATCCTCTATGTTTCAAATGTTGGGCCAGGCTCTTGCACAGTGGACAGCCTTCTCGATGGCCACAGCGAGATCTTCCAGGCAATATTGTACGCCAAGAAGTGGGCATCTTAGTAGGTGTGGCATGGATGGTACAGATGTTCCACATTCACAGCCTGTGTCTGCCATATCTGCACAGCCCCATTTGCTCACACACCAAAACATTAACAATTATTATTCAGGCCTTTGAATGATCACGATTTACATATATTGTACCCATTAAAACAGTAATAACTATAACTCCAATAACAGCAAAGAATGATGTCGGGGAGGCTGAGGATGCTGTAGACATCCACGTTACTTTCTTGTGAAGGAAGGAACTGCAGATGCTGGTTTAAATCGAAGATAGAGACAAAATGCTGGAGTAACTCAATGGAGCAGGCAGCATCTCTGGAGAGAAGGAATGGGTGACGTTTCGAGTCAAGAGCCTTCTTCAGGCCTCTTCGGGTCTCGACCCAAAAAGCCACCCTTTCCTTCTCTCCAGAGATGCTGCCTGTCCCACTGAGTTACTCAAGTTATTTTATTTCCTTATTTGGTGAATTCCACCAATGACTTTCTCGGAATAGTCTGTGATGTTTTACAGAGCACACATTTTGTCCTGTCATTCTGTGGGAAAGGCATCTCTGTGGAGAATGGAATTCTTGGGACTCGCTTAGGTTCTGGTTGTGTGGATTCTGGGATGGTTAGTGAAGGCCATGTGAGACCCGTGGAGACTGCCCCAGGAGGCGGATGGGGGAATTGGGAAGAGGTGCTTCCTGTTCACTTCCAAGGAATGGGCTTGAAGTTCTCAATTCCGTCCACAAATTTAGGGATCCCATTAGTCAATCGGGATGTTGCACTGGTTGATGGAGTCTTTTGAGAATATCAGTGAATCTTTTCCTCGGTCCACCTGGTAATCTCTGGCCACGACAGAAGTCGCAAACGTGTCAGCGTTGGAAGTCTGGTGTCGGTCATACAAGGCATCTGGCATGTCCAAAGGTGCTGACTGATTGTAACTGGAGACTTAATGGGAGGGACGTTGTTCTGGCAGAGAACACTGATGCTGGAAGACAGGGTATGAACCTAAACACACACACACACGCATGCACACATGTGCGCATGCAAACACACGTATGTGTATGTGAGAAACACGTATGTACTCATGTACACACATACACATATGCATGCACCTACACACGCGCACATGCACCTACAGATAAACACACATTATGCATGCATGTACACACTTGCACACACACACACATACTGTATATGCACACATGTACACGCATGCACATCCACATACACACACTAACGTGCATGCATGCATACACATGTGCATGCACGCATACTGTAGATGAAGTGCATTGGAGATAGAAGATCATAGATTATTCAGTTGTGTTTGTTAACCCATGAGACACTTGCACCGTTAACACTAAAGACGGTATCGACTAAACAAGACTGGTACACTACAATGAGTTATTGGGGCAATTTTCAAAGCAGGGGATTATCATTTCCCTGGAGAGTGAATCTAACAACATCAACTCAACACAGCAGTTCTGCTGGAGTGTTGGTGAATGAAAGCAGCCTGTGGGATACCATTTAAATGAACGTTGATGGCCTGACCTGAACTCAACTCAACGAGACGTAATGCAGTTTTAGTTTGATCCATTTGGCGTCTTTGGGGTTCAATTCCTTCACTGTGAGGTGGAAAGAACGGGGCTTCCTTGTCAGTGTGCAACGATGCAAATAAACTCGTCCACAGAAGCTGAAAATTCCCACTTGGAATTTACTCCAGAAAACAAAAATGCAGCAAAATGAGTTAAATAAAGCAGTTACATTCTACACCACCGTATAAAACAGTAGAGGTTCATATCTCATGTATATGTTTTCCTAATTGGTGTTTGATTATTGAAACTAATCAATTATCCAAACGTCCCCTGGTCCTAATTAATTTGGATAAGCTGTCATTCCACTGAAATGGATGTCAAAATTGTTTTAATGTCAACACTGAGCTAAATATCAGGTCCACCTAGTTTGGAGTAAACACAGGTGCATTAAAAACAAGAGAATTCAAGACTGGTACCCAGTCCACATGCATGGGGATATACAGACACACAGCCTTAGACAAACGCAAGCACGCACAGACACAAGCAAACACACACACATGCTCGCACACACACACACGCACGCACACACACACACGCTGGTTTACACCGAAGATAGACACAAAATGCTGGAATAACTCAGCGGGACAGGCAGCATCTCTGGATAGAAGGAACGGGTGACGTTTTGGGTCGAGATCTTTCTTCAGACTCAGAGATGCTGCCTGTCCCGCTGAATTACTCCAGCATTTGTGTCTATGTAACAAACGCACGCACACACATAATCACCAATTGAAAGCTAAAAGCATTTGCATTTCAAAGCAACAGTCTGTGACAGTTCTACTCCAACAGTATGTGAAAACATGCAAAATGCAAGTAAAGATACACAGAATCATAATGTCATAAGATCACAAGGTCATAAGATTGTAAGTGAAAGGAGCAGAATTAGGCCATTTGGCCCATCAAGTCTGCTCTGCCATTCAATCATGGCTGATCTATCTCTCCCTCCTAACCCCATTCTCCTGCCTTCTCCCCATAACCTCTGACACCTGTACTAATCAAGAATCTATCTATCTCTGCCTTAAATATATCCACTGACTTGGCCTCCACAGCCTTCTGTGGCAAAGAATTCTTTAGGTTCGCCACCCTCTGACTAAAGAAATTCCTCCTTGTCTCCTTCCCAAAAGAACGTCCTTTAATTCTGCGGCTGTGACCTCTAGTCCTAGACTCTCCCACTAGTGGAAACATCCTCTCCACATCCACTCTGTCCAAGCCTTTCACTATTCTGCACGTTTCAATGAGGGTTCCCCCTCATTCTTCTAAACTCCAGTGAGAACAGGCCCAGCGCCGTCAGCTCGGAATCTGGATGAAGAGTTAAACGTTTCTTCCCCTCAGTTGTGTTTACGAACTTATTTCCTGGGAGGAGTTTGTTTCAGATTTGAGAATTGTAAATGCATCTAATCTGTTGCCCAAATGGGGCTGCTGTATGTTCTGTTGTGTTGCCAGCTGACAGGCTTCCTCCATAGCACGAGACAGATGATTGATACTTTAATTAAGTATATGCTTGTCAGAAACCTCTTGTTTTTGAGAAAAGAGAACCTTTTAACTGCAGCAAACTCAGGCAGGGATATTACTTTGGAAAGCTAATAAATTTTTGTTGTATTATTTGTTGTCTGGCAACAGTCCAGCGTCTGACATTGCAGTGGCTTATCAATATAAATTATCAGCATAAACCCAGCAATTACCTGTGAGATGCAGCAAAATACATTGTTCCACTGTCAGATGCAGTGCTAAGTTCTCTCAATTCTGCTATGTATCAGTAACAAAAAGATGCAACTTCCAGCAACCGTTTGCACTTAGAGTAATCATTTTTCCAAGCACAAAATCCCTGGATGCTTTCAGCGAGTCAGAACCCCTGGTCAACTGTAGCTAACGCAATTAATCCTGGGCGTCTTGTTTAACTTAGCCATTAAAATGGAGCCATTCCAATTCAGTGTGTGGCCAGGAATAATGTGCGCCTATCTTTAACTGCGCCTCTTCCGTTAACTTCTTAGGTAAGGCAAAGCTTCCAAATGGAAGGTGTCGGAAGGAGCTGCAGATGCTGGTTTACACCGAAGATAGACACAAAATGCTGGAGCAACTCAGAGGGACGGGCAGCATCTCTGGAGAGAAGGGGAATGGGTGACGTTTCGGGTCGAGACCCTTCTTCAGAATGACAGTCAGGAGAGAGGGAGACTAGAAATATGGAAGGATAAGGTGTGAAAATGACAGATCAAAGCAGGCATTAATAAAGGAAATGTAGAATGGTCCATTGTTAGCTGAGAGTGTTGATGGGAACATTGGTCTCTGGGGAGCCGATCCTTCAGGAACTGTTTAGTTTATTGTCACGTGTACTGAGGTGCAGTGAAAAGCTTTTGTTGCGTGCTATCCAGTCAGTGGAAAGACAACACATGATTACAATCGAGCCATTTACAGTGAGTAGATACATGATAAGGGAATAATCTTCCCTTATCCCAGGGGCTACAAGAATTGGAAATTAAGAGCCTGGAGAAACATGGGAGAAGAGTCATAGGACATTTGTGATCCTTTTACATTTCCATTGAGTACATTCACATGATTTTGGAGGTTGGCAGGTTCCCCAACCAACCTTCCCCTTCACTTCAAACCCTCTGACAATAAAGGTTCACCCGAGACCCAGGAAATCATGAACCACACTTCTTATTTCAGTGAGGGCACAGATTGATAACGAAACACACCTTCAATGCACCAACACTGCCATGGGTTGACTGATATGAAGATCAAGATTCCAGTAATGCACTGATCCACTGTGTGTCATGGTGGTGCAGCGAGCGGTAGGGTTGCTGCCTGGCAGCACCAGAGACCTCGGCTCGATCCTGACTACGGGTGCGTAAGAAAATAACTGCAGATGCTGGCACAAATCGAAGGTATTTATTCACAAAATGCTGGAGTAACTCAGCAGGTCAGGCAGCATCTCAGGAGAGAAGGAATGGGCGACGTTTCGGGTCGAGACCCTTTCAGACCCAGTCTGAAGAAGGGTCTCAACCCGAAACGTCGCCCATTCCTTCTCTCCTGAGATGCTGCGTGACCTGCTGAGTTACTCCAGCATTTTGTGAATAAATACCACTGACTACGGGTGCTGTCTGTACGGGGTTTGTACGTTCTTACCGTGACGTCTGTGGATTTTCTCCGAGATCTTCGGTTTCCTCCCACTCTCCAAACACGTACAGGTTTGTAGGTTAATTGGCTTGGTGTCAATGTAAAATTGTCCCTAGGGTGTGTAGAGTAGTGTTAATGTGTGATGATCGCTTTTCGGCTTGGTGGGCCGAAGGGCTTGTTTCCACACCGTTTCTCCAAAGCAAACTAAACTAAACAATCTGCTGGGTAAGAGTGATTCCTACCATCCAATGTACCTTTGAAACCTGCAGACCCACAGTGTCAGCTTTGAGGTACCACCCATGCAGTTTTGTATTGCGATCTAAATGATCTCAATTTGCTGGCCAGGCCACAATATTTCCACATTGACACCAGCGTCCCGAAACTGACCATCTATCCTGAGCTCTGCATGGGAAAGGGTTAATGGACATACCGAAAAAAGATTCAAAGATACAGGAAAATTAAAATGTAAATAAAAATCACCAGTGACTACTGGGCATCCCCGGCCCAAGACAGGAGAAGGGGCCAGGGATCGGCGATCGTTTCGCTGAACACTTCCGCTCAGTCCGCCTAAACCTCCCGGTTGCTCAACACTTTAACTCCCCCTCCCATTTCCACACTGGCCTTTCCGTCCTGGGCCTCCTCCATTGTCAGAGTGAAGCCCAACACAAATTGGAGGAGCAGCACCTCATATTTCACTTGGGAAGCTTACACCCCAACGGTATGAACATTGACTTCTCTAACTTCAAGTTGCCCTTGCTTTCCCTCTCTCTCCATCCTCTCCCCCTCCCCAGTTCCCCCACCAGTCTCACTGTCTCCGACTACATTCTATCTCTGGCCCGCCCCACTCCCCTGACATCAGTCTGAAGAAGGGTCTCGACCCGAAACGTCACCCATTCCTTCTCTCCAGAGATGCTGCCTCTCCCACCGAGTTACTCCAGCATTTTGTGCCTACCTTCGATCTAAACCAGCATCTGCAGTTCTTTCCTACACAGCAGAAGGGGCACTGGTTACAATATTCAGAACTCCAAAACCATGCATCATGAGTATGCAGAAACCATGAATAATTGGCGGTAGAGTGGACCAACTCATCCACCCACGCCCTCCCCATCCCATCCTGTTTCATCTGTGAAAGAGCCATATTGGCCTCCTCAGTCACCTCAGAGTACTAACCCGAAATGGGACAAATGTAATAAAAAGAAATCACAGATGCTGGTTTATACCGAGGATAGACACAACATGCTGGAGTAACTCAGTGGGTCAGACAAACCTCTCTGGAAAAAATGGATAGATGATGTTTTGGGTCAGGACCCTTCTTAGTCTGAAGAAGGATCCTGACTCAAAACATCACTTATCAATTTTCTCCAGAGATGCTGCCTGCCATTCTGAGTTACTCCTGCATTTTGTGTCCATCCCTAAATGGAACTGAGTCATCCTCAATCTCAAGAGCCACATAAAATGGCATTTTGTAACTAAGGGGCAGAATGGGGAGATTTCATCTGATCCTGTCCACCCACCCTATCTGCTGATTTGAATATGAACTTAGCTTAGTTCAGTTTTAGTTTAGAGATACAGCGCAGAAACAGGCCCTTTGGCTTACTGAGTCCACACCGACCAGCGATCCCCACACCTTAACGCTACCCTACACACACGAGGGACAATTTTACATTTATAACCAAGCCAATTAACCTACAACGTCACGGGGGGGGGACGTACAAACTCCGTACAGACAGCACCCGTAGTCAGGATCTAACCCGGGTCTCTGGCGCTGCAAGGCTGCAACTCTACTGCTACATCACCATGCCACCCAGTGGAGTGACTAAATCTAAATCTCTTGCCGAGAGTCCATTATTTTCTTTGGAAAACCAGGGAATATCGCAAGATACAGCTGCTAACCACGAAGCTGCTCTATTACAACCTAACCAAAAGTTTACAACCACTCAGATGAAAATTAAATGGAAGGATAATTGTAGGAATAATTTAAGGGTTCGCTTGTGGCCAGGAGCTTAAAGGGGACGTACTGTCACACCCTCTTTTGTCCCGCAGGTTTAGTTTTGAGTGCAGTCTGCTGCTGGAAGCTGAGGTACCAGAAGTATCTCAGTATATTTGAGGTAACTGCATTTACTAAATATGATTTAGAAAACGATGAAGATTTACGGCAGCATAATAGGATATCCATATTGAAATGATCAAATTAGAGGACAGTTTAGAGCATGGTACTTCCAATTTAATGGTTATTGTCCAGTGGAGATTATCTTGAATTAATTGCGAGCAACAACTTAAATTTCCATTTTTATATTCATGTTGCAATATGTTTCATCTTTGGGCTTTTGCTCTTGATTCTGCCCTAGTTCTGTATTGTAAATCAGTCCATTGTATCATAGCACGATGAAGTATTGTCCTATAAATAATACGTCTTAAAAATAGCATCGAACACCATCATATCAGTTTCATATAAGAGTGAGCACTGATGTTTGAGGTTCACATGAATCATTATTATTATGATGAATCACGGTGGCGCAGCGGTAGAGCTACTGCCTTACAGCGGCAGAGACCTGGGTTCGATCCTGTCTACGGGTGCTGTGTGTACGGAGTTTGTACGTTCTCACCGTGAACTGCGTGGGCTTTCTCCGAGATCTTCGGTTTCCTCCCACACTCCAAAGACATACAGGTTTGTAGGCTAATTGGCGTGGTATACGTATAAATTGTCCATAGTGTGTGCAGGATAGTGTTGCTGTGCGGGGATCGCTGATCGGTGTGGACTCGGTTGGCCGAAGAGCCTGTTTCCGCGCTGTGTCTCTAAACTAAACTAAAATCATGCTCCCTCCAAAGACGTACAGGTTTATAGGTTAACTGGCTTGGTAAATGTAAAAATTGTCCCTAGTGGGTATGGGATAGTGTTGCTGTGCGGGGATCGCTGGTCGGCGCGGATCCGGTGGGCCGAAGGGCCTGTTTCTGCGCTGTCTCTCTAGACTGTCAGCGAACAGTGGGAAAGAATGCAGTTTGGTTGGCTGAAAATCGATGTTCTCACTCCAGCCCACCCGTCATCCTCCCTCCTCCCCCTCAACTCACACACACTCCACCGGCTCACTCCACCAGCCCGCTGCGATCTTTTGGAGGATGTTAACGTTGAGGATTACTTGACAATACCTCGGGCAGTTGCCAGCAATGGGAGGCTGCCAGTCATTAGCAGGGTGGAAAAATTGGCTGGACGAGAAATCACAATGGGTCTGCACCAGAACATTAAAGAGGGGAGGGAGATGGGGGGGGGGGGGGGGGGGGGGGGAGGGAGACGGGGGTGGGGGGGAGGGGGGAGTTGGAGATGGGTGTACAAGGCAGCATCTCATGTTTCGCTTGGGCAGCTTACAATCCAGCGGTATGAATCTCTCTCAGTTCCTCCCCCACCATAGTCGTCGTCCTGTGGAGTTCTGCTGTCTGTATACTCGTTGCCACCTATCCCACATCCAACCATGGCCTGTGCTCCACACTTTCCCCACATGTTCCCCACATTTCCTTGATTATCGTTGCTTTTTGCATATCTTCCATTAATTTCTCCTAAGTACCGTCTATATCTCTCGATCCCCTTTCCCGTGACCCTCGGTCTGAAGAAGGGTCTCAACCCGAAACGTCACGTATTCCTTTTGTCCAGAGATGCTGCCTGACCCGCTGAGTTACTCCATCTTATTGTGTCTGTCTGTGGATGCTACAACTGTCAGCTTCTTGAGCTGACCTGCACACCCTAATCCTACCTCAGCAACGGAACTCTATGGACCATTCGTACTTCACGGTAGACTCATTTTCTAACTCTGCGCTTTTGCACAATCTTCTTCTTTTAACTTCTGCACTTTTGCGCAATCTTCTTTTTTCAATTGACTAGTAGAAATTAAGTGTGATTTATGCATGATTTATGTTTTTGCGTGTTGTCTGTGCTCCTGTGATGTTGCAGTAAACCAGACTTGACCTGACTTGGATTAACTGGCTGTCTGTGGGGCTGAAAGCATCTTCTGTCAGGTGGGAATGGGACATTTCCTCACGCCTTCTCTTCCCCCCCACCTCCCCCCCCGAGCTGCAACAATGGAGTGGAGCTGAGCTACACTGGAAAGGCTGAGCGGAAGCACTCACTCACTGAGTCAGTGAGACCTGGACTAAGGGTCTCGACCCGAAACCTCACCCTTTCCTTCTCACCAGAGGTGCTGCCTGTCCCGCTGAGTTACTCCACATTTTGTGTCTATTTTCGAGACAGTGAGACTGGCTGGATGCCACCACGCCTGCTCGCTCTCCTACACACCTCCGACATCTGAACAGTTTGGTTTTCTCAGGAACTGAACCCTACCGTAATGAGGGTTCTGCCTGTACTCAACGCCATTCATAGGGTATTTCCAATGATAACGCTGATCCGGGAAGTCTAAGGTACTAGAGACATGTACTAAAATCAAAGACACAAAATACTGGAGTAACTATGGGAAAGGCAGCATCCCTGGAGAGAAGGAAAGGGGGGCATATCGGGTCGCGACCTTTCTTCAAACTGAGAGTCAGGGGGGAGGGAGACATGGAGATACGAAAAGCTAAGGTGTGAAAACGAGAGATCAAAGGTGACGCTAATCAAGGGAAATGCAGAATGGATCCTTGTTAGCTGAGGGGAAGGTGACGTTTGGACAGGTACATGGATAGGAAAGGTTTAGAGGGATATGGATCAAATGAAGGCAGGTGGATGGGGCAACTTGGATGATGGGCCTGTTTCTGTGCTGTGTGACTCTATGACTCCATAACATCCTCAAACAGGAAAGGGACAAAGGAAAACATTTAAGCTGGCCTGTGAATGTTGCATGATCACCCTTGCTTGGTTGTAGAACAATACGTCACCAGCAATACAACGCTATGAAATCTCCTCAAGGTATGCCTACTTGGAAGAAGTCCTCCTCCTCTCTCTGACGATCGATAATCCTGATGACTCCCTCTCCCCTGACTCTCAGTCTGCAGAAGGGCCCCGACCCGAAACGTCTCTCGTTCCTTCTATCCGGAGATGCTGCCTGTCCCACTGAGTTACTCCAGCACTGTGTGTCTATCTTTGGTGTCAACCAGCATCTGCAGTTCCTTCCCACACACTCTGGGTCATTCCACCCAGGTTGTGTGCTGCGTGGAATCAACAAACGGACAAACAACATGGGAGCAGTGTGCAGGCAGTGCAGGGGAGCAGCTGAACTCCATTGTGGTTACGCAGCTGCACTAGGACAGCTGGGCTCTTTATGTTGAAAGTGAATTACCTTAATATGTTAATTTAAGTGAGCCATTTAAAAAGATCACTGGCATATTTTCTTTATCGTGATGCGCACGGAAATGTATTTAAAAATATAACGACGCCATAATATGACAGGAATGAGAATAAAATACACAACTGTAAGGCATTTAGATGCCTCCCAGTTTCTGAAATTCCAGTCAAGTCTGTCATGTTCCGTGCTGTTGATTTTGTTTTTTCCCCCCACTGTGCGTCTAATAAATAGACTGCAATAAACAATTTGTGCTGCCATTCCGTGTGTTGTGAGAAGTAGATGACAACAAGCAGATTTGGATGTGATGGGGAATGAACCTACGACAGGCAGTAACAGTTCAGTATGGGCCACCCACGTTGTTGTGGGGTGGCAAGGCTGGGTTGCGAAAAAGAATCCACATCACAATCTTCTGTCACATCAAGACACGTCATTTGTGCTTGAATTAAAGTCGAACTAAAACAAAAGATGAATTTTGCGTTTCTTTACTTGTATTTTTTCCACATAAATTCCACAAGAGCAAATTGTATTCCGATTCCCAAAGGTGGTGTTATCAATACACGTTAACAGCGTTAAAAACAGAGCAAACCAATGATTCAGATGTAAGTATATATATGTCCATGTCGATAACTGTTTTAGTTGATTAACTTTGGGAGAATCAGAGGTTGTGCGCCTAGGTTAACATATGATGAGCTTTTGAAGGCTCTGGGCCTGTACCTGCTGGAGTTTAGAAGGATGAGGGGGGACATTATTGAAACGTACCGAATAGTGAAGGCTTGTACAGAGTGGATGTGGAGAGGATGTTTCCAGTCGTGGGAGAGTCTAAGACCAGAGGTCATAGCCTCAGAATTAAAGATGTTCCTTTAGGAAGGAGATGAGGAGGAATTCCTTTAGTCAGAGGGTGGTGAATCTGTGGAATTATTTGCCACAGAAGGCTGTGGAGGCCGTCAATGGATATGTTTAAGGCAGAGATAGATAGATTCTTGATTAGTACGGGTGTCAGGGGTTATGAGGAGGCAGGAAAATGGGATTAGGAGGGAGAGATAGATCAACCATGACTGAATGGTGGAGTAGACTTGATGGGCCGAATGGCCTAATTCGGCTCCTATCACTTATGACCTTATGACCTTATAAAACACAAACTCGGAGAACCAGGCCAGATATTGGGAGATTTTTCACTTTGCATGTGGCCATTTAACAATGGAACAAGTGGCCAACCCCTATAGTAACTGCAGATGCTCAGCAAGCATTGAAAATGGACACGCTCCCTTCTAGTACTATTATAAATGGTGGGGTGTATTATTTTGACATGTATCATATTGTTAACCATCTTATGGTCATTTTCATCCATGAAACGTACTTTGATCATTTTAGTAGGTCACACAAAATGTTCCAGATTTCTCCCTGCTGCCAATAACTTCCCCCTTTCCCCATGCAACTAACTGCCTCTGCAGTCCATCCAACAGCCTCAAACATGTACCCGCCCGACTTCCCCCAACGTGCAACATGCAAACTTGCACCCTCCCAACCTCCCCCAACATACAAACATACAAACATGCAAACATGCACCCTCCTAACCTCTACAAACATACAAACATGCACCTTCTCAACCTCCCCAACATGCAAACATGCACCCTCCCAACCTCCCCAACATACAAACATGCAAAACATGCACCCTCCCAACCTCCCCCAACATACAAACATCTAAACATGCATCCTCCCAACCTCCCCCAACATACAAACATGCAAACATGCACCTTCCCAACCTCCCCCAACATGGAAACATGGAAACATGCACCCTCCCCAACATGCAAACATGCACCCTCCCAACCTCCCCAACATACAAACATGCAAGCATACCCTCCCAACCTCTCCAACATACAAACATGAAAACATGCACCCTCCCAACCTCCCCAACATGCAGACATGCAAACATGCATCCTCCCAACTTTCGCCCACATGCAAACATGCATCCTCCCAACTTCCCCCAACATACAAACATGCACCCTCGCAACCTCCCCCAACAGACTGACATGCAATTTTATTTTTCTTCTGGTTTGTCTCACCCTGTAAATTAAATGTCTATTGTCGCATGGATCCTGGCCACAACTGTAAGATGCCAAGCTCAATAGATCCATGTGGCAATATACATTATTCAGCAATGTATACCTTCTTAAATGGACACAAAATGCTGGAGTAACTCAACGGGTCAGGCAGCATCTCTGGATAGAAGGAAAGGATGATGTTTTGGGTCGAGATCCTTCTTCAGACCTCCATCAGAGTCTGAAGAAGGGTCTCGACCCCATTCCTTCTATCCAGAGATGCTGACTGTCCTGCTGAGTCACTCCAGCATTTTGTGTCCATCTAAGAAGGTATACGTTGCTGAATAATCGACAAAAGCAGGGCAAAAAGAATCCGCACGACAAAGAAAGGGTTTAGAGGGCTGAGAGAATGCAACATGAAGCTAACATGCCTTCTCACATCTGATGATCTGAAATATCCCTGCATCTTTTGTTGTCCTACTCTGTCCAAACGCCATTAATTACCCTCTACACTGAGCAGTCATGGAACCGAAGCTTGCGAATGTGTTAATAGCATATTCCTATGGAGTGGGAGCTAAAGGGTTTGTATGTTCTGGTGCATTAGTAACCCAGGGATTCTCCCAGCGAGGCATCCCACTATTAGACAGCAACTAAAATTTGCTTCTGTCTCACTTTTTGATTTGATGCTCTTTTTTTTTTTTTTGGAACAGTTTTATAAAAGCAGCTGACTTAACAGCAAAGATAAGAAAAAGTAACTAGCAATTCTGAGAATCTGGTTTAATAGCAATTTTCCCGTATACTGCTATCAAATCAATTATTAATGAAGAGAATAGTGCTCCTGGTAAGAGTAATTTCAGTTAAGGGCAATATTTTGTTGTAAAAATTCCACATGGTCTTGAAGGATTTTTAAAATATTAATTCAGTGTTATGCATGAGACTTAAGATATATTTTTTAATAAATCCCCAAGCTGGCAAATTATGTCTCTCTGGGTATAATTTTGAAGCTTTATTTAAATCTGGTAGGTTAGATTTGTAACATCATATGATGTGAGAGGACAGCTTCCTCTAAATAAATTGTTTCTTTGTTCAAGGCTGTCTTGAGAGAACACACACAGTGGAATGCAACTAATATTTGCATGAATAAAGAAGGAAAATATTGTCGATGCTGCAAATCTGAAATAAAAGGAACGGTGGGGTCTGTCAAAATGGCAGGTTAGGCAGCATCTGTGGAGAGAGAATTAATGTCAATCCTTCAAGAACATGACGGCACGGTAGCATAGGGCGGCACGGTAGCGCAGCGGTAGAGTTGCTGCTTTACAGCGAATGCAGCGCCGGAGACTCAGGTTCGATCCTGACTACGGGTGCTGCACTATAAGGAGTTTGTACGTTCTCCCCGTGACCTGCGTGTTAATGTACGGGGATCGCTGGGCGGCACGGACTTGGTGGGCCGAAAAGGCCTGTTTCCGGCTGTATATATATGATATGATACGATATGACTGCGCCAGAACTTGCGGCACGGTGGCGCAGTGGTAGAGTTGCTGCCTGACAGCACCAGAGACCTGGGTTCCATCCTAATTACGGGTATCTGTGAAAGATGTTTGGATTACACTTGAATGCCCGGGACATGAGCTGTCAGAAGCAGAGGTCAGAGTTTCTGTAACCGCTGATAAAAGGCGGAATGAACTTGTAAGCTATTGTCGAGACACAAGGAACTGCAGATGTTGGATTGCAAAGAAACTCCCCACAAAGTGCTGGCAATGGGTCAGGCAACCTCTCTGAAGGATGGGTTTCGTTTCGGGTCTGAAGAAGGGTCCCAACTCAAAATATTGCCTATCCATGTTCTGCAGAGATAATGCCTGACCTGCTGAGTTGCTCCAGCACTCTGTGTCTATTTTTGTGAACAATCTTGTTGATGATCTCTTTTGTTTTTGTCCATTTTTTGGCACATGTTTTGCTGAAGTAAACACAAAATTGTGTCCAAAAATAAGTACGTGAGCACAAAATCACGGGTCTATTTAAAAAAAAATGGAAAGTGGCAAAACTATCACAATTAACCCCCTCAATATGAGTGAAAATTCCTGTGATATCGTGAGAGTTTGATTGACCAGTAGTCCTTATTTTCATTTTCATGGAGTCATTAATGTTGAATACTGCTCTAAAGCACATGCAGAATTGCAACCTGGTGTCTATAGCTGTCTGTGAATTTAATCTCTGAAAGGCATTCTGAAATTAGTGAGAAATATTCAAGGATCCCAGGTAAAAAAGAATGACATGAAATTTTTAAAATAGCTTTAAAAAAGGGCGGCACAGTGGCACAGCAGTCGAGCTGCTGCCTGACAGCGCCAGAGACCTGGGTTCGTTCCTGACAACGGGTGCTGTTTGTATGTTCTCCCCATGACCGCATGGGTTTTCCTTGAGTGCTCCGGTTTCCTCCCACACTCCACAGAAGTACAGGTTAGTAGGTTAACTGGCTTGTTATAAATGCTAAAAATTGTCCCGAGTGTGTGTGGGATAGTGTTAAGGAAAAAAACTGCAGATGCTGGTTAATACAGTACAGAACTTTATTGTCATTCGGTACAAATACCGAACAAAATTACAGCAGTCACAAGACACAACAAAAAAAAGAAAAAAGTACACAGGACACACGGCCCCAAGACAAACATCCATCACAGTGAGTCCAAACACCCCCTCACTGTGATGGAAGGCAACAAAACTTCCACTCTCTTCCCCCCGCACCCACGGACAGGCAGCTCGACCCCTAACGTGGCGACCGACACGCACAGCCCCTGCAAGGGGATGGAAGGCCCCGCGGCTGACCCGCACCGGGCACTGAAACGTCCCGCGGCCGAGCCGCGCCGGCGATGTTAAGTCCAGCGGCCGAGCCGCGCCGGGCGATGGAAGACCCCGCGGCCGAGCCGCACCGAGCACTGAAACGTCCCGCGCCGGGTGATGGAAGGCCCCGCGGCCATACCGGGCGATGGAAGGCCCTGCAGCCATACCGGGCACTGTTAGGTCCCGCGGCCGAGCCGCGCCGGCGATGCTAAGTCCAGCGGCCGAGCCACGCCGGGCGATGGAAGGCCCCGTGGGCGATGGAAGGCCCCGTGGGCGATGGAAGGCCCCGCGGGCGATGGAAGGCCCCGCGGGCGATGGAAGGCCGAGCTGCGCCCCGGGGAAGTGACCTAATAAAAGAAAGGTTTCCCCCACCCCACCACCCCCCGCCCCACCCCACCCCCCCCACACATACACAGTCAAAAACAGAAACAAAAACCATCCCAACACCGACACACAAACAAAAAAAATACAGACAGACTGCCAGCGAGCCGCAGCCGTTAGGCACAGCCACACGTGACTTTCACCTTATGCTTTCACCTTAAAATTGAAGGTAGACACAAACTGCTGGAGTAACTCAGCACCCATTTCTTTTCTCCCGAGATGCTGCCTGACCCGTTGAGTTGCTCCAGTGTTTTGTGTCTACCTGGGATAATATTAATGTACGGGGAAGGCTGGTCGGTGCAGACTCGGTGGGCCGAAGGGCCTGTTTCCACGCTGTATCTCTAAATTAAACTAAACTAAGCTTTGACATTGCTGTGATACAGACAATGATCTCACCTTTTACAAGCATCTCAATGAACAATGATAGCCCACCTCTCTGAAGAGCAGGGGAGTTGTGCTGTGGAATGTGACAGCTATTCTTCATTCGGGAAGATTGCACCAAAACACGAGGTGAATAGTTGACCTGTTTGGTGATGGTAGGCGGAGAAGTGCACCAAAGAAGGGTTATGCTGTCCATCCAGCAATGCTCTGGTACTAATGTTCTTGTTTAAGGAGAGGGATCACATCTTTGGTGATCTTCCATATCATTGCGGAGTAAGGGGATCATTGATGGGTACAGTTTAAGAATAAGGGGTTGGCCATTTAGGACTGAGATGAGGAAAAACTTTTTCACCTAGAGAGTTGTGAATCTGTGGAATTCTCTGCCACAGAAGGCAGTGGAGGCCAATTCACTGGATGTATTCAAGAGAGAGTTAGATTTAGCTCTAAGGGCTAACGGAATCATTATGGGGAAAAAGCAGGAACCAGGGTACTGATTCTGGATGATCAGCCATGATCATAGAAACATAGAAAATAGGTGCAGGAGTAGGCCATTCGGCCCTTCGAGCCTGCACCGCCATTCAATATGATCATGGCTGATCATCCAACTCAGTATCTCCTATCTGCCTTCTCTCCATACCCCCTGATCCCTTTAGCCACAATGGCCACATCTAACTCCCTCTTAAATATAGCCAATGAACTGGCCTCAACTACCTTTTGTGGCAGAGAATTCCACAGATTCACCACTCTGTGTGAAAAAAAAGTTCTCATCTTTGTCCTAAAAGACTTCCCCCTTATCCTTAAACTGTGACCCCTTGTTCTGGACTTCCCCAACATCGGGAACAATCTTCCTGCATCTAGCCTGTCCAACCCCTTAAGAATTTTGTAAGTTTCTATAAGATCCCCCCTCAATCTTCTAAATTCCAGCGAGTACAAGCCGAGTCTATCCAGTCTTTCTTCATATGAAAGTCCTGCCATCCCAGGAATCAATCTGGTGAACCTTCTCTGTACTCCCTCTATGGCAAGAATGTCTTTCCTCAGATTAGGAGACCAAAACTGTACGCAATACTCCAGATGTGGTCTCACCAATGCCCTGTACAACTGCAGCAGAACTTCCCTGCTCCTATACTGAATGATCATGGCTCGAAGGGCCAAATGTCCTACTCCTGCGCCTATTTTCTATGTTTCTGAGAGTGATCTTGATATGTAACTCATTTCATTTTACTATTGAATTCACCCCAGTGACAATGACCCCTGTTAGTGGCTGAGATACACAGCCGCTCAGTGAATTTACCAAAGGACTGTAACTTTCTTCCAGCTGGTTACAGTAACATGTAGGATGCCTTCAGCTTCACAGGCGAAGAGACATTTATACCGTGGCAAGCAATGACGCAAGAAGATTTGAATATGTGGTCGTATAATAATGAAAGTCCAAACAGGTAGCTTCAGCCTGATTGCAGGTCTGGTTTCTATTGTGTAGGAAAGAACTGCAGATGCTGGTTTAAATCGAAGATAGACACAAAATGCTGGAGTAACAGGCAGCATCTCGGAGACTGTAAGACTAGTCGGAGAACTGGGAAGGGGAGGGGATGGAGAGAGAGGGAAAGCAAGGGCTACTTGAAGTTAGAGAAGTCAATGTTCATACCGCCGGGGTGTAAGCTGCCCAAGCGAAATATGAGGTTCTGTTCCTCCAATTTGCGTTGGGCTTCACTCTGACAATGGAGGAGGCCCAGGGTAGAAAGGTCAGTGTGGGAATGGGAGGGGGAATTCAAGTATTGAGCAACAGGGAGATCAGGTAGGTTTAGGCGGACTGAGCGGAAGTGTTCAGCGAAACGATCACTGAGCCTGCACTTGGTCTTGCCGATATACAGGTGACCACACCTGGAACAGCGGATACAGTCGATGAGGTTGGAGGAGATACGAGTGAACCTCTGCCTCACCTGAAAAGACGGTCCATGTCCTTGGACGGAGTCGAGGGAGGAGGTGTAGGGACAGGCTTCTATTCTCCATTTTGGCTTCGCTGATGTATTACAACAACCAGAGTGTCTAAGTCCCAAAGGGAATACATTTCTGGCAGGGGTCATATTGATTCCTTTTACGTTTCTATGCCAGTGCAGTGGAAAAATGTGTCTGACAATAGATGACAGAAGGAGCTGTCTTGCTGTAGGGGTTGTACCCCCAACTACTCGAAACAGATCTTATGCCTGGTACACTCCAATGCACTGACAATAAATCCATAGCCTGCCGAACAGCTCAAGATGCTTACAGCAGGGCACAGAGCGTGGAATTTGCAAACTGACAACGAGCCCCTTCAGAATGAATGAGACCCGCTGATTTTAGATTTTGTTTAGTTTAGTTTAGTTTAGAGATACAGCGCGGAAACAGGCCCTTTCAGCCCACTGGGTCCGCGCCGACCAGCGATCCCTGCACGTTAACACTATCCTACAGCCACTAGGGACAATTTTTACATTTACCAAGCCAATTAACCTACAAACATGTACGTCTTTGGAGTGTGGGACGAAACCGAAGTTCTCGGAGAAAACCCACGCAGGTCACGGGGAGAACGTACAAACTCAATTGGCTTGGTATAAATGTAAAATTGTCCCTAGTGTGTATAGGACAATGTTAGTGTGTGGGGATCGCTAGTCGGTGTGGGTTCGGTGGGCCGAAAGGCTGTTTCCTCGCTGTATCTCTAAATCAAACTAAACTAGTATAATCAAAGCATTTGTCTTTTTTTCCCTCACTTTGGTGTTAACTATCACCTTTGCGGGCTTGGAGGTAAAGTGTATAAAGGGGCAGCACACTCATTACAGAGTGTGCCAGGTTTTGATTTCCAATCTAGTGAAGGAGAAAATTACTCTAATTATTAGCGAATGATGTCTGAAGAAGGGTCTCGACCTAAAACGTCACCCATTCCTTCTCTCCTGAGATGCTGCCTGACCTGCTGAGTTACTCCAGCATTTTGTGAATATATACCATCGATTTGTACCAGCATCTGCAGTTATTTTCTTGTATACTCATGGCAGTCTCTTTTGATTTTAGTCCTTTAAATTGTTTGCCAGACCTACTACTTGAGCTCTTTTACAAGCTGTAAATTTGCCCTTCCCAACTTGCCAAGTTGTATAAAATGGTGTCACCTGGTGCACATCAGAGCTTTTCTTTCATCAATGGGTCAACGCTCATCGAATCTGAATTGGAGATGGAAGGTGGGGAGAAATGTGAACCGGACTGGTGAGGTGCCCACAAGCCTGATGAGCCATTAGAATCATCTGCTCAATTGACTTGCTAGTGTTCTGTTGCTTGCAATTTTCACCGTGAAGGAGAAAAACTGCTGTTAAATCTTCATAAAATAGGAGATTGGACTTGGACACGCTTCATGAGGTCCAATATTTGAGCCAACTGGACACTCGCCTGTTGTTGGCTTTGACTGACTATTGTTGTTCACCAGAAACCTTTCCTTCCAGAGTGAAAATTAGAGCTTCGAGAAATCAGGGAGGGGCCTAGAATTATAAAATCTTTTGATACCTCTTTTCGACCCAGAGGCTGAGGTACACATCGCTGTCTGAAGAAGGGTCTTGACATGAAACGTCACCCGTTCCTTCTCTCCAGAGATGCTGCCTGTCCTGTTGAGTTACTCCAGCATTTTGTGTCTATCTACACATCTGTATGCCTGTGAAGGCAAGTTTAGGCTTCTTCCCACCTACCCCCAAGGGTGAAGCCTTTTCTAACTCCTGTCCCAGAGTTTAGTGACTGTTTGAACCATATCGGGGGTCTCCTTGCAGTGCCCACCCATCTCATGCCTTTCACCACTTTCTTTGGCTTTGGATCGGAAGGTAACTGGGTATGATGTCGCTGAGGTCAGGGACTACTGATGAAGGGTCTCGACCCGAAACGTCACCTATTCCTTCTCTCCGGAGATGATGCCTGACCCGCTGAGTTACTCCAGCTTTTTGAGTCTATCTTCAGGGAGTTAAAGGTCTGGGAACCACCTGGCGTCTTGGCTTCCTCAGAGACTGCCAGCGGACCACTGCCCCAGCCGAGAGCCAGAATTGTTCCTGCGTACAGGTGACATGGCATGTGTCACCCGCCCTTTCAGTCATCTTCAAATTGGATCGAAGGAGCTGCTTGGAAAAGAATGATCAGCCTTGAACAATCCAACCACAAGCGTGGAGGAGACACCCAACAAACAATGGAGAACATTAGGTGACGTTTTGGGTTGTGACTCTTCTTCAGACTGGGTCTGAGGAAGGGTCTCGACCCGAGACGTCACCCATTCCTTCTCTCCAGAGATGCTGCCCGTCCCACTGGGTTACTCCAGCATTTTGTGTCCATCTTCGGTGTAAACCAGCATCTGCCGTTCCTTCCTCCACAGCCTCCAAAGAGTTTGTTGCAGATGATTCTGTGAAGAACACGGGTACAAATTCAGTTCCTGAGACATAAATACGGCAGTGTAGAGGTATATGGTACATGAAATAGGGCACATCTCTAGACTCCCTTCTCCCCTGAGTCTCAGTCTGAGGAAGGGTCTCGGCCCGAGACGTCACCCATTCCTTCTCTCCAGAGATGCTGCCTGTCCCGCTGAGTTACTCCAGCATCTGCAGTTCATTCCTACACAATAGAGATCATGAACTTGCTCCAAGGCAGGTGTATCTCCTCCAAACCACAGTGCTCCATTCTTCAGCCAACAGAAGGCCAAGAGTACCGCTGGGAACAACCTACGGAAAAATGTAAATGCTCATTTTAAATAATTAAGTCTATAATGCACGTTACAAAGTCTTTTAAGTACAAAGAAATGACTTACACAGCAGTGTAAGCTTACGACAACCTGATTTATATAACATGCTTAAAAGCTGAAGCATAGCTTCCTGTGTGTTGTCAATACTTCCCCGCCCCATGTGAACGTCTGATTGTCAAGTACATAAATGCACTTTAATGACTAGAAACCCTATGCTTGCACTTTGTTAATTTGATTAAACAATGCTGAAATTGTATCTGTTCTTAAAAATGGCCTGTTGTCATATGTTACATTACCAAAAGGCACGGTGGCGCAGCGGTAGAGTTGCTGCCTTACAGCGAATGCAGCGCCAGAGACCCAGGTTCGATCCTGACTACGGGCGCCGTCTGTACGGAGTTTGTACGTTCTCTCCGTGACCTGCGTTGGTTTTCTCCGAGATCTTCGGTTTCCTCCCACACTCCAAAGACATACAGGTATGTAGGTTAATTGACTGGGTAAATGTAAACATTGTCCCTAGTGTGTGTAGGATAGTGTTAATATGCGGGGATCGCTGGGCGGCGCGGACTCGGTGGGCCGAAGGGCCTGTTTCCGTGCTGTATCTCTAATTCTAAATCTAAAAATCTAAATCTAAATATAATATACAGCAACCCTTTTCTGGTGTGGTCATTATTTTGTTATGACAGCACCCACTACAAATGCCAAGGCAGTTAAATATAAGATCCATTGATCGTTCCCTTCATTGTTGTTATTCCAATCTCACTGGGCACCGTAAATAGTTTAATATCAAAAGTAGCTACTCATTAAACCTGCATTCAGAGAGGTTATTATAATGTCAGGGATTATGGGGAGAAGGCAAGAGAATAGAAACACAGAAACATAGAAAATAGGTGCAGGAGTAGGCTATTCGGCCCTTCGAGCCAGCACCGCCATTCAATTTGATCATGGCTGATCATTCACAATCAGTACCCGTTCTGGCTTTTTCCCAATATTCCTTGATTCCCTTAGCCCTAAAAGCTAAATCTAACTCTCTCTTGAAAACATCCAGTGAATTGGTCTCCACTGCCTTCTGTGGCAGAGAATTCCACAGATTCACAACTCTCTGGGTGAAAAAGTTTTTCCTCATCTCAGTCCTAAATGACCTACCCTATTCTTAAACTGTGGCCTCTGATTCTGGACCCCCCATCATCGGGAACATTTTTCCTGCATTTACCCTGCCCAATACTCTGAATTTTATATGTTTCTATAAGATCCCCTCTCATCCTTCTAAATTCCAGCAAATACAAGCCCAGTTGACCCATTCTTTCATCATGTGTCAGTCCCGCCATCCCGGGAACGAGCTGCCAGAGGAGGTAGTTAAGGCAGGGACTATCACAATGTTTAAGAAACAGTTAGATCAGGTAGGTTCAGGCCTAAGGACTCATACATCGGCGAGATCAAACGTAGACTGGGCAACCGTTTTGCAGAACACCTTCGCTCAGCCCGCGTGAACCAACCTGATCTCCCGGTTGCTGGACACTTTAATTCTCCTTCTCATTCCTACACAGACCTTTCTGTCCTCGGTCTCCTCCATTTTCAGAGTGAGGCTAAACGCAAATTGGAGGAACAGCATCTTATATTTCGCTTGGACAGCTCACAGCCCAGTGACATGAAAATTGATTTCTCTCACTTCAGGTAGCCCCGGCATTCCCTCTCCCTCTATACCTCCCCCACCCAAGTCACACCAGCTTCTCGTTTTCACCCAACAAACAGCTTACAATGGCCCGTTTCCTTTATCATCGTTACTTTTTTGCTTATCTTTTATTCATTGTTCTTTATCTCTGTACATCATTGTCTGTATGGGCAGCACGGTGGCGGTAGAGTTGCTGCCTTACAGGGGATGCAGCGCCGGAGACCCGGGTTCGATCCCGACTACGGGTGCTGTCTGTACAGAGTTTGTACGTTCTCCCCGTGACCTGCGTGGGTTTTCTCCGAGATCTTCGGTTTCCTCCCACACTCCAAAGACGTGCAGGTTTGTAGGTTAATTGGGTTGGTAAATGTAAAAATTGTCCCTAGTGGGTGTAGGATAGTGTTAATGTGCGGGGACTGCTGGACAGCGTGGACCCGGTGGGCCGAATGGGCCTGTTTCTGCGCTGTATCTCTAAACTAAACTATATCTCTCGTTTCTCTTATCCCTAACCAGTCTAAAGAAGGGTCTTGAACTGCAACGTCACCCTTAAGTATTTTATATGTTTCTATAAGAATGGGGTTAGGAGGGAGAGATAAATCAGCCATAATTGAATAGCAGAGTAGACTTGATGGGCTGAATGGCCTAATTCTGCTCCTATCACTTATGGCCTTATCACCCAATGTGGCTCACCAGTGAATTAATAGCTTATGCATAAACAATGGTACTTTGGCTTCATTGGATGATATCTATGGTGTTGTAAGTTGTTCTGACCTCAAACTGGACATCTACTCAGTTAGTGTACCTGCCTCCAAATGGTTGGATGTCCACTCACATGTCGGGAAACTTCAGTTTTTTCTTCAGCGGCAGTTTTCCATTTTAACATCAATCTTGTCCAAGAGTTGAGGTCTGCTGCCACAAATGAAATCTATTGGCAGATCTTGCTAGGATAGACTATAGGGAAAACTTGTATGATAAACGTTCCACTAAAACCAAAATTGCTATTGCTACAGATAATTCCTTCTTTCAACTCCCGACCCCAGCCTTAAACTTAATAGGCAATGCCTGTTTTGTTGACACTCCCTGCTCAGAATGCTTTTGAACATTCTTCTTGTGGAGTCATAGAGTGATACATTGTGGAAACAGGCCCTTCAGCCCAACCTGCCCACACTGACCAACATGTCCTATCTACACTAGTCCCACCTGCCTGCGTATGGTCCATATCCCTCTAACCGATCATATCCATGTACCTATCTAATTGTTGCTTAAACATTGCTATAGTCCCTGCCTCAACTACTTCCTCTGCCAGCTCATTTAATACACCCACCACCCTTTGTGTGAAAAAGTAACCCTCAGTTTTCTAGTAAATCTTTCTCCCTTCACCTTAACCCGAAGTCCTCTGGTTGTGAATCCCCTATTTTGGGCAAGAGACTCCGTGCATCTACCCAATCTATTCCTCTCGACCTTACACACCTTTATAAGATGACATGTTGCTTCTCAAACTTCATCCTATCTATAGACACAAAATGCTGGAGTAATTCAGCGGGTTAGGCAGCTCTGGAGAGAAGCAATGGGTGAAGTTTCAGGTCGAGACCCTTCTTCTGAAGTACTTGCCTGAAGAAGGGTCTCGTCCCAAAATGTCACCCATTCCTTCTCTCCGGAGATGCTGCCTGTCCCACTGAGTTACCCCAGCATTTTGTGTCTATCTTCACTGTAAACCAGCATCCTGCACGTTCATCCTAACAATTCTTGCTCCTTCTTTTATTTTAATTCTGCTAATAATTACACAGTGCAGACTAATCGTTCTGCCCCAGGATCCTAAAGTAAATGGAAGCTTTCCCGACCCGGAGATGACAACTTGCCAATACCCTCATGACTTTCCCCTAATTTATCTTGTTTTAACCTTCCCCTTGTCAACTCAATACCACAGATTCTTTATTGAGTTTTCCTTCTTGAAAAGAAAAGAAATCCGAGCCTCCCTTGATTCATGATGCAAAAGAGAGGCTGGATGAGATCAGGTGTCACGTAATCCTGCACAACAAGGAAGTTTAATCCCATGGACAGGTTTCTGATTAACATACTCCATTAGTTTCATTAAAGGACTAGCGGAGACTAAAGACTGGGAGACATTCACTCCTCTGTCACGTTCTGGCCTAGAAAGCAGCACGAATACGTCAGGTCACATTCCCCTGTCGCAAGCTCCACGCGATGGATCAGATGCAGCATTATTCAATTCCATTGGTTAATTATATTACTCCCGACGTATCAGTCACCCATTTTCACTGTTTCTGTTGGCCTTCTCAAGTTCCCAGTCACAGGCATATGATTTAACAAACGCATCCACGACTCAATCTCATACTACATCGGCCCATCCACAATCGAAACTTGCACCTGCCATTTTTTTGGTGTTTAACTGTATTTTGCCTCAACTCCACATCCAAGGCGAAATGTGTAGGAAGGGACTGCAAGTGCTGGTGGAACCCGAAGATAGACACAAAAAGCTGGAGTAACTCAGTGGGTCAGGCAGCATCTCTGGAGAAAAGGTGATGTTTTGGGTCGAGACCCTTCGCCAGACAAGGCCACAGTTTCCAACCATGACGGCGGCACGGTAGCGCAGCGGTAGAGTTGCTGCTTTACAGCGAATGCAGCGCCGGAGACTCAGGTTCGATCCTGACTACGGGTGCTGCACTGTAAGGAGTTTGTACGTTCTCCCCGTGACCTGCGTGGGTTTTCTCCGAGATATTCGGTTTCCTCCCACACTCCAAAGACGTACAGGTATGTAGGTTAATTGGCTGGGTAAATGTAAAAATTGTCCCTAGTGGGTGTAGGATAGTGTTAATGTTACGGGGATCGCTGGGCGGCACGGACTTGGTGGGCCGAAAAAAGGCCTGTTTCCGGCTGTATATATAATGATATGATATGATATGATGACGACTCCTTCGTAACCTCTTTTCAACACCTCGGGTTGCGCAGCAGTAGAATTGCTGCCTTACAGCGCCAGAGGCCGGGGTTCGATCCTGACTACTGGTACTGTCTGTACGGAGTTTGTACATTTGTTCTCCTGTGAGCACGTGGGTTTTCTCTGGGTGCTCCGGTTTCCTCCCACACTCCAAAGACATACAGGGTCTGCAGGTTAACTGGCATCGGTAAAATTGTCCCTAGTGTGGAGGATAGTGCTAGTGTATGTAGTGGATCGCTGGCCGGTGCGGACTCGGTGTGTCGAAGGGCCTGTTTCTGTTCTGTATCTTAGACAGCACAGAAACAAGCAAGGTAACTAGTTTAACTACTAAAGTAAGTAAAGTAAAGCTAAGGTTAACATCAAGTTTTCTTCAAACCTATTCTGCTGACCTTTGCCTTTAATTAGGCCTTCTTGGCCTTGTTTCCTCTCTCATGCCTTTTCCACACCATCCCACCTTCCACAGAGTTGAGAAAATGCCTTGGAGTTGTTGACTATTATATAGCTGGATGAAGTGCTGCATTACTTAACAAATCTTGGTCAAATGTTGGGTGCTCTGCACCAGGTGACACCCCAGGCCTTTTGCGTCATCGGCAAGACACAAATCAGGAGTGTGGTGAAATATGTTCTGCTTGCCTGCATTAGTGCAGTTCCGACAACTCTCAAGGAGCTCAAAAGCATCCTGGACCAAGCGGCCTACTTGGCTGGCACCTCATGAACCACCCAACACATTCAGTGGCTGCAGTCTGCAGCATCGACAAAGTGCACCATATCTTCAACATCTGGCCTATTTTCATGACACTTCTCAAACCCACAACTTCATCCACCGAGAGAAGCAAACACCACGGGTGCATGGGGACACCACCACTTGCCGGGTCCCCTGCAAGTCTCGCAACACATATCTCACTTTGGAACTAAATCCCCAGCCTTTCCAACATTGCTGGGCCTAGATATTGCCGAGTGTATCTTCACTGGAGGTTCTGCAGCAGTTTGAGAAGGCTTCTCATCACCATCTTCTCAAGGGATGAGTGATAATTGCTGGCAACATCCGGAATCAGTAAATATAAAACAAACTCAAATCGTTTTGACAACGTTTTTATGAAACTGAAACAAGGAACTGATGTATTATGTACAATAACATTTAGTTATATAGTGCCAAGAAGAGGAAGTTCTATGAAAAGATACGATTACCACAGAATTCAAGCTGGGAAATATATCCATTTTATTTTTCCTGTCGGGAACTCTCTCTGAAGTCCCTGTGCACACACGATCCATTGACAGAGAAGTGAGCAAGGTTATCTAAGGTAGACACAAAACGCTGGAGTAACTCAGCGGGTCAGGCAGCATCTCGGGAGAGAAGGAATGGGTGACGTTTTGGGTCGAGACCCTTCTTCAGACTCAGTCTCAACCCGAAACATCACCCATTCCTTCTCTCCCGAGATGCTGCCTGCCTGACCCGCTGAGTTACTCCGGCATTTTGCGTCTTCCTTCGATTTAAACCAGCGTCTGCAGGTTTTTTTCCCTATACTGAGCAGGTTATCTGCTCTGGGTCAGTGTGCGGGACGTATTTCTCCCTGATTTCTCCCGCTCTGCATGTGATGAGGTCTCATCTCACCACAGCCCAGTGGTGCATTGAACCTGGTGACCCAAGATCTGCTGCTGAGGAACATACTGTAAGACAACAGAGTGCCAGATCCCTGATCGATTGAGGCAGCCAGCTCACGTAACAGAGGTTATATATTACGGTGCACAATCATTCAGTGCTTCTCAAGTGGGATTTTACAGTCTTACCATCAGGTAACTTTCATTTCAACTTTCAAACCACGACTGTTACACTTCAGTATCTTGGGAAGCATGCTTCTTGTGACTGAGGACATATTCGGGGCTGAGCCCGGTTTGGTGGGAGGTGGGGAGGGGGGCAGTGAACTCGATGTACAGTTTGGACCGGTGCTGGTGTCAGGATTGGAGGGAGGGTGGGATGGCACTGGGGTAGAATCATCAGGGCATATTCCATGATAGAAACAGAAACATAGAAAATAGGTGCAGGAGGAGGCCATTCGGCCCTTCGACGCCAGCACCGCCATTCAATATGATCATGGCTGATCATCCAAAATCAGTACCCCGTTGCTGCCTTTTCCCCACATCCCCTGATTCCGTTAGCCCTAAGAACTAAATCTAACTCTCTCTTGAAAACATCCAGTGACTTGGCCTCCACTGCCTTCTGTGGCAGAGAATTCCACAGATTCACAACTCTCTGGGTGAAAAGGTTTTTCCTCATCTCAGTCCTAAATGGCCGACCGCTTATTCTTAATGAGTAGGGGAGGGAGGGTGGGGGCAGAATGGGTGCTGGGGCAGAAACATCGGGGAGGTAAGAATGACCAGTGGCTTAGGTTGGAGCAAGGACTAGTGTGGTGAAGCCCAGTTCATTCGAAGCCTATGGTCGGGGCTAAGGGCCAAAGGCCAAGGTGACTGATTGAATGAGTGGATTCGATTTGAAGGAACGCAGGAGGAATGGAGATTGACAAGCATTGAAAAGGGGTTGCTGAGTTGGATTATTAGATGGTGGGAAGGGTCGGCTGGGAGTATTGGTGGGGACACAATGGTTTGGGGAGATTGGAGCGTTGAACGATGAAGACTTGGGCTGGTGGGTTCTGAGGTTGTGAGCTGCATTAACTGGTGGTGGGAAGGTCAGTGAAGGGTGAGAGAGCTCGAAGGATCAGAAGTAAGTGAAGGATGTTCCTCACGTAAAATGCAGAAACAATCACATTTTGACAGTCAGAACAAATAGATTGCCATCTTTTTGCTTGACGGTTAATGTAACTGAAAAATCGGCTTCACAAGAAATCAATTGCATGAGCCACAAGATATCCAGCATATGTGGAAGATCTTTGAACCTGCTCTTTAATGTTGGCACCATGTCTCAGCATATACTCAACAACTTATTCATCCTTTGTAAGGTCTCCCTCCTTGGTGGGATTTTGTTCTCCTGCTCTCTGATATCTTGCTGAAGTGGCCATTTCTCTTGGTCAACACAAGAAACTGCAGATAGACACAAAATGTTAGAGTAACAGCTGGACAGGCAGCATCTCTGGAGAGAAGGAATGGGTGTCGTTTTGGATCAAGACCCTTCTTCAGACTCAGTCTCGGCCCGAAACGTCACCCGTTCCTTCTCTCCAGAGATGCTGCCTGTCCCGCTGAGTTATTCCGGCATTTTGCGTCTATCTTCGGTTTAAACCAGCATCTGCAGTTCCTTCCCAGACAAGAAACTGCAGATGTGGGAATATTGAGCATAAAACAGACTGCTGGAGGAACTCAGCAGGCCAGGCAGCATCTGTGGAGGGAAATGGGCAGATGATACTTGAGTCAGAATCTGAAGAAGAGTTTCGACTCAAAACGTCATCTATCTATGCCCTCCTCAGATGCTGCCTGTTCCACTGAGTTCCTCCAGCAGTTTGTTTTTTTACTCATTTCTCTTGGTTCTTTTGGTTAATAATAAATGGGAAGCAAAGTATTGGAGATGAGTTAAATCTGAAAGGAAATTATAAGATGCTGAAAATACAAATCTTTTCAAATATTGTTTGTTTATGTGTACGTTTGTGTGCGCATATATATATATATATATATATATATATATATATGTGTGAGTGCGTGCGATCTATATATATATATATGTGTATTTGTGAGTATGTGTATATACACACACTGAACTTTATTTTCTCTCTCGTTTACTGCCTTCAACCACTGAAGGTCACCTCACCTGTCTCCTTTCTCTGTTTGTTTACTTATTTACTTATTTATCTATTTATTCATTTCCCTATGTTCTCTAAATCTCTGTAACGCGTCTTTGAGTATATGAAAAGCGCTATATAAATGTAATGCATTATTATTATTATTATTATTATTATTATATTGTTTACAGTGTACTATGTTAATATATTCTGTTGTGCTGCTGCAAGTTAGAATTTCATTGTTCTATCTGGGACATATGACAATAAAACACCCTTGACTCTTAATATTCATAGGACCAGTGAGCTTCTGTGGAGAAAGAAACAGGTCGATGAAACATGATCAGTCCTTCTGTTTGACTTAAAGTGTGAACCTTGACATTAAAGCAACAGAGGTTTAGAATTTGCCACAAAAGAAAACTTGCATTTATATAATAACTTCAACAGGACATCTGCAGGCACTGGACCATCTAATCCTTTTGAACTGTGGTATTTCTTCCAATGAAGAACTGCCTTGAACTAAAGAAAATATCCTCAGGCAGTTTGGAGCATATTCAGATTGCATGTTGAATATGTACAGATGATTTAACAGCAGGGGGACAACGCAGCTGAACTCCGGAGCACATGCCTTCCTCTTTCAGCGAAGAACCTCAGGGTACTTTACCCTGCTCACCCATTGACTGTGGTCAATTATGGAACTTTCCACCACCTCCCGACAACAACCAACAAAACTCGGTGGAGCCTGGATAGTGAAAGTCACTTTTCCTTGGCCTGTTACTCACTTCATAATCGCACTGCGTCCTAACGCACCACCCAAATCCCTCAGACTTTATTAGGAATATATTATTGTTAATTATTGCCATGAAATGTATCGGAGAACTGTTTATAAAGTGAAAAAACCTAGCCATCTTACTGACGATCTACCAGTAGCATTTATGTATTATCTGCACATCTCAACTGCGCCATTAGAGACATACTTTTTGCATTTGCAACAACAGAGCTATCAATATTCCTGTCTTGGCCCGGTGCCCAGAACCACTATTTGGCTACAGTTACTGAACAACTGGGGTTGTGATTGTGAACTTACCAGAAGAAGCAGTGATAGTGGAGCCCTGGGAGAAAATGACAGCTTATGGATGCAGAAAACGACTTTGGCACTTTCAGTGATTCCATCCTCCCACTCTGAAGGACAGCAGTAAAGATTTGACTGTTGGAATCAGCAGAAAAGGTTGAAGATGGAAACCAATTGGCCATTGACTCTGATAATGCATTCAGTGGAATTGCCTGTTCAGTGCCGCAAACTCGGACTATTCAGCCTGAGAAACAGGAATTACCTGCAACCTACTCCGTAACATTCAAGTCAGCACAGATCCTCTGTTTAATCCGTCACAAACTGAAACGAGATGCTCAAATGTCTTGCAGTAACAGATAATCTGAACACTGAAGGCAACAGAGTACTGGCATGCCCCACACTCTCAGGCACACCACTGCTAGATTGTGTCAGAGGGATTCGGGGTGTATACAGGTGGAACTGCTACCCTTGGTCGAGCTGCTGCTCACAGTGTCAGAGACCAGGGCTCGACCCTGACCTCGGGTGCGGTTTGTGTGGAGTTTGCACGTCAATAGACAATAGACAATAGGTGCAGGAGGACGCCATTCGGCCCTTCGAGTCAGCACCGCCATTCAATGTGATCATGGCTGATCATTCTCAATCAGTACCCCGTTCCTGCCTTCTCCCCATACCCTCTGACTCCACTATCCTTAAGAGCTCTATCTAGCTCTCTCTTGAATGCATTCAGAGAATTGGCCTCCACTGCCTTCTGAGGCAGAGAATTCCACAGATTCACAACTCTCTGACTGAAAAAGTTCTTCCTCATCTGTTCTAAATGGCCTACCCCTTATTCTTAAACCGTGGCCCCTGGTTCTGGACATGAACTCTTGTTCCTCCCGCATCCCAAAGACGTGTGGGTCTGTAGGCTAATTAGTGTCTGTAAACTGCCGCTACTGTGCAGGGAGTGGATGAGAAAGTGGGATTACATAGTGACTGGGTGATCAATGGTCAGCGTGGACTGGGTGGGCCGAATGATTGTTTCCATGCGGTATTTCTAACCTAAAATAACCATAAAAAGTCCCACTTTGTCTTATGCAGCGTGGGATTCAGGAGTCTAATGACTGCCCAGTGGGGTCAATTGCCTTCAAATAAAACCCTTTAAGCATTTACTTACAAGTTTAAGCAATATTATGTGTGAGTGCGTGTGTCTTTAAGTGCACTAATGAGCTAGTATGACATTTTAGAATAGACCCACATCTATTATTTGCAAGCAGACCAGCTATTGACTAGTCAAAAACCACAGCAGGCTGTATTGGGGCATTTATTTACCTGCCTCTAGACCTTACGTATAATGGTCAATATGCAACCACAACTCTACCTGATCAAACCCCAGCTTTACTGAGAAGTTTGCAGTTACCAGCATAATGAATATAGAATAACCAACACTAAGAATGCGATCTGTCCTTTTCACACCTTACCCTTCCACGTCTCTGTGTCTCCCTCTCTTCTGACTCTCAGCCTGAAGAAGGGTCTCGACCCGAAACGTCACCCATTCCTTCTATCCGGAGATGCTGCCTGCCCCGCTGAGTTACTCCAACAATTTGTGACTATCTTCGGTATAAACCAGCACTGCACTTTCTTTGTTTCTACCAAGAATGTGTTGCCTGATGAAACGTTCCAAATGGCGAAAATGAACAAAGTACGGACCAGAGCTTTCCCCGGGTGCTCCGGTTTCCTCCCACACTCCAAAGAAGTACAGGTTTGTGGGTTAAATTGGCTTTGATAAATGATTGTAAACTGTCCCTAGTGTGTAGGATCGTGTTAGTGTATGGGAATCGCTGGTCTGCACGGATTCGGTGGGCCGAAGGGCCTGTATCACCAAAACTGAAACAAAAAACTAAACTAAAATTGTAGGGCTAATGGCAAAGAGTGGGAGTAGGTCTCTCTGAGGATGGGAGGGGTATTCTTGATTTAATAGATAAAGGTGATACTCTGAATTATTTTCCAGCCTCGCCCACATTGACGGCTCTTGTGTCTGCTGCTTATGCTGTCCGAGTCAGCTTGTAGCTCATTGAAATTCTAGAGTCATAGAGAGATACAGCATGGAATCAGGCCCTTTGGCCCATCAAGCCTGCACTGACCACCAAACACCCATCTGCATTGGCACGACACCCGATCCTTTCTTATTCTGCCCATGTTCCTATCAACTTGCGTTTGCAGTTCTTGAGAAACATATTGGGCTTCCAACTGCCTCGGTAAATCATTTGGCCTCAGGCCTATCAAACAGCTTCCTTTTCTTCCCTCTTAATTATAGTCAATACACAATAGGTGCAGGAGTAGGCCATTCGGCCCTTTGAGCCAGCACCACCATTCAATGTGATCATGGTTGATCTTTCACAATCAGTACCCCGTTCCTGCCCTCTCCCCAAGCCCCCTGACTCCGCTATCTTTAGGAGCTCTATCTAACTCTCTCTTGAAAGCATTCAGAGAATTGGCCTCCACTGCCTTCTGAGGCAGAGAATTCCACAGATTTACAACTCTCTGAGTGAAAAAGTTTTTCCTTATCTCCGTTCTAAATGGCCTACCCCTTATTCTTAAACTGTGGCCCCTGGTTCTTTAATTCTACCATTCGCCTAATCACTAGCAGCAGTTTAGAAGAGCACGTCTTCGGGATGTGAGAAAATGAGGGGGGACCTCATTGAAACATACCGAATAGTGAAAGACCTGGATAGAGTGGATGTGGAGAGGATGTTTCCACTAGGACATACAGTCTCCATACAGGCAGCACCCGTAGGCAGGATCGAACCCGGGTCTCCAGCACTGTAAGGCAGCAACTCTACCGCTGCACCACCGTGCTGGCCATGTATTACAAGTGAAAAAAAACAGCCAAATGTTTTTCTTTTAATTCTAGAGATAGTCTGATCCTGGGAATAATAGAAGTACCATCACCCTGTGATCATGTGCTGTGTATATGCTGTGTGTCTGCTCAGCCTGGAGTCCAGCTGTTCCTGTTGCGGTCATTGCCCAGGGCAGTGTTTGGATTGCCTCAGGCTGCACAGCTAGGGGCTGGCACAGTGGCCCAGCAGTAGAGTTTCTGCCTTACAGTGCCAGAGACCCTGGCCCTGGGCGCCGTCTGAATGGAGTTTGCACCTTCTTCCTGTGACTACATGGGTTCGCTCCAGGTGCCCCGGTTTCCTCTCACATTCCAAAGACATGAAACTTTGTGGGTTGAATGGCATCTGCAAATTGTCCCTAGTGTGTAGGGTAGAACTAGTATATGGTTAATCGTTGGTCGGCGTGGACTAGATGGGCTGAAGGGCCCGTTTCCACGCTGTATCTCTAAACCAAACTCATCCATCTTCCTGGTAGTGTTTGCATTTCCTGAGAAGCATATTGAGCTTCTAACTGCCACAGTAAATCATTAGACCTCATCGTATTGGTAATCTTCCTTTTATATCCCCCCCCCCCCCCACCTTGCTTACCTCCTTGCTCTTAGAAACCAACTTTTTTTCTCTCTTTCCCAATTCTAACAAAGGGTCCTGCACCTGAAATGTTAATTGCTTCTCCTTTTGCAGATGCTGACTGACCTGTAGTGTGTTGCCACCATTTTCTGGTTTAAATTCAGATTGCCAGCAGCTTTAATATATATTTTTAAATGTTCATTTGCTAGAATTTCTAAGATTAGAAACAGCGAGGAAAATTCCCGCAAGTCTGGCATCCACACGAAGAACTCGTCCAACATCAGTGAAGAAACTACCTGCGTATTTAGTCGTGGCATCGTTTCATCGTTGGAAGGCTGAGGGTTGCTGTGAACTGTCATTTATTGATCTCTACACCACAGGAATGCTGGCAATGTAACAGGAGTAGATGGGCCCCCCTACCAACCTGGATCACTTCCTCAGTTCTCCTGAAAAGTACATCACCTGCCTGGTGAATGAGTGGCCTGAGAGGTGATATTTCTACGGGGCAACCTCGTGCCTACTTGAAATGACCTCACAGCATCAACATCGAAAGTGGCCATCACTTCCACAGATGGGTATCGCTGGCACAAGATCTTGGCTGCTTGATGACTATCTTATCCTTGTCTCCACTGTGTTTCGTTTTAGTTTAGTTCAGAGATACAGCGAGGAAACAGGCCTTTCGGCCCACCGACCGGCGATCTCCGCACACTAACACTATCCTGCACACACTAGTGACAATTTACATTTATACCAAGTCAGTTAGCCTACAAAATCTGAAGTTCTTTGGAATGATGCATCTGATCCATCGTGTGGAGCATGTGACAGGGGAATTTTTAAATTGGTGCATTGGCATACTGTGTGTCTCGTAGGTCAGTGGGCTCAGGGGCAACGGGTCTAAGAGACATGGTCCATACCAGGATATGGTGGCAACATTTTGAACGATCTTGAGTTAATGGATGGAGGAAGATGAGAGTCTGATGTTGGCATTGGGAATAGTGAAGCACGAAGCACCTGAATGAGATCTTGGCATGACCCACTTGGCCTGTAAACGCCTTTAGTACGAAGGGTGGGAGTAACATTTTATAAGACATATGTTCCTTGTCCTATATTGCAAATCTTAAATTGCTTAAGTCAGACCCAGTGCTCTCACTTTGTGGGCAAATGCTTATTAACCTAGAGGACTTCATCTCAAACAGGGAACCAAGGTCTGGAGAGACAAGGTGCAGATCAGACGCAGTTTAGGGCGGCACGGTGGCACAGCGGTAGAGTTTGGTTTAGTTTAGTTTAGAGATACAGCGCGGAAACAGGCCCTTCTGCCCACCGTGTCCGCGCTGACCAGCGATCCCCTCACATTAACACTATCCTACACACACCAGGGACAATTTACACGTACACCAAGCCAATTAACCTACAAACTTGTACGTCTTTGGAGTGTGGGTGGAAACGGAAGATCACGGAGAAAACCCACGCAGGTCACGGGGAGAACGTACAGACTCCGTACAGACAGCGCCCGTAGTCGGGATCAAACCCGGGTCTCCGGCGCTGCATTCGCTGTAAGGCAGCAACTCTACCGCTGAGCCACCGTGCCGCCCTTTTAAAAAAAATTAAAAGCAAGTGCAACATTTCAGTGCCCTACTAGTTAGCTGGAGTAGGTAACAACAAAGCAAACAGAGAAAAAATGTAGTCGGAGACATTAAGATTGGTCGGAGAACTGGGAAGGGGGAGAGATGGAGGGAGTGGGAAAGCAAGGGTTACTTGCAGTTAAAGAAGTCAATGTTCATACAACTGGGGTGTAAACTGCCCAAGTAAATGTCGGAATCTCCCCCTTCGGTTGAAACCAGCATCTGCAGTTCTTTCTTACACGATGGTTTAGTTAAGATCTTTTTCCAGTGGCTCTGAAAGCAATGCATCGAGTTATTCCCCAACAGTTCACAACATTGACTTCAGCAACTCACTAATTTTATGAGATAATAAAAATGTTAACTTCCAGCAACTTTGGTTGGGAAGTATTTATTTCACAAAATGCTGGAGTAACTCAGCATGTCAGGCAGCATCTCAGGAGAGAAGGAATGGGTGACGTTTCGGGTCGAGACCCTTCTTCAGGTTGGGAAGCCCGCAGTTGGAAAAACGTATGTAGCTGTCAGTGGTGCATTCTGTAGCTGCACTCTGGCACTGGAATAAGGTAAGGGATGTTCATGATGGAACCTGTTTCTTTTCAAATAATAAGATCAGCATGAAATGCTATTAGTATTGGTACATTATTACATTAATGTGTACCAAATTACAGTGGAAAACTTCTTTTGCATGCTCTCCAGCCGAATCATGCATATACAAGCATAATCCAGACATCCCCAAACACACCAGGTGGTGCAAAGAGACAAATAACCTGAGTGTAAAATATAATGTTACAGCATTACAATATTACAGATACAGAGAAAGTGCAGGTACAAAATAATCCCAAGGGCGACATTGAGGTGGGTTGGCAGATCAGGAAATACACCCGTAGCTCATCAGAGGTCCATTCAGTCGTCTGATAATAGTAGGGAAGAAATTATTTCTGAATCTGCTTTCAAGGTTAATTTATTTAGTTTAGTTTAGTCTATTGTCACGGGTACCAAGATACAGTGAAAAAGCTTTTGTTGCGCACTAATCAGTCAGCGGAAAGACAAAACGTGATTTAAATCAAGCCATTCACAGTGTACAGATACATGACGAAGGGAGTCGAGTTTAATGCAAGGTGGAGCCAATAAAGAACGGTCAAAGGTAGTCTGAGGGTCACCAATGAGGTTGAGAGTAGTTCAGCACTGCTCACTGGTTGTGGTAGGATGGTTCAGTTGCCTGATAACAGCTGGGAAGAAACTGTCCCTGAATCTGGAGGTGTGCGTTTTCACACTTCTATACGTTTTGCCCGATGGGAGAGGGGAGAAGAGGGAGCGGCCGGTGTGTGACTGGTCCTTGATGATGCTGCTGGCCTTGCCGAGGCAGCGTGAGGTATAAATGGAGTCAATGGAATGGAGGCTGGTTTATATAATGGTCTGGGCTGCGTCCACAAGCATTTGTATCTTCTGTCTGCTGGGTGAGGGGAGAGGAGTGAATGACCGGGATGTGAGTGTCCTCGATTATGTTGGCAGTATTTCAGAAGCAGCACAAAGTACAGATTGGAGTCGATGGTGGGGGAGGTTGGTTCAATCTCAAGTTCAAAGTTATTGTCATACGCATGGGTATGGTGCAATGACAAATGTTGCTTGCAACAGCACCACAGACTCGGACAACTGCACACACAGACAGACACAGTAAAACAAATTAAACATAACTTATACACAAATTACACAGAAATTACACATAACACGTAAAAAGATAGTGCAAACAAAAAGTAAGACATTGGTGTACAAATATAATTAACTAATAACTCCATTGTAGTGCAAGAGGTGTGCGTTATGTTCCGTTGTCGAGGTAGGCTTAAGGTTGCGTAAATAGACAGAACGCTGGAGTAACTCAGCGGTACAGGCAGCATCTCTGGAGAGAAGGAATGGCTGACGTTTCAGGTCGAGACTCGTCTTCAGACTCATCAGTCTCAACCCGAAACATCACCCATTTCTTCTCTCCAGAGATGCTGCCTGTCCCGCTGAGTTACTCCAGCTTTTTGTGTATCGTAGTCATCGTGGCTATCCCTCGAGGTCGAGGATGACGGTCTACGTTCCGTGCACAGAACGAAGACGCCTGTGCGTGTGTTTGTTTAACGTGTACTTGATGTTGCGCTCCAAGAAGCACACGGTCCTTCACAAATCAATCAACTCATTCCAATGGCAAGGGAACCAAGACGATTGGAGCTGATGGATCTGTTGCAGCCTTCATCCGCCTTCACAGCCGTTGAGTTCAAGACAACTTTGTCCGCCTGGTCCACCGTTGAGGTCTTGTACGTTGGATCGTTCTTAGTCCGGACCCTCATCCTCGACCTTACCGCCATGGGTGGCCCTACCAGGAGCTAGTGCTTCCAACGGCATCACTCTCGGAATCATGGGGACACGCAAGCCTCTTCACCACAACAAGGTGAACGATCCGAAGAGGATTTTTTGTGTCAATCTTCAGTTTAAACCAGCATCTGCAGATCCTTCCTACACATTGAGGTTGTGTAGATTAGTTCAAGTGTGGGACCTCAGACTTCCGTTCCTCCTGCCTAATGGTAGCAGTGAGGAAAGGGCCTGGCCTAGATAGTGGAAATCCTTGATGATAGATGCCGCCTTCTTGAGGCAGCTTCTCATGTAGGTGTTCTCGATGGTTTAGTTTAGTTTAGAGATACAGCGCGGAAACAGGCCCTTCGTCCCACCGAGTCCGCACCGACCAGCAATCCCCGCACGCTACATTTACAGTCTGAAGAAGGATCTCGAATTGAAGCATCGCCCATTCCTTCTCTCCAGAGATGCTTTCTGACCCATTGAGTTACTCCAGCTTTTTGTGTCTTTCTTCGGTTTAAACCAAGCGCCTGCAGTTCCTTTCTACACAATTTACATTTTATACCAAGCCAATTAGCCCGAAAACCTTTGCGTCTTTGGAGTGTGGAGGAAACCGAAGATCTCGGAGAAAACCCACGCAGGTCATGGGGAGAACGTACAATCTCCGTACAGACAGCACCCGTGGTCAGGACCGAACCCGGGTCTCTGTCGCTGTGAGGCAGCAACTCTATCACTGCACATGGCAGGGAGGGTTGTGCATATGATGGATTGCCACTCTGCAGCGTCTTGCGTTCCTGTGTGTTGGAATTGTCACATCAGGCCGTGATGCAACCAGCAGGAAGCTCCCTACAGCACATCCATAAACATTTGTCAGACTTACCACATCCCTTTAAATTTCCAAGATCTGCTGGCAAGCCTTCTTGGTGAGGGCACCTATGCGCTGTGCTCAGGACAGACCACTCAAGCTGCTGTCGGCAAGGATCTTGAAGCTGCTAACTCTCGCCACCACGGGCCCACTAACAAGAACTGGTACACAAGCCTTTTATGGACCCGGGCTGCATCCACAACTCTGCCGTCTGAAGAAGGGTCTCCACACGAAACGTCACCCATTCCTTCTCTCCAGAGATGCTGCCTGTCCCACTGAGTTACTCCAGCTTTTTGGGTCTATCTTCTGCCATTTCGTACAGTCTTGGGCAGATGAGTTGCCAAAACAGTTCGTGATGCATCCTGATAGGATATTTTCTAAAGTCATCTGTAGAAATTGATAAGAGTTGTTGGAGACATGCCAAATTTCCTTAAGTCTTCTGAGGAAGTAGAAGCATTGGTGTACTTTCTTAGTCATAGCATCAATGTTATTGGAACCAAAATCATGTCTTGCTGGTGCATTGCTCTGTGTTCTTTACAATCTTGCATGGGGTTTCTGAAAGGGATCTGCCATTGGAATAATTGTCCTATTGTCATGATTAGCTAAGAGGCACAAATGGAGGCTTGCCTTTTCTCTTCTGTTAACAACCCCATAACTTTTGGATTTCCTGCTAAGTTTAGTTTAGAGGTGCAGTGTGGAACCAGGCCCTTCGGCCCACCGTGTCCATGCCACCCAACGATCACTCGTACACTTGCACTATCCTACACACTGGAAACAATTCACAGAAGCCAATTAACTTACAAACCTTCACGTCTTTGGGATATGGGAGGCATCCAGAGCACCCAGAAAAGACCTACATAGTCACAGGCAGAACATGCAAACTCCGTACAGACAGCACCCGTAGTCAGGATCAAACCTGGGGCTCTGTTGTTGTAAGGCAGCAACTCTACCGCTGCACCAATGTGCCAGCTCTTTTCTGCCAAAGTTCATGATTTGCTTAAGTTTTTATTACTGATATTGGTTCATTATTGGCACATGAAGTGAGAAACAGTGGGAAATGTTGTTCTGCGTGCTATCCAAGTAAATCATCCATATATGTTTACAATTAGAACGCACATAAGGGCAGCAGGTAGAGCATGCAAGAAAGGAAACGGAGTTGAAGTCAGTTTATTTTATTTTAGTTTAGTTTAGTTTAGTTTAGTTTAGTTTAGCTGTTAGAGATACATTGTGGAAACAGGCCCTTTGGCCCACCAAGTCCATGCCAACCAGCGATCCCCGCACACTAACACTATCTTACACACTCGAGGGACAATTTACAATTCCTCCTCCAGTGCCATAGTGAGGCCCACCGGAAATTGGAGGAACAGCACCTCATATTTCACTTGGGCAGTTTGCAGCCCAGCGGTATGAACGGCGACTTCTCCAACTTTAGATAGTCCCTCTGTCCCTCCCTTCCCCTCCCCTTCCCAGATCTCCCTCTATCTTCCTGTCTCCACCTATATCCTTCCTTTGTCCGGGCCCCCCTGACATCAGTCTGAAGAAGGGTCTCGACCCGAAACGTCACTCATTCCTTCTTTCCCGAGATGCTGCCTGACCTGCTGAGTTACTCCAGCATTTTGTGAATAAACCTATAAACCTGTATGTCTTTGGAATGTGGGAGGAAACAGGAGCACCCGCAGAAAGCCCACATGGTCACATAGAGAATGTACAAACTCCGTGCAGACAGCACCTGTAGTCAGGATCCAACCCGGGTCTCTGGCGCTGTAAGGCAGCAACTCTACCGCTGTGCCACCGTGCCACATGAACCGAGAGTATGGCGTTACTTTATAGCTCCAGGGAAAATGCAGATACAAAAAGTACATGAACCACATTGAGGCAGATTGAGGGACTGGGGACACATCCTTCGCTTATGAGAGGGTAGTTATTGTTTTGCACCATGGGATGTTCAGTGCACAATAGTGATCATGAGAGGCTAATGGCATGGGAATGATTTCCACAGCTCAAAGCTTCTGCCACACACTGGTTGCATGAGGTTACAGACTGATGCGGCGTGGAACTGAGCGGATGGAGATGTACTGTACCATTGGGTATGAGGCATCCTTAAGGCAGTCAGTCAAGAAGGAAGAAAGATCAAATAACCATCAAAATCATCCAGGCTCACAAGTGAAGAGGATTGGAGGGTACATATGAAACTATTTAATGATGTCTGCCGATAGAATAAAGGGAAGCACTTCATTACAACAAATTCTGTCCTTCCTCCCCATACAATGTTGACAAAATCCATCTTCAGGGCAGGTGCAGCATGGAATTGCCTCCAGTGAAAAGACAGTCAGGTAACAAGATGGGACGCAGGTGTAACAGACCAACTCAGAGAAACAGCATCGACAGAACAGTCAAATAAAATGATACATGGTGCAGTCAACATTATCCCTTCAGCAGCTTGCGAACCAGGTGAGAGAAACCTAGCAGTGACCTACTCGAGGATGTTGATGAAAAATAATTCAATAACCTGTTATGGTGCATAATTTAAAAGATTTAAATGTATTTCCCGTATTAGTGTGATCACACCATTCAAGATGATGATATTCCAGAAAATAAATAACACAAACACTGAATATACCATCCTTTAAGAGTGTAGCTGTCAAAATATCCCATTATTTCCAACATTTTGTTGGTACTGTGCGGTACGTCTTATTGAAGTCGTTTCCCCCAGCTGGCCTTCCGGTAATGGTTCTGGTTTACACACATTTCTGGGTTCTTTGTGCTGTGTGCCACGGATGTTGTTGGCTGGTGATTGAAGTATATAAGGATGGAAGAACATAAACAGGGAAAGAGTCAAGAGAGTCTTATTGTCATATGCCCCAGATAGAACAATCAGATTCTCACTTGCAGCAGCACAACACAATATGTAAACATAGTACTCTGCGAACAATATCATAAACGAGGAAAAAAGTTCAGTGTATGTATGTACACATATACTGACATATACACGTACATGCAGATACATACATACATACTAGACCAAATTGACCTGTTGGGCCCAACCTCTCCTGCATTGGTGCAGCACCCTCTCCTCCCCCCCTCCCCTCTCCCCCTTCCTTCCCCCTTCTACCCCTCACCACCCTCCCCTCCCCTCCCTCCCTCCCCCTTCCCCTCCGCCTCCTTCCCTCCCTCTCCCTCACCTTCTCCTCCCCCTCCCTCCCTCCTCCCTCCTCCCCCCTCCCTCCCTAGGAGATAGATTTAAACTTTAAAATGTGAATAACTTAAAAAATATAACCGATTTCAATGAAACTTCTTCCATTAACACCAAAGGAACGACGGTGAGTAAGGTGGGCCTAAAATTGTTGCGCTATCGTGTACCGTTTTGGCTGTAGTTCAGGAACAAACAAACAAACATAGCACGGTAGCGCAGCGGTAGAGTTGCTGCTTTACAGCGAATGCAGCACCGGAGACTCAGGTTCGATCCTGACTACGGGTGCTGCACTGTAAGGAGTTTGTACGTTCTCCCCGTGACCTGCGTGGGTTTTCTCCGAGATCTTCGGTTTCCTCCCACACTCCAAAGACGTACAGGTATGTAGGTTAATTGGCTGGGTAAATGTAAAAATTGTCCCTAGTGGGTGTAGGATAGTGTTAATGTACGAGGATCACTGGGCGGCACGGACTTGGAGGGCCGAAAAGGCCTGTTTCCGGCTGTATGTATATGATATATGATATGATATATATATACATAAAAAACAAACAATAAGAGTGCAATAATAATAATAATCGTCTATGTAGTTCAGAGATTTGAGTTTGTAGTGTTTAATAGCCAAATGGCTGTTGGGAAGAAGCTATTTGCCCAGTCTGTTTTTTTAGTTTTTAGAGCCTAAACAGGCCCTTCGACCCACCGAGTCCGCACTGACCAACAGTTCCCGCACATTAACACTATTCTACACACACGAGGGACAATTTACACTAATACCAAGCCAATTAACCAACATAACCTACTGCAACTGTAAATGTATCACGTTCCCTGTAAATGGATCGATTGTAATCATTTATTGTCTTTCTGCTGACTGGCTAGCACGCAACAAAAGCTTTGCACTGTACCCCGGCACACGTGACAATAAACTAAACTGACCTGAACTGGAAAATATGACGTTTAGTCTCTGCAGTGAAGTTATTGATATGTGCATTATATAGCAGTGGAAGATTTCGAGATGCATCTCCAAGCCTCCCTATTATTTTTATTTTTATTGTAAATCTATTCTACATTTTCTTTGATCTCCATTGTCTTTGCCCTGTTTTCACCTGTTTTCACATCTTCACACTTCCTTATCCATGTATCTCCCTCCCCCCTGACGTGTCTGAAGATGGGTCTCAACTCCGAAACGTCACCCATTCCTTCTCTCCAGAGATGCTGCCTGTCCTGCTGAGTTACTCCAGCATTTTGTGTCGACCTTAACTAAACCATTGGCCTTTGACGTCTGTGTTTCAAATAATGGCTGAAGTTGTGCAGTCCCTCTGAAGTGCTGGTGGTGGAGGTTCACAAGCTTACACTCGGTGCATGCTCTAAGCTAAAAGTTCTTAAGGTGCACTTCTGTGGAGTCATCTTAAGCCTTCATTCCTGAAAACATAACCACATCATCAATGTTGTAGAGCAGTCTAATAGCCCAGGGTGGTTTCTGCAACATGCTGAATCAAAATAGATCAACTGGTACAGTATGCGTCTAGACAATCATTTTATGATTTATTAATATCATGCTAATCTTCAATTCACATAGAATAACATTGTGGGGAAAGAAAAGGAACAAATAGCTCTGGGTGCTCGAGAGCAGATTTTCAACATTGCCTGGGCATTAACCTGGCATCTTGGCTTGGATACACAAGGAACTGCAAATGCTGGAATCTTGCCTTAAACACAAAGTGCTGGTGTACCTCAGTGGGTCAGGCAGCACAAGTCTGGAGAAGAGTGCCGACCCAAATTGTTGCCTCTCAATTTCTTCCAGAGATGCTGCCTGACCCGCTGAGTTACTCCAGCACTCTGTGTTCGATCTTGGATTGGATGTCCATTATTAGAACAATGCAACCCATTGTAGCACCAGTTTTAACTCCTGAGCTGGGTGTTGATCCATAGCCTTACCTCATCCAGCTTGGTAGGGGTAGTCTTTGTGGAGCCCTCTGTAGCCTGGCCTGCACCTCACCCCCGCTCTCTGTCCATAGCCTGGACCCCACCTCCGCTCTCCGCCCGTAGCCTGGCCTGCACCCCCGCTCGCCGTCCACGCTTTTGCTTCCTCTCCCTGCGCTTCCTCTCCCCGTGGCCTCCGTCTCCTTCCCTCCGGTGTGGTGGTCCAGGGGGCTGTTCTGTCTGGCTCCATCGGGATTTTGGTGAGGGTTTTATAGTAAAGGGTCTCAGAGAAAACCCACGCAGGCCACGGGGAGAAGGTACAAACTCCGTATACAGCACCCGTAGGAGGACAGAAGAAATGGTTTAAGGACTGCCTCAAAGTGTCCCTCAAAGACTTGGACGTCAACCTCAGCACTTGGGAGTCTCTTGCTCTGGACCGTCCAACCTGGCATGGCAAGCTCACCACAGGAGCCCGTGCAGCAGAGAACAGACGCACTGCAGAGGCCCAGAGGAAACGCACCGCGCGCAAGGCCCGGGCTACCTCCACTTCCACTGCAGCAGCCATCCACTTGTGTCCTACGTGTGGGTGTGCCTTCCGGGCCCGGATTGGCCTCACCAGTCACTTCTGGACCCACAGTCACCAATCCCCCAACTGAAAGTGAAGTCATGGTCATCTTCCAACCCGAAGGACAAACAACAACAGTCTGGATGGATCCCGGGTCTCTGGTGCTGTAAGACAACAACTCTACCGTGGGGCCACTTATGTGTTGTAACCAAACCCATTCTCGTTCTCTGATTAGAACTATCTAATCGCAGAGCAAGAATTTGTGCCGTTTCTTCTTGAATTCACGTGCAGACCCCATCCAGCTGTCGATCAGTTCTCCTGAGGGGGAGACAAATGAAACATGGCTGACAAAATGGAATGCTGGTTTATTAAACACAACCAGAAGTCTTTTCCTATCATTTCTATTAATAGGACACTAACGAGGAGTGAAGCTGCAACCTTCTCTGCAGAAATGTCAATAGGTAATAACAGTCTTCAGATCTCACAGTTACCCAGCTGTAAACTCACTATCCTTTGTTTTAAACATTTTATTTAAAAAAAATCACATTTGTAATGACAACCAAAAAAAATCAGACAAGAAATATTCAGCAGAATCTAAGTAAGGTGTCAACTATGAACAAAGCAAATAAAAATAGAACACACTTATTTCTGTTAATAGAGCAATAGTAATTAATATTAATTTTTGCTAATAGCGCAGAGATACATAAACAATTACATGACAGAAGCTTAGAAAATTTATCCTGGATTAATCAAACTGGCTTTGAAAATCTCAGTGATGCAAAAATTGAAGAACAATGGTCTCAATTTCAGTAAATGTAGCATAAAATGATGAAGTAATTAGTGAGTATTGATTGCAAGTAGGAAACTTGTTTGAGATAGAAGTCATCAATAGACCAGTTTTGCTCCCCCACGTTGGGTCCTGTTGTGATATCGTGCAAGTATTGGGACTGGCTTCAAAATGTGCACAAGCAAAATTCAGGCACAAAACTGGGGAAATAAAGACTGGAGATAGACACAAAATGCAGGAGTAACTCAGCGGGCCAGGCAGCATCACAGAGAGAAGGAACGTGTGACGTTTCGGGTCGAGACCCTTATTATGACACGACCCAAAACGTCACCCTCTCCAGAGATGCTGCCTGTCCCGCTGAGTTACTCCAGCATTTTGTGTCTACCTTCGGTTTAAACCAGCATCTGCAATTCCTCCAGACAAATAAAGACTGAACATGCAATTTTAATGGACATGAACCGAGATATGCATGAATTCCCTTGGTTGTGGGCAGAGTAAAGTGAAATCGCTGTGGTGTCAGAGGTTACTGACTTACAGATTAAGATATCCATTAAAGCTAGAGAGAGACCAGAACAGCTCCATGTTAAACAAATTATCAAAGCAGCTGAGATTAACTTTAGTTAAGAATCTATAAGCAGTTCCTGCTCCTCAGAACCATACAGCATAAATATAGAATTTGGATTAAACAACAGTTAAAGAAAGTTATATTGAAATAACAGTGTTCATACTGGAAATTTTTACTTATTTTAAGGCAGCTTAATTTTGACGAACTTAAAAACAGAAGAAGGGACAAGAAACTCAGTAGATTTGCCAAGCTTTGCAAGTACAAAAATAGAGTTCTCCTCTGTGAGTTTCCATGAATTATGGGCATTTTTCTTGACTTTGGACATGCAGCTAATGTTCTGCATATGCTCCTTTGCCTTGCCCTGAAAGGTCACATTGCAGTTCTGAGAGTTCAGACAACTATTTATTGATTTCCTCCCCTCCACTGTTATACATCAAAAATAGCAATTTTAAAAAAAAATCTATACTACAATAATTCACTTTCTGCAATCGGATTCACTGCCTTGATTATTATATTTTTGCATAAATTGTACTCCTGAACTTTTTGGCAATAGAGAATAGTCACTGATTTGAAAAGTAAAATGTTCTCTGACTTGGGAATTTCCCAAGACCAGTGATTTTGGCTTGTGTCATCTTTTATGGAATTTCAGTGAGGCTGTTGTAAACATACGCATTTTTAGAAACACGTTTATCAAAATGAATATACCTAATTGATTACAATTAGTGCTTTAAGACTCTGTCAAACATCAAGAAAAAAAGTTGATTCCTTTGAAACTATTTCAAACTTACCTTTCAAACATGCGTACATACATCTCACACACACTCACACGCACACGCGCAGACAGACACACACACTCGGACACACATGCGCACACACTCACATGCACACACACTCAGACGGGCACACACTCAACCGCAGATGAACACACACACACTCCCAAACACTCACACACACACACACACATACACACAGATGCACACACACTCACAATCACAAAAAAAAACACACACACACACACAGTCACACGCATACCCACACATGCAGATGGACTCACATGTGTGCACACACACGCACACATACTCACGCATACTCACACACATAGACAGACACACATGCGCGCACATTCACATACATGCACACTCACACACATCCATACATACTCGCACACACACTCACACACATACACACACTCACACACATACACACACTCACACACAGTCAAACACAGAGACACACACACTCACACACACTCACACACATACTCACACACATACACACATACTCATATACACACACACACTCACACATTCACACACACACTCATACACACACTCAGACTCACGCACACATACATACTCACAAACTCACCCACACACACATACACACACTCATACTCACACACACACTCACACACATACGCGCATACACCCCACACACATACTCACACACACACTCACACATACACACACACACACATCCATACACACATCCATACACACACTCACACACTCACACACACACTCACACACATACTCACACACGCAGATGGACACACGCACAAACCCCTTACATGCAGCAGCTTAATTGATGCTATGCTTTCAACTTCAATCTTGGGCTCTGGACTAGAATGTTGACCAAGGGACACAGTTTGTCCTCATATTGGGCGGATATTTGACAGCTAAAGCTTCCTAAGGCCAGCATGAAAACACGATTAAGCAGCCCCACAGATACTTGGTGTTCAGGCTTTGTGAAGTCTATTCAAATTGGCTATTTATTCAAATTGGCTATTTGAATAAAGAAACAGTGTTAGAATGAGGTGATAAATTTACAGGCTGGAATAACTTAGTTTGCTTAGAGGAGTACCAGGGGAAGCCTCGGGAGAATTAACTTGCAACAAATGTATGGAAAACAGTTTTGTTCTCAAAGCAAAATCTAAATACATTGGCTCAATACGTCTAGTGAATTTTGAGCTCTTTGAGAAGATATAAACAAATATGTCAATCTAAAGCCTTGCTGTGACGTTACCTGGTAAATCGGAGGGAAATAAATAAGCAGAGCTTTTTTTCTTAAAGAACTAATATTATATAAATAGAATATACTTCAGGGACGAGTGTTTATGGATAATAAACCACTTAAACTCATGGCCCAACACAGATTTCTGCATGACTGATAAAAGCATGTTCTGTGCCAGCATAATGTTTGTATCAGTGCTCCAAGGGGTAATTCAACTCCTGTGTATTTAACAGTACCCCTGTGGTCAGTCATTTCATCTGATACATTTGTTTCACGATATCTCACCATTAGTGGAGCTGACTATCTTTGCTCTTCATGTTACGGGCATTATAATTTACTGTATAATCTCTGGACATAAGATTATAGGGTCGGTTTAGTGCATAGAAGAACCAAGAGTTTTCATCGAAGCAAACACGAAGCATTTAGATTATTGTCACGTGTACCGAGGTACAGTGAAAAGCTTTTGTTGCGTGCTCGCCAGTCAGCAGAAAGACAACGCATGATCACAATCGAGCCGTTCAGAGAGCACAGATACAGGATAATGGAATAACGTGAATAACGTTTAGTGCAAGGTAAAGCCAGTGAAGTCCAATCAAGGATAGTCCGAGGGTCTCCGATGAGGTAGATAGTAGCTCAGCACTGCTCTCTGGTTGTGGTAGGATGGTTCAGTTGCCTGATAACAGCTGGGAAGAAACGGTCACTGAATCCGGAGGTGTGCGTTTTCACACTTCTGTATTTTTTGCCCGATGGGAGAGGGGAGAAGAGAGAGTGGCCGGGGTGCGACTGGTCCTTGATTATGCTGCTGGCCTTGCCGCGGCAGCGTCAATGGAAGGAAGGTTCCAAGATTTTTTAACCCAATATTACCTTGCCTGCAAGGGAGATGAAGCCATCAATGTTCCTGAAATCAAATCATGCACTTTATTAACCTTTTTAGCATACATCAAAAAGCTTTAAAAACAGGTCTCAGTCCCCCAAAGAAAGGCTGTGAAACTTTCAACAAACAAATTCAACGACATACACACACAAGTGCAAACTTGATGTGCACATTGAGTGTTACCGGGGCCTTTCCCAACGCTGTGATTGGGAATAAATGAACGCTCTCTCTCATGCTTAATAAATCCCAGCATGAAACTGGGTCATTGTCCGTGACTGCCGTCTCCTGTGTGCATTGCCTGCTGCAGGACACTTTTATCCATTTTGCAGGATGCTCAGTGCTCAGTGTTTCACTGGGGAATATGGGGTTTCCATACATACATTATTGATAGCAAATTAATGGACGTGGACAGGATTAGTACTGGCAATGCTCACTCACTGCAGTTTGCACTGCAATTACATTTCGTCCATCTTCAGTCATCTGCGGTTAGACATAGAAACATAGGAAATAGGTGCAGGAGTAGGCCCTTCAGCCCTTCGAGCCAGCACCACCATTCAATATGATCATGGCTGATCCAGACTCACTACTATCAGTCTGAAGAACAGTCTTTCCTGAGATGCTGCCTGACCCGCTGAGTTACTCCAGCATTTTGTGTCTATCTTTGATTTAAAGCAGCATCTGCAGTTTTTTTCCTGCACATCATGGCTGATCATCCAGAATCGGTACCCCGTTCCTGCTTTCTCCTCATATCCCTTGATTCCGTTAGCCCCAAGAGCTATATCCAACTCTCTCTTGAATACATACCTGCCCCATGATCTTCCCCTCCCCACACAAAAATAGCTTTTTTGAATTATGCTTTAAAAATGCAATTTAACTAAGGATAGATAGACAACTTCTGACATGTGGTACTACTTCATTAACTTTGCCAAATTAATAAATTATTGGAATAAAATAAGGGGAAATAAAATGGTTACAACTCTCTGTGTCCCTGCAAACTATTATCTAAATAATTAATTCACCCCATGAATTGATAAATGACGAAAAAAAGTAAAACGATATAGGAGAATATATATCTGCACATCTTTGGAATGTCAAGCACATAACAATGCTTATCAATATTTACAATATTCATAAAGGAATGGTAAACCCCATGTGGATCAGCATGGGAGGCAGAAACAGGGACAATATTATCTGCATCTTTGTAAGAAGGATGGAGGTGTCACCATTTATTTCTGCACAGGTTTATAGAGAGAATATTTCATGATCTTACAAAAAATGTCATTACCTCTCTGGGAAGCACAGGAGAACAGCTTCCTTCTAAACAAAAACAGGGCCGGAACAAATGCTCTGATATTTATATCAATAGACAGTAGACAATAGGTGCAGGGGTAGGCCATTCGGCCCTTTGAGCCAGCACTACCATTCACCCTGATCATGGCTGATCATGCACAATCAGTTCCTGCCTTCTCCCCATAATCCCTTGATTCCGTTATCATTAAGTGTTCTATCTAACTCTCTCTTGAAAGCATCCAGAGAATTGGCCTCCACTGCCTTCTGAGGCAGAGAATTCCACAGCTTCACAACTCTCTGAGTGAAAACGTTTTTCCTCATCTCCGTTCTAAATGGCCTACCCCTTATTCTTAAACTGATGCCCCTGGTTCGGGACTCCCCCAACATCGGGAACATGTTTCCTGCCTCTAGCGTGTCCAATCCCTTAATAATCTTATATGTTTCAATAAGATCCCCTCTCATCCTTCTAAATTCCAGAGTATATAAGCCCAGTCATTCCAGTCTTTCAACGTACGACAGTCCCGCCATTCCGGGAATTAACCTCTTGAACCTACGCTGCACTCCCTCAATAGCAAGAATGTCCTTCCTCAAGTTTGGAGACCAAAACTGCACACAATACTCCAGGTGTGGTCTCACTAGGGCCCTGTACAACTGCAGAAGGACCTCTTTGCTCCTATACTCAACTCCTCTTGTTATGAAGGGTCAAGACCCTTCTGAAGAAGGGTCTCAACCCGAAACATCACCCATTCCTTCTCTCCCGAGATGCTGCCTGACCCGCTGAGTTACTTCAGCATTTTGTGTCTACCCTCGATTTAAACCAGCGTCTGCATTTTTTTTCCTACACAAGAGAGATTTTTTTGTCTTTGCAGCTGATCAGTCGAGAATTAAGAAGGCCCTGACTATAAAAATCTGGTGCCAGGTAATAGCTGCTGAGAAAACGCACACCTCCAGATTCAGGGACAGTATCTTCCCAGCTGTTATCAGGCAACTGAATCATCCTACCACAGCCAGAGAGCAGTGCTGAACTACTATCCACCTCATTGGTGACTCTCGGACTATCTTTGATTGGACTTTGCTGGCTTTACCTTGCACTAAGCATTATTCCCTTATCATATATCTACACACTGTAATGGCTCGATTGCAATCATGTATTGTCTTTCTGCTGACTGGATAGCACGCAACAAAAGATTTTCACTGTACACGTGACAATAAACTAAACTGAAACTGAAAATGAGATTAGGAACTGATACTGATTATCATGCTTTCAGTAGACTAATGGAAAAGTGCTGTCCTAAGTGATAATTCGCTCCATCCACAGCTACTTTGGATGACTTCCCAGACCATCAGCACATTGACACCAGAAAGCTTTTGTCTATGAGTACCTAAAAAAAACCTGTACGATAGCACAACAACGTAAAAGTCATTTAGGAATTAAACCTTTAGAAAAAAAAAATTCAACCGGTAACACCTTTTCCCTACATTTTCCTTTGCGATTTGTCTGAAGAAGGACCTCGAACCAAAACGTCATCCATTCCTTCTCTCCAGAGATGCTGCCTGACCCGCTGAGTTACTCCAGCATTTTGCGGCTTTCTTCGGTGTAAACCAGCACCTGCAGTTCCTTCCTACACAGCCATCAAGATTCTGTTGCACGTGATTCTGCGAAGAACATGGGTACAAATTCAGTTCTTGAGGCCTAAATATGGCAGTGTGGAGGTTAATTATTGGATTTGCAATTTGAGCTTTGGGCCATTGTCCAGAGGCATGAGATTGGCCCACTCTGGCAGCTGAGGAACTTAAATTCGGAGTAATGAATTAAATGTAGAAAATTAAATTCGGTGTAATTAATTAAATCTAGAACATGTTTTAAAATTTTAAATGCTATTGAGGGCGTGCAGCGTAGGTTTACTAGGTTAATTCCCGGAATGGCAGGACTGTCATATGTTGAAAGACTGGAGCGACTAGGCTTGTATACACTGGAATTTAGAAGGATGAGAGGAGATCTTATCGAAACGTATAAGATTATTAAGGGGTTGGACACGTTAGAGGCAGGAAACATGTTCCCAATGTTGGGGGAGTCCAGAACAAGGGACCACAGTTTAAGAATAAGGGGTAGGCCATTTAGAACTGAGATGAGGAAAAACCTTTTCAGTCAGAGATTTGTGAATCTGTGGAATTCTCTGCCTCAGAAGGCAGTGGAGGCCAATTCTCTGAATGCATTCAAGAGAGAGCTAGATAGAGCTCTTAAGGATAGCGGAGTCAGGGGGTATGGGGAGAAGGCAGGAACGGGGTACTGATTGAGAATGATCAGCCATGATCACATTGAATGGCGGTGCTAGCTCGAAGGGCCAAGTGGCCTCCTCCTGCACCTATTGTCTATTGTCTATTGTCATTTCCTCCCGCCTAGACTACTGCAACTCCCTATACACTGGGATCAGCCAATCTTCCCTGTCCCGCCTGCAACTGGTCCAAAACGCCGCAGCAAGACTCCTGACGGGTACCCGTAAAAGAGACCACATCACGCCGATTCTGGCCTCTCTCCACTGGCTCCCTGTACGGTACAGAATCAACTTCAAGCTCCTCCTATTCACATATAAAGCCCTAAATGGACATTCCCCCCCCTACATCAAAAATCTTCTAACCCACCTCTCTAACTCCAGGTCCCTCAGGTCGGCCGACTTGGGGCTACTCACTATCCCGCAGTCTAGGCTTAAGCTCAGGGGTGACCGCGCTTTTGCGGTTGCAGCTCCTAGACTGTGGAACAGCGTCCCTCTCCCCATCAGAACTGCCCCCTCCATCGACTCCTTTAAGTCCAGGCTCAAAACCTATTTCTACTCCCTAGCGTTTGAGGCTCATTGAGGAGGCGCTGTGAACTGTTTTGTATGCGCTGTTATGTTTGCGTGCTACTGTATGTTTCATTTTTTTCCTTAGTACCTAATCAGATGTACAGCACTTTGGTCAACGTGGGTTGTTTTTAAATGTGCTATACAAATAAAATTGACTTGACTTGACTTGACTATTGTCTAAATAATTGCTCGGCTTCATAACAAAACTGCAAGTGGAATGGTGTCTGGTTTACAATTACCCTTCATTACTTGGGCTGGTCTACATGTGACTATAGACCTACCAAAGAGAGACTCAAAAAGCTGGAGTAACCCACACTGCAGTCTGAAGAAGGGTCTTGACCCGAAACGTCAGCAACTCCTTTTCTCCAGAGATGCTGTCTGACCCGCTGAGTTACCCCACCTGTTTGTGTCTATCTTCAGTTTAAAACAGCATCTGTGGTTCCTTCCTACTCATATTGACCTTCCAATGGCATTGTCTCTTCACAACCTCCTCGTTTCAGGGGTAATTAAGGATGGGCATTAAATGCCCACGTTGCAGCAATATGAACATCCCATCAATGAACAAAAATGTAATGACTGAGGCAGGAATAAATATAATGTCAATGGTGTGCATGTAATATAACTCTAATCTGATGTAAATTAGGACTAGAATGAAATGCTTGCAAATCACCTTTGCATTGATTGTAATATTGATATTTACAGCATAGTATGCTACAAAATGGCTACATCATTCATTTTAGCAATAATAGCAATAAATAATAACTTCAGGATCATAGATTGATTCTTAAAAATATTCCAATATTCTATTATTTTTTCGCTGAAAGTGATGTTTATGGTTAGGAAGATGCTCCTGGTGTTTTCAGTTGTTTCTGCCCCTGATGTACTTCTGATGGCAGTTTCTACCCCTGATATACCTGATCTCCCGGTGGCTGAGCACTTCAACTCCCCCTCCCACTCCCAGTCTGACCTTTCTGTCATTGGCCTCCTCCAGTGCCATAGTGAGGCCCACCGGAAATTGGAGGAACAACACCTCATATTTCGCTTGGGCGGTATGAACATTGACTTCTCCAACTTTAGATAACTTCTCTGTCCCTCTCTTCCCCTCCCCCTTCCCAGTTCTCCCTCTATCTTCCTGTCTCCACCTATATCCTTCCTTTGTCCCGCCTCCCTGACATCAGTCTGAAGAAGGGTCTCGACCCGAAACATCGCCCATTCCTTCTCTCCTGAGATGCTGCCTGACCTGCTGAGTTACTCCAGCATTTTGTGAAATAAATACCTTCGATTTGTACCAGCATCTGCAGTTATTTTCTTATGCTTCTGATGGCAAGTCAATTCTGCTTTGTAAAGGCAGACGTCCTTTTATTTAACATGTCCCATGATTTCAGCAGGTCCAAAATACTTGCAGTAACTCCATCAGGTTTCACAGTCTGACCAGTGTGGGAATAAAGCAAACACTGTGGCAAATGTTACCAGGACCAAACAATATGCTTTAATTGTGACATTAGTTGGGAAATATTGGATAGGATACCAGCAATAATGCTGCCATGCGGCAGTGGCACCGGGAGGCAGCGGGTAGAGCTGCTGCCTCACAGTGCTATGCCGTGACCGATCCCGACCTCTGATGCTGTCTGCGTCTATGTTTCACCTGATGACCGAGTGGGTTTCCACTAGCCGTTCCGGTTTCCAGTTTCTGGTTTCCAGTTCCTGCACTGCAGGTGAATGTACATAAACACGGCAGTGGCAGATTCGATCAGTTGCCAGGTACGACCAGATCAAAAAGTCATATCAACGTTTGGACTGAAGGTAGACACAAAATGCTGGAGTAACTCAACCGGACGGGCAGCAGCTTTGGATAGAAGGAATGGGTGACGTTTCGGGTCGAGGCCTTTCTTACCTGATCTTTCCTGAAGAAGGATCTCGACCTGAAACAAAGCATTTTGGTGTAAACCATCATCTGCAGTTCCTTCCTACACTCAGTGTTTGAACAGCTGGAAATATATTTATTATCAAAAAAAGTATCCAAAAGTAAAAAAAAGGCAAATTGCAAAAACAAATCTGCAAAAAAAGAAAGAGCAGAAATTATATTGTGTAATGCATCATTTTAATGGGCCATGTAATGGAATTTCTTTGAAAACCCGATCATTAAATGCGACTGGATATTTCAAGTGTACAGAGAGCATTTCCAGGAATATTCCATCACAACTTTCTATGCAGAGGATATGCTTCTGTAATCTGCTCACTGTTCTGTTTGAGTGCAATCAATAGGTTTGCAACCTCTGTTTGCCATCAGTTGCATGACCTCCATTGGTGAATGAATGGAATGTGTATGCCAAGAATCTGTACAGAGTCATAGAATCATAGGGTCATACAGCGTGGAACCAGGTCCTTTGGCCCAACCTGCCCATACTGGCCAACGTTCCACCTGCCTGCGTTTGGCCCACATCCCTCCAAACCTGTCCTATCCATGTGCAGGAAGGAACTGCAGATGCTGGTTTACACCAAAGATAGACACAAAAAGCTGGAGTAACTCAGCGGGACAGGCAGCATCTCTGGAGAGAAGGAATATGTGATTTTTCGGGTCGAGACCTATCTTCAGAAATCACGATGTTAGCTTTTAGTCAGGATTTTATTTAGATTTCTAGCCTCTGCAGTTTTTTGATTTTTTAACAAATGGAAGATCAATAGACTTACACATTCTTTATTTTCCGAATATAAACTGTGTTCAGAATGAAAAATATATACATAACCAAAACTGTGCAAAAATTCTTCAGACAGCCTCAGTGGCTCTGCATTTGTTAGTGTCAAACACTTTCGTGTTCACACCTATCTTTAAACTAAACAAAACACCCTTGCCAGTGGTAGACACAAAAAGCTGGAGGGACTCAGCGGGACAGGCAGCATCTCTGGAGAGAAGGAATGGGTGACGTTTCGGGTCGAGACCCTTCTTCAGAGTCTGAAGAACAACAAATCATTGAACCAATGGAGGCAAGTATACCCTATACTATCTGCACCACAGAGAGACAAAGCATAACCAGCCCACCGAATCTAATCCAAACATCAAGCAGACTTTTTAAATTAATTTACCCTAATAAATTATATTTTTGCCACATTCTCATCACCGCGTTCACTTTTCCCCTCGACGCCTCCAAATTCAACCACTCACCCGCACACTAGCAGCAATTTACAGTGGCCAATTAATCAAACCCTCACATTTTTTGTGTAGAAAGGCACTGCAGATGCTGGTTTAATCTGAAGATAAATGCAGGTTGCTGGAGTAACTCAGTGGGTCAGGCAGCATCTCTGGAGAAAAGGGGCATGCGACACTTCGGGTCGGGACCCTTCTTCAGACCCTGAAATCTTCAGTCTGAAGAAGGGTCCCGACCCGAAACATCACCGACGCATTTTTCGTGTGGTGGGAGGAAAACAAAGAACCCCACGAGGACAACATGCAAACTCCACACAGACAGCACCGGAGGTCAGCATTGAACTTGATTACTGGAGTGTGAGACTCGACTAGCTGCACCAGGGTGTCACCCTGCTTCAGAAACTTATCATCAAATCTGATTTGATACCTGATGTGAATTTCCAGAATTTCAGTCATGGATCCCATGCCAAGGATGAGCTTCAGGTTTGAGTATTAATCCAGCAGTTTTCAGGTCACTGTGAGCAAAACAACACAACAATTGGAGAACAGCACCTCATATTTCACTCAGGCAGCATACATCCCAGCGGTATGAATATTGACTTCTCCAACTTCAAGTAATCCTTGCTTTCCCTCTCTCTCCATCCCTCCCCCACCCTAGTGCCACTGTCCTGATTACATGTTACTGATTGCATGCCTCGTTCTCACCTTCTCCACCTCCACAGCTAACAATGATCCATTCTACATTTTCCTTGAGTTACATCCCCTTTGATCTCTCATTTTCAGAACTTACCCTTCCTTATCTCGATGTATCTCACTCTCCCCGGCTCTCAGTCTGAAGAAGGGTCACCTGAATAGATTCCTTTTCTCCAGAGATGCTGTCTGACCCGCTAGTTACCCCAGCTATTTGTGCATATCACCTGTATCCATCGTATTTATTTCACAAAATGCTGGAGTAACTCAGCAGGTTAGGCAGCATCTCAGGAGAGAAGGAATGGGTGACGTTTCGGGTCGAGACCCTTCTTCATACTCAAATGCAAATGGCTAGTGTGCTCTCAAAGGAAATTAAATCCTCGGTCTCGACCCGAAACATCACCCATTACTTCAATCCTGAGATGCTGCCTGACCTGCTGAGTTACTCCAGCATTTTGTGAAATAAATACCTTCGATTTGCACCAGCATCTGCAGTGATTTTCTTACATCACCTGTATCCACCGATCTCTTGCCAGACTCTGCCCTTGTCCCACCTCTCTTACACCTTACCCGAACCCACCACAATCAGTCTGGAGCAAGGTCCTAACCTGAAATGCATCTATCCAACTTGTCTGGATTTGCTGCCTGATCTGCTGAGTTACTCCAACACCTTATGTCTTTTTATGTTGTGGATATGGATGTTGAATCTATTAACAGAATTTTTTGGGAATTGGTTCAAAGCATTTCAGCCTGTGAGATCTATAAGAGTGTCCCTAGTGGTATTACATCATTTTTGGCTTGCGCTGAATTGCCTTTGGCTAACTCTGGCCAGTCAGTGTTTTATCTTCTCTAGGGAGGGTGAAAGTAACTTATGTAGGAAAATAACTGCAGATGCTGGCACAAATCGAAGGCATCACAAAATGTTGGAGTAACTCAGCAGGTCAGGCAGCATCTAGGAGAGAAGGAATGGGTGACGTTTCGGGTCGAGACTGATGGACGTTTCGGGTCGAGACCCTTCTTCAGACTGATTCTTCAGTCTGAAGAAGGGTCTCGACCCGAAACGTCACCCATTCCTTCTCTCCTAGATGCTGCCTGACCTGCTGAGTTACTCCAGCATTTTGCGAAAGTAAATTACATTTCTTACACATGGTCATACAAATGGTCATAATGTGGACAGAGCTTGGACCACTTTAATACTGGTATCCTGCACTGGCCAAATTGGTTAACTTTTCTTTTGCCTTCTATGGTAAACAAGTGCACTCACTTGTTGTATTTTCTCAGGGGAGCCAAGGATTTAATTTCCTTTGAGAGCACACTAGCCATTTGCATTTGAGTCTGAAGAAGGGTCTCGACCCGAAACGTCACCCATCCCTTCTATCCAGAGATGCTGCCTGTCCTGCTGAGTTACTCCAGCAGTTTGTGTCTACCTTCGATGTAAGCCAGCATCTGCAGTTCCTTCCTACGCATCTGAGTAAGATTTCCTTTCAAAATATGTTGACTTGTTTGTGATGTTCAATGATTCATGATTGTGCTAAATTGTGTGGCAATGAATGTAACAGGAATACATTAACTAGTGTGTTACCAAAGCAAATTAAACTCCCTGGTGCTCCAGGAACTTTTAAGATATTTGTTTGAAGCAACGTGTTGACAGATTATACACTTCCTTGGCTCCTGATACAGTTCCCATCCAATATTACAAATAGATTAGAAACTATTATGTGCAGGAAGGAACTGCAGATGCTGGTTTAAACCGGAAATAGACACAATAAGCCAGAGTAACTCAGCGGGTCAGACAGCGTCTCTGGAGAAAAGGAATAGGTGATTTTTCGGGTCGAGACCTATCTTCAGAAATCACGATGTTAGCTTTTAGTCAGGATTTTATTTAGATTTCTAGCCTCTGCAGTTTTTTGATTTTTTAACAAATGGAAGATCAATAGACTTACACATTCTTTATTTTCCGAATATAAACTGTGTTCAGAATGAAAAATATATACATAACCAAAACTGTGCAATAATTCTTCAGACAGCCTCAGTGGCTCTGCATTTGTTAGTGTCAAACACTGTCGTGTTCACACCTATCTTTAAACTAAACAAAACACCCTTGCCAGTGGTAGACACAAAAAGCTGGAGTAACTCAGCGGGTCAGGCAGCATCTCTGGAGAGAAGGAATGGGTGACGTTTTGGGTCGAGACCCTTTTCTTCAGTCTGAAGAACAACAGATCATTGAAAGGTCTCGACCCGAAACGTCACCCATTCCTTCTCTCCAGAGATGCTGCCTGACCCGCTGAGTTACTCCAGCATTTTGTGTCTATCTTCGGTTTAAACCGGCATCTGCAGTTCCTTCCCACACCCGTGCCACTCATGCGCCCCCCTGGGCTGATACCCATTCCCTTGTTTTAGGAGTGTCCCCACCACACTCTGCTGCACAATCATCAGCAGCTCGACTGACATTTACCATTTTGCACACAAAATGCTGGAGTAACTCAGCGGGACAGGCAGCATCTCAGGAGAGAAGGAATGGGTGACGTTTCGGGTCGAGAGCCTTCTTCAGATTTTGCATTTTTACCATTTTGCAGATTTTACCATTTTGCAAACCTCTTCTGCACAAAAGATTCCTTCCATTCTGCCCTAATGTGACCAGGCTAAATGTTGGGCCTGTTGAAACGGTTTCAGTCTCAACATGACAAAGATCGTCGCCACACTTGCCTTCTGGTAAACACTTTGATGTGCCGCAGAGCACCTCTTCTGCTCCATGGATGACTCATTTTCACTGAACTGATCAAAGGGAAACAATCTTTGTCAAATATTCCAACCGGCACCAAAGTATGTTTTGTTCAATATCTAACGCTGACTCGCTGATCTCTCTGTCTCCACCTCAGGTGAGAATCCAGTTACCGACATCCATCTTGTCTGCAGATAGTCTGCAGTCTCCCACAGTTATCTTAACCACTCTTCGCCCCTACCTACCCCCTGTGAGGCTTTGTTCCATTCTCCCACTTCCTCCATCTCTGTCCTATTTGCTCCAAAGGTGAGCCTTTCCGTACCTCCGAAATATCTTCCTTCTTCCTGAAATATCACTTGCCCTCTCCCATTATTAACAAGGCCCAAGACCACATCTGATCCACTTTCCCAACCTTTGCTTTCACCCGCTCTCTGCTGTGACGGAACCAAGATAGACAGATAGACACTGATAGATAGAGTCCCCCTGGTTTTCATCTTCCACGCCACCAGTCTTTGCATTCAACGGATCATTCTCCAGAAATTTCCACTGCCTTCAAAGAGATTCCACCACCAGACATATCGTCCCCTCTTACTGTTCACTATTTCACAAAGGCCGTTCCCGTCACATCTCCCTGGTCCACTCTTCTGTTCGCACCAAACCCTTGCAACCCCAGGTGGTATAACACTTGCCACTTCACCTCCTCCTTTCCCATCCAGGAACCCGAACAGGTTGTACCGGGAGGAGCAGGCCTCGATGACCATGGTGGGGCGGGAACGATGTCAATGTGCACAACTAGGTGGATGGATAAAGCAGAATGCAGCGGAGAATGGAGTGGACAGGTTAAGGAGGGCAGCAGAGTGACCCAGCTGGTGGATCTGCTGCCTCACAGCACCAGAGATTTTTTTTAGATTTAGATTTAGAGATATAGCGCGGAAACAGGCCCTTCGGCCCACCGAGTCCCCGCACATTAACAATATCCTACACACACTAGGGACAATTTTTACATTTTACCCAGTCAATTAACCTACATACCTGTACGTCTTTGGAGTGTGGGAGGAAACCGAAGATCTCGGAGAAAACCCACGCAGGTCACGGGGAGAACGTACAAACTCCGTACAGACGGCGCCCGTAGTCAGGATCGAACGTGAGCCTCCGGCGCTGCATTCGCTGTAAGGCAGCAACTCTACCGCTGCGCCACCGTGCGGCCTTGGAGACCTGGGTTCAATCCCAAAGAGGGGATGTGGGAGGAAGCTAAAGTGTGAGTTGGCCACTGTAAGTTGTCTCTGGCCTTGTGGGGAATGGATGGGAATGTGGGGGTCACGGCTGCGGCTCGCTAGCAGTCTGTTCGTCTTTTTTCCTTTTTTTTTTGTTGTGTGTCGGTGTTGGGATGGTTTTTGGTTTTTTTTGGTTGTGTATGTGTGGGGGGTGGTGGTGTGGGTGGGGGGGGGTGGCGGGGGGGTGGGGGAAACCTTTCTCTTTTAGGTCTCTTCCTCACGGCGCGGGGTGCGGCTCGGCCGCGGGGCCTTCCATCGCCCGGTGCGGCTCGGCCGCTGGACTTAATAGTGCCCGGTGCGGCTCGGCCGCGGGACTTTTCATCGCCCTGTGCGGCTCGGCCGCGGGACTTTACATCGCTGGTGCGGCTCGGCCGCTGGAGTTAACAGTGCCCGGTGCGGCTCGGCCACGGGGCCTAACATCGCCCGGTGCGGCTCGGCCGCGGGGCTTAACATCGCCCGGTGCAGCTCAGCCGCGGGACTTTTCATCGCTGGTGCGGTTCGGCCGCGGGACTTTTCATCGCTGGTGCGGCTCGGCCGCGGGACTTAACATCGCCCGGTGCGGCTCGGCCGCGGGGCTTTACATCGCTGGTGCGGCTCGGCCGCTGGACTTAACATCGCCCGGTGCGGCTCGGCCGTGGGACTTAGCTGCGCACGGCTCGGTCGCGGGGCCTTCCATCGCCCGGCTCGGCCGCGAGACGTTTCAGCGCCCGGTGCGACTCGGCCGCGTGGACTTCCACCCCCTTGCGCGGACTGTGCGGGTCGGTCGGGGACGAGCTGTCTGTCCGTGGGCGTGGGGAAGAGAGTGGAAGTTTTGTTGCCTCCATCACAGTGAGGGGGTGTTTGGAGTCACTGTGATGGACGTTTGTGTTGGGGCTATGTGTCTTGTGTTCTTTTTTGTGTGACTGCTATGTAGTTTCGTTCGGTACCTTGGTACCGAATGACAAATAAAGCTCTGTTGAACTGTTGAACTGAACGGAGAACTGGTGTGCACGGGCGATCGATGGTCGGTGTGGAGCTCGGCGGGCCAGGAGCTGTTTTCCATGCTGTGTGACTCTGAAGTCTATGATATTAATTGTTGATATAAAGTACACAGCCCCTACAGTCCCACTGGCTTGTTTCTGTGTTGTAACTGTTGCAGTTCTTTTTGTGGGGACAGGAGTGATGATGATGGCTGTTTGAACTCACACCTGGGGTTAACATCTCAACAATTCAGCAGACAGGTAGGACAGAAATGGAATCAAGATTACAGTATTTAGTAGCACAAAGGTGTGAAGTAGATTAGACTTTATTGCCTTCCATCACAGTGAGGAATGTGGGAAATCCACTGTGGTGAATGTTTATGTTAACTTTTATGTAGTTGTGTGTCTTGTTGCTTTTTTTAGTATGACTACGGTAAATCGAGTGTCACTGTATCTTAATTGGTACACGTGACAATAAAACACCCTTTCAACCCCTTTGGACCATTTGAACCTTGCAGATAGTACTAGTAAGTGCTCTGTACAGGAGGTCCTATGTGCAAGGTTACAGCGGACAAAAAGAAGGGTCTCGACCCGGAATGTCACCAATTCCTTCTCTCCAGAGATGCTGCCTGTCCCGCTGAGTTACTCCTGCACTTTGTGTCTACCTGCAAGGTTTACAGTACCTGTATAGCAATTGTTGCTCTGCTTATATTAGTTTCGTTTAGAGATACAGCACGGAAACAGGCCCTTCGGCCTACTGTGTCCGCACCGACCAGCGATCCCCGCACATTAACACTATCCTACACACACTAGGGACAATTTTCCATTAATACCAAGCCAATTAACCGACGACCCGTACATTTTTGGAGTGTGGGAAGATCTCGGAGAAAAACCACGCACGCGGTCACGGGGAGAACGTACAAACTCCATACAGACAAGCAGCCATAGTCGGGATCGAACTCAGGCCTGAGGCACTGTCAGCGCTATAAGGCACTAACTCTACCGCTGCACCACCACAATCGCATCCATTAAAAGACCACCAATTTCCTCTTAAAAACAAATATCTGATTTTTTTAATGCGATTGTGCTAACGGAATCAAGGGATATGGAGAGAAAGCAGGAACGGGGTACTGATTTTGGATGATCAACTTTGATCATATTGAATGGCGGTGCTACCTTGAAGGGCCGAAAGGCCTACTCCTGCACTTACTTTCGATGTTTCTATGATTACCTGCAGGTTTAGTCTTTCCACTGGATGTCGGGACACTAGAGTATAGTATCTGCTCTGTAAAGATCTGCTGGCATCTCATGTCTTTAAATAGAAAAGATCGCAGTCAAAAGGACAAATAACTGACCTATCCCTTGCAAGGAATGGCACTTGCTGGGACTGTGTGGAAAGGAAGTGCAGATGCTGGTTTTCACCGAAGATAGACACAAAATGCTGGAGTAACTCAGCGGGACAGGCAGCATCTCTGGAGAGAAGGAATGGGTGATGTTTCGGGTTGAGACCCTTCTTCAGACTGAGAGTCGGGAGAAAGGGAAACGAGAGATATCGACGTAGATGTAGAGAGATGTGGAGGTGTTCAGCGGTATGAATATTGACTTCTCCAACTTTAGATAGTTCCTCTGTCCCTCTCTTCCCCTCCCCCTTCCCAGATCTCCCTCTATCTTCCTGTCTCCACCTATATCCTTCCTTTGTCCCGCCCCCCTGACATCAGTCTGAAGAAGGGTCTCGACCCGAAACGTCACCCATTCCTTCTCTCCTGAGATGCTGCCTGACCTGCTGAGTTACTCCAGCATTTTGTGAATAAATAGAGAGATATAGATATAGATATAGATATATCCTGTCCGAAGAAGCCACTTGCTAGGAACTCTGATCAGGAAACTCCAAGTCTACAAGCCGCACTGTAGCGGTGTGCAATCAAGAAATAGACCCTGGAGCAAAAGGAGATTAAAGGGATCAGAAAATCTGGCACAAAATTACAAAAGAGAAATGGGTACAGACAGGCACATAAAAACAGGTAATTCCACATCTGTTGCCTGTTACGTTGCTTCTGATATTTAGTTCTGCTGTCTTTAACAGTACACATCAAATGGATATTTTAGCAATATGATATTGCCCATTTAACTTGATTGCCCCAGGTGAATTTCTAGCCCAGAATGACGGAAACACCCAGCTCATCAGACTGTACCTATGGATATAATGGAGTGACCATATCTCAGGTGTAAACTCAGCTGTAAGTTTCGGTAAAGGCCCTACCTTGGATACTTAGAAAGGTAGAAACATATAAAATAGGTGCAGAAGTAGGCCATTTGGCCCTTCGAGCCTGCACCGCCATTCAATATGATCATGGCCGATCAACCAGAATCAGTACCCTGTTCCTGCTTTTCCCCCCATATCCCTTGATTCTGTTAGCCCTAAGAGTTATATCTAACTCTCCCTTGAATACACCCAGTGAATTGGCCTCCACTGCCTTCTGCCTCAGAGAATTCCACAGATTCACAACTCTCTGGCTAAGAACATTTTACCTCATGGAAATGGCACTAGCCTCTGCACAGAGAGTGGTGAATCTGTGGAATTCTCTGCCACAGAAGGTAGTTGAGGCCAGTTCATTGGCTATATTTAAGAGGAAGTTAGATGTGGCCCTTGTGGCTAAAGGGATCAGGGGGTATGGAGAGAAGGCAGGTACAGGATACTGAGTTGGATGATCAGCCATGATCATATTGAATGGCGGTGCAGGCTCGAAGGGCCGAATGGCCTACTCCTGCACCTATTTTCTATGTTTCCTTATGGCCCTGTATGCTTTCAGCTTCTTTTCAGGTAATCACTTCGGTATCTTTCTCATTAAAAAAAAACTTCAGGCTTCAAAATCCCCTTTGGAAAACCCCCCCCCACTAGATATTGGTGTTGTCAAATGAAGCAGCAACAAGTAAATGAAGAAATATACTATTCTTGGCCTGAGAACGTTGCAGGACATGACTGCCCTATTTCCGGGCCAGCTTGTAAAATGGTGTTTTGATTTGAGGAGAAGCACCAAGGGTGATGCTCTATATTTATTCAGGATTATGTTGATGTGAACTAAATGTGATCCTGCAGTGTTTACCATCACCTCTGCCTTTAGTCAGTTCACGTGTCGTAGGGAATCAAATTACCGCCCGGCGCCTGTGTTGTGGTTTTCCTTTGGGTGGAAAGTGACCGAGGGGTTTAAATCAGACCTGTTTGCGGAGTGGCTGATCGGAGTCACATTGGCTGCTTCCCAGGGGTCAGCAGCTCAACCCGCACTCAGAGGCTCGCCAGAATTCCCCCAGTCCCCTCAGCAGCGTCGCTCCAAGAGACGTGAAATTATTCTGACCCGTGTTGTTTCTGCTCATAGGTGGAGTGTGTACAAGATGTTCCCTGAATACGTAATGAATTAAACCATTTAATTCAAGGACAGACAACAAACGCCAGCTTTGCCAACCATAGCAAAATATGGGAATGCATTTAAACAGTCGGTTAACTGTGAACTTCCAATGTTATTAATGAGCAGCAGCTGGGCGTAGTGGTGAACGTCATAGACTGGGCAATGCAGATGGCACACGGGGCAATATGCCCACTGATAGATGACAGACCCATCCGCTCCAGTACACAGCACTGTGCGCGTCCGATACACGTGCTCACAGTTTAAACCGGCATCTATCAGAGTGGCAGGGCAACGAGGGCTGAGCAGTTGTGTGGCTTCCGTTGGCACTGAAGATGTGTCACTGGGATGAAATACGGCGATGACGAGTGGGGCGGATTTGGAGCATTGGTGGGAAGAATCCAGCCTCTGTTTACAAGTGCAAACAGGGCAGTGGAGTCCTTGACTCAAAGATGCATTAAGCATTTATTTAGAACTGAGGGCTGTGTAAATATCTGCACACAACGCTCACAAGGTTACTGTAAATCAGCGCAAACATTTACAAATGTATCGTAAATAACGAGAGAGATTCTAAGGGACATTTTGCTTTGTTCCCAGGGCCAAGTTCAAAGTCATCTTCAGAGAATTTAAAGGGGCTGTCCCCACACTGATAGGCATGAAAGATCTCTGTCGTAACCCACCTGGTAGCTTCATGCAGCTTTATACTCCAGCAGCACATTGCAAATGTTCCACCGCATGCCAAGTTCTGAGCCCGGCGTAGAGGACGAATCCCTCCAATAACAAAAATACAATAAGAATGCAGACAGACCACACCATAGCCAATTGTCCACTTTAAACTGAGAGTGGATTGCAATGGTCTGAAGTGGCTCTTGGATCATTTACAAATGGCTGCACTGAATGCAGAATTCAGGTCCCTCCTTCTCAACAGGTCTTCATGAATGAGTTGGCAATGGAGTCACAGAGTGATACAGCGTGGAAACAGGCCCTCATGCCCAACTTGCCCACACCAGCCAGCATGTCCCAGCTACACTAGTCCCACCTGCCCAGGTTTGGTCCCTGTCCCTCCAAACCATGCTACCAATAAATGGCTCTGTAATAATGTCTTTGCTCCAGCGTCAGGCGACAATGAACAATGGGAACTAGTCAGTTCACAGAATATACGATACGATAAGATGCCATACGATACGATAGAACTTTATTCATCCCCGGAGGGAAATTGGTCTGCCAACAGTCGCAACACACAACAAGATACAAGAAAACTTGAAATTAAAATTAATTTAAAAGTGAAAAAAAAAGAAAAAGACAAGCAACTGTTGGCTGGCTGCCGTGTGCACAGCGCCTTGTTCTAACCGGAACAAACCGAACAAACAAACAAACAAACGGACACAGGCTTATCCCCAGGGCAGTTGCCTGATATGTTGATGGGTCTGCACAATGGAGAAGCAGCCCGACTCGCCTGGGCCATTGCCCCTGAGAAGCACCCTTGCTGCTGACTCACAGAGTCGTGCATTTGTTCCACTTTGAGCGCAAACTCTGACAAGGGCAGCAGGGTGGCGCAATGGTAGAGTTGCTGCCTCACAGCGCCAGAGACCCAGGTTCGATCCCGGCTACGGGCGCTGTCTGTATGGAGTTTGTACGTTCTCCCCGTGACTGCGTGGATTTTCTCCGAGATCTTCGGTTTCCTCCCACACTCCAAAGACGTGCAGGTTCGTAGCTTCTCCGTGGATCGTCACCGTGTCGCGGTGGAGAAGCTCGTGTGGTCCTGCGATCCTGAGAGCGATGCCGTCTGGAGCCATGCTCCTGGTAGCGTCACCCATGGTGGTAAGGTTGAGGGTGAGGTCCCTGACAAAGAGCAATCCAACCAAGACCTCAACGGTGGAACAGGCGGAGGATGATGGCTGACTTCAGTGGAGCGTCACAACGGCTGGGAAGGCGGATGGATGAAGGCTGCAGCAGAAAAGGGTCCCCGGTCGTCATGGATTCCACGCCACTGGATCCTGACCCAGATCTGTCAAGGACCGTGTAGTGGCTGTCTGTGCACCAGTCTCCCCACGTTAAACAAAGTCACGCACAGGCGTCCTCTACAGAGAGGACAGTCATGCTCGCTTCGAGCGAACGCCGATGGTGATGACAGGTTTGTAGGTTAGGATAATTGGCTTCGGTAAAAATGTAAATTGTCCTTAGTGTGTGTAGGATAGTGTTAGTGTGCGGGGATCGCTGTTCAGCGCGAACCCAGTAGGCCGAAGGGCCCGTTTCCGCACTGTATCTCTAAACTAAACTAAACTAAGCTAAAGTACTGGGGGAGTGTGACTGTGTTGGAGGAGAGCAGGGGGATTCCCTGGTGTCCCAGCCCAGGCTAAGCCACAAGCAGCAGATTATCCATCGTGTTGGTCTGTTCATGTTTGTGTGGCTGCACCTTGCAATGTTGACGAGAAAACCACAAAATGCCAAAAATACTCAGCATGTCAAGTTGCGTCTGTGGAAAGAGAAACAGAAAAATAATGTAGGCAGACACAAAAGGCTGGAGTAACTCAGCGGCAGGGCCGTCTTTACAGCATTATGGACCCCGGGCAAAGCAGTGTACTGGGGCCCCCATTATGGGCCCCTCCTCCCACCCTCCCCGTCGCCCCCACCGTTACTCTCCCCCACCCCCCTTTCCCTACCAGCCCCCCCCTGTCGTGCCGGCGAAAAGCACTTACCGAAAAGCACTTAGCGATGGACTTAGGGTGCTACATTGTTGCGAAAAGTACTTACAGATCGCTGTGAGAAGCACTTAGGGATGGAAAATGTTGCAAAAAAGCACTTATTGAACCTAAATTTTAAAAGTAGTATTTATTTATTGCAAGTCACTTAACATACACAGATCAGCATGGGGCCCCTATGCTCGTGGGGCCCCGGGCAAGTGCCCATCAGGCCCATGCGTTAAGACGGCCCTGCTCAGCGGGTCAGGCAGCATCTCTGGAGAGAAGGAATAGGTGACGTTTCGGGTTGAGACCCTTCTTCAGACTTTTTTGGGGGAGAAGGTGTGCGGGGGCGTGCGAGGGTGTGGGGGGGTGTGCGGGGGTGTGCAGGGGTGTGCGAGTGTGTGCGGGGGCGTGCGGGGGTGGGGTGTGCGGGGGTGTGCGAGGGTGTGAGGGGGTGTGCGGGGGTGTGTGAGGGGGCGTGCGAGGGTGTGCGGGGGTGTGCGGGTGTGTGGGGGTGTGCGAGGGTGTGTGGGGGTGTGCGGGGATGTGCGAGGGCCGTGCGGGGGTGTGGTATGCGTGGGTGTGCGAGGGTGTGCGGGGATGTGCGAGGGCCGTGCGGGGGTGTGGTATGCGAGGGTGTGCGGGGGTGTGCGAGGGTGTGCGAGGGCCGTGCGGGGGTGGGGTGTGCGGGGGTGTGCGAGGGTGTGCGAGGGCCGTGCGGGGGTGGGGTGTGCGGGGGTGTGCGAGGGTGTGCGGGGGTGTGCGAGGGCCATGCGGGGGTGGGGTGTGCGGGGCTGTGCGAGGGCCATGCGGGGGTGGGGTGTGCGGGGATGTGCGAGGGCCGTGCGGGGGTGTGGTATGCGTGGGTGTGCGAGGGTGTGCGGGGATGTGCGAGGGCCGTGCGGGGGTGTGGTATGCGGGGGTGTGCGAGGGTGTGCGGGGGTGTGCGAGGGTGTGCGAGGGCCGTGCGGGGGTGTGGTATGCGGGGGTGTGCGAGGGTGTGCGAGGGTGTGCGAGGGCCGTGCGGGGGTGGGGTGTGCGGGGGTGTGCGAGGGCCGTGCGGGGGTGGGGTGTGCGGGGGTGTGCGAGGGCCGTGCGGGGGTGGGGTGTGCGGGGGTGTGCGAGGGCCATGTGGGGGTGGGGTGTGCGGGGGTGTGCGGGGATGTGCGAGGGCCATGCGGGGCTGGGGAACAACAAGGTTGGCTGCTGTGGAGGACAGACAGCTGGAAGTGATAAACCCCTGAATGGCCTGCTGCTCATCTGTGGGATCATGGTCCAAGGGTAGGTAGGAGGAGGAATCCAAGAGCTGGCGCCTGGCCTCAGCGCGGTAGAGGTCAGCTCGCCAGACTGAAGGAGGGTCTTGACCCGAAACGTCACCTATTCCTTTTCTCCAGAGACGTTGACTGGCCTGCTGAGGTGCTCCAGGTTTTTTGTGTCGACCTTTGGTTTAAACCAGCATCGGCAGTTCCTTCCTACACATCAAAAATAACATAAAAGGTATGAGACACTTCGTGAGTGTTGCCTATTGGAACAGTGATAACATAAACTCAATGAGCTGTAAAGTGCACTGTAAGGTATTGTGTAAATGTAGATTTTTTCCTATTTAGAGTCTGAAAATTAGCTGCCACCCAAAACGTCACTTATTTCTGTCCTCCGGAGAAGCTGCTTGTTCCAGGATGTTACTCCATACTTTGTGTTTTATGCAAGATTCCTGTCCCTGCACTTTTTTCTACTGTGGCTGGATATCCTGGAGTTAGGGGGAGGAAAGGTGCTCGTGTTTAGATACCAACAGTTCAAGGTGTGGACTCTTATATATCAGCGAGACCAAGCGCAGACTTTTCGCTGAGCGCCTTCGCTCAGTCCGCCTGAGCCGATGCGATCTCCCGGTTGCTAAACATTTTAACTCCCCCTCCCATTCCCATACTAACCTTTCTGTCCTGGGCTTCCTCCACTGTTAGAGTGAGGCCCAATGCAAATTGGAGGAACAGCACCTCATAATTTGCTTGGGCAGTTTACACCCCCAGCGGTATGAATATTGATTTCTCTAACTTCCAGTAACTCTTGCGTCCCCTCTCTCTCTCTGTCCCTCCTCTACCCCGGTCATCCTACTAGTTTCACTATCGTCCTGCTTAGTTTCGCTGTTTGTATTACCCGTTATCACTTTCTCCACTGCCAACCATGGAACATTGTGGGCTCCAAATTACGTTGATCATTGCTGCCGGCTTTGATTTGTCCTTTTGCACACCTTTCATTCATTTGTTTATTTGTGCCTTTTCATATCTGTCGTTTCCATCTCCCTTGGCTCCCAGTCTGAAGAAAGGTGTCGACCCGAAACCTCACCCTTTCCTTCTCTCCAGAGATGCTGCCTGACCCGCTGAGTTACTCCAGCATTTTGTGTCTACCTTCGATTTAAACCAGCATCTGCAGTTTTCTTTCCCACATAGCCTACAAACCTTTACGTCTTTGGAGTGTGGGAGGAAACTGAAGATCTCGGAGAAAACCCACACAGGTCACGGGGAGAACGTACAAACTCCGTACAGACAGCGCCCGTAGTCGGGATGGAACCCGGGTCTCTGGCGCTGTAAGGCAGCAACTCTTCAGTGTAATGCCACTGTTGGACAAGTGTAATGCACTGAATCATTTGGCACTGCACTTCATAGTCAGTCATTGTCTAAACTACCTTGAATCCTCACTTTGACATGAAAAGCACAACATAGATGCAAATGTTATCAATTATAAATATAATTTGAGTGTTTTATTTCAACAAGTAACAATGGGGATTACAGGATTATTAGGAAAGAGAGCCAATCAGTCATAAATGGTCTAATCGCAATGTGATCTCATTGCTTCTCTCTGAGGAATACATTTAACCACTGTCAGGCCTCACTGCACTAATAATGTCATGCAATGTCATCTTGCTGAATGTGACTGAATCCAATTTTCATCAGTGGTGAAGGAATCAGGTAGTGATTCTGCCTGCATAGTAATTGTTTTAGGTGGTGTGTACGCGACAGCTAGACTTTTACCTTCCATGTAGTACAAAATACACAATGGTGCAGCACAGTGTTAACATCACTCTTACATGACTAAAAAACAATTTCTCTGCTATTCCTAAAAAGGAAAGATTGTAACCTTACCCTCTGCGCTGTCTTTTAATGCACTCTAAGTGCAGAGTAAATAGATGCACTAAACTGCATTAAAGCACTGCTGGAAATCTGCAGGGCTTCATCTATGTCTGTAAAAGAATATTGGATTGCATAAACAGGGCAATGTAAATTAAATTTCCTATCAATTGCACATAGATCATTTGCTGGGCATTTTGATTCATTTCTTCAACCTGCCTCTTCATCTCATTTCTCAGGCCTTCATCGAAGTGTGCAGTCTAAGGGGAAAAGTATGGTCATCAAATCTGCCAATGGATCCTTGATGTCCTGGCCCATGGACTACGATGAGTGAGGAAAGGCGACAGTGCGTCTTCCATGACTGTTCTCAACACCAGTGCCCTGCAAGGCTGCGTGCTCTTCCCTCACAACTGCCCAGGCAAATTCTGCACCGAGTCCACTTACACGATCGTAGTCAGCAGGATCACGAGCAATGGCTAGACGGAGGACAGGTCGGAGGTAGAGAGCTTAAGAACGTGGTGGCAAGACAACCACCTCTGCCCCAATGTCAACAGTGTCAACACGATGGTGCTGAAGTGGACAGACACAAACAGCTGGAGTAACTCAGCGGGACAGGCAGCATCTCTGGAGAGAAGGAAAGGGTGACGTTACGGGTCAAGACCCTTCTTCAGACCTGAAGTGGAAACGGTCCAGAGCTTCATGTTACAGGGTATAAACATCACCAACCATTTGTCCCGGTCCAAATACATTGACTCTTAGGCAAGAAAACACCCCAATGCTCCTATTCCCACAGAAGACCATGGAAATGTGGCATGTCTCCAAACCTACCAGTTTCTATAAATGCACCACAGAAACATCCTCTCAGGATGCATCACAGCTTGGTTTGGGAACTGCTCTGCAATCGTTGGAGAACCTCGGACTATCTTGGATCAGACGTCACTGGCTTTATCTTGCACTAAACGTTATTCACGTTATTTCCTTTATCATGTATCTGTCTGTTCACTGTGAATGGCTCGATTGTAATCATGCATTGTCTTTCCGCTGGCTGGCTAGCACGCAATAAAAGCTTTTCAGTGTAACTTGGTACCTGTGACAATAAACTAAATTAAACTAAAGTAACTAAAGGAACTGAAATTACAGTGAGTTGTGGATACATCCCAGTCCGTTACATAGACCAGCCTCCACACCATTGACCCCATCTATACTCTGTTCTGCCTGGGAAAGTAGCCAATATAACCGAGCACACTCACTCCCTGACTGTTCCCACTTCTTCCCTCTCCCATCGGGCAGAAGATACAAAGGCTTGAAAGCTAATAACGCCCGATTCAAGAACAGATTCTTCACCACTGTTACCAGACTCTTGAATGGACCTCTCACAAGCTCAGGGTGTATTCCCAATCTCCCAATCTACCTCGTTGTAGACTTCCACCCGAGTTTGAGTTTGTTTCGTTTATTGTCACGTGTACCGAGGTACAGTGAAAAGCTTTTGTCGCGTGCTAACCAGTCAGCAGAAAGACAATACATGATTGCAATCGAGCCGTCCACAGTGTATAGATACAGGATGAAGAGGAAAAACGTGCAAGATAATAGACAATAAAAAATAGACAATAGGTGCAGGAGGAGGCCATTCGGCCCTTCGAGCCAGCACCGCCATTCAATGTGATCATGGCTGATCATTCTCAATCAGTACCCCGTTCCTGCCTTCTCCCCATACTCCCTGACTCCACTATCCTTAAGAGCTCTATCTAGCTCTCTCTTGAATGCATTCGGAGAATTGACCTCCACTGCCTTCTGAGGCAGAGAATTCCACAGATGCCATATTGTGCATCATTTCCTTTGTCTTTGCACTACCTGTTGTATTAATGTAAAGTTTTTGATTGTAGTTGTGTTTCCACATGTTTTACCTCGACAGCGTATAACACAAAGATTCTCACTGAATCTCAGTACACTTGATAATTACACAACACGACCAACGATGCCATGGGCCAGAACTATGTGGTGACATTGAGCTATCTGCAGTGGAGCACGTGCCAATGATGGCGGAAACGTAGCTACGCCAAGGGTATTTGGTATATTTACCCTCACCCACCCCTCCCAGCGCTCTTCCTCGTGTCGCACCTGTAACACTAGGGCTGTGATTCCCCCAAAAGAGGGGAGGATCTTGATTGAACACACAGTGTCAGTGAGTGCTGAGAGGATATCTGATCAAGTTGCTCTATCCTCAGATCAATGGCCACATACGATATGCACAGAGTTACTCAGTGGGTAGCAACTCCTCTGTAAGATTGAGGCGCTGAAGACCATTACAGCATTCCCCCCCCCCCCCCCCCACCATTGGCTTAATTATACGGTTTCAATCGTTTCGTTTAGTTTAGTTTAGCGATACAGCGCGGAAACATGCCCTTTCGGCCCACTGGGTCCGCGCCGATCAGCGATCCCCGCACATTAACACTATCCTATGCCCACCAGGGACAATTTTGTTTTACATTTACCAAGCCAATTAACCTTCAAACCTGCACGTCTTTGGAGTGTGGGAGGAAACTGAAGATCCCGGAGAAAACCCACGCAGGTCACGGGGAGAACGTACAAACTCCGTACAGACGGCACCGTAGTCGGGATCGAACCCCGGGTCTCCGGCGCTGCATTCGCTGTAAGGCAGCAACTCTACCGCTGCGCCACCTGTATATTTTATGACCGATTGTCGAGAACGTGGGTGGACCATCGAGAGCAAGGTGGACTGTCGGAAAGTAAGGTGGACCGTCCAGAGAGAGTGAGGTGGTCCAGTGGGAGTGAGATGGACCAGTGGGAGTGAGGAGGACCAGCGGGAGTGAGGTGGGCCAGTGGGAGTGAGGAGGACCAGTGGGAGTGAGAAGGACCAGCGGGAGTGAGGTGGACCACCGGGAGTGAGGTGGGCCAGTGGGAGTGAGGTGGTCCAGTGGGAGTGAGGTGGTCCAGTGGGAGTGATGTGGACCACCGGGAGTGAGGTGGACCACTGGGTGTGAGGTGGACCACTGGGAGTGAGGTGGGCCACCGGGAGTGAGGTGGACCACCGGGAGAGAGGTGGACCACTGGGAGTGAGGTGGACCACTGGGAGAGAGGTGGACCACCGGGAGAGAGGTGGACCACTGGGAGTGAGGAGGACCACTGGGAGTGAGGAGGACCACTGGGAGTGAGGAGGGCTGTCGAGAGTGAGGTGGACCACCGGGAGTGAGGTGGACCACCGGGAGAGAGGTGGACCACTGGGAGTGAAGTGGGCCACTGGGAGTGAGGAGGGCTGTCGAGAGTGAGGTGGACCACCGGGAGTGAGGTGGACTAGCGGGAGTGAGGTGGACCACCGGGAGTGAGGTGGACTAGCGGGAGTGAGGTGGACCATGAAGAGTGAGGTGGACCAGTGGGAGTGAGGAGGGCCGTCGAGAGTGATGAGGGCCATCGAGAGCTACCCAGTGGGGAGCTGCTGTGAACAAAGGGTGGGCCAGGCAGTGGAGGAGCCCAAAAACAATGTGTGGGTCCGGCGGGATGGTGGGGAGGTTGGAGTTGGGCAACTGCAGCCTCACGTGGCACCTGGCAGAAGACAGCACTGATCAGTGAAGTTTAGTAACGTTGCCAGTGCCAGAAACTTGCCGACACTCGTGCACTGCCTCTGTGAAATCTGCTGTATGATTTTACTGCGTTGTTTGCGAAACAACGCATCTCACGGCACCTAGGGACATGGATAGGGGGGAAGTCTTTTAGGACCGAGATGAGAAAGTTTTTTTTCACACAGAGAGTGGTGAATCTGTGGAATTCTCTGCCACAGAAGGTAGTTGAGGCCAGTTCATTGGCTATATTTAAGAGGGAGTTAGATGTGGCCCTTGTGGCTAAAGGGATCAGGGGGTATGGAGAGAAGGCAGGTACGGGATACTGAGCTGGATGATCAGCCATGATCATATTGAATGGCGGTGCAGGCTCGAAGGGCCGAATGGCCTACTCCTGCACCTATTTTCTATGTTTCTATGTGACAATAAAATATCATTGAATTGAATCATTGAACACGTAAGAGGTACGTGTTTAAAGGTGGCACGGTGGCGCAGCAGTAGAGTTGCTGCCTTACAGCGCCAGAGACCCGGGTTTGATCCTGACTATGGGTGCTGTATGTATGGAGTTTGTATGTTCTCCATGTGACCGCATGGGTTCTTTCCTGATGCTCCACTTCCCTCCCACACTCCAAAAATATACTGGGATAATTGGCTTTGGTAAGTTGTAAAATTGTCCCTAGTGTGTGTGTAGGTACGAGGTGATCGCTGGTCAGCATGATAGTGTAAGAAAATAACTGCAGATGCTGGTACAAATCGAAGGTATTTATTCACAAAATGCTGGAGTAACTCAGCAGGTCAGGCATCATCTCAGGAAAGAAGGAATGGGCGACATTTCGGGTCGAGACCCTTCTTCAGCATGAACTCAGTGGGTCGAAGGACCTCTTTCCGCGCTATATCTCTATAGATAGTGTAAAGCAGAAAAGCTGAGAAGGCAGACCGATAGTGAGAGGCACAAAATGCTGGAGCAACTCAGCGGGTCAGGCAGCATCTCTGGAGAGAAGGTTCTTCAGACCCGAAACGTCACCCATTCCTTCTCTCCAGAGATGCTGCCTGTCTCGGTGGGTTGCTCCAGCATTTTTTGTCTATCTTTGGTTTAAACCAGCATCTGCAGTTCTTTCCCACACAGACCAATAGTGGGAGCAATCAGTCACAAGCACAGAGTGCTGTTGGATTTGGGTGCATCACAGGCACCTATTCGACCCCTACTTTCCGCGAGGAGACTGGGAGCTTCCCCTTTTCCCATCACAAGCTGGGCTGTGTTGGTTGAGTGTGGAGCATTCACCAGGCATGCAGTCTGCGGCTCTAACAGCCTCACTGTGTGACTCCACCAGGTGCACCTGCAACTGCCTGTGAGCCGGTTAAACCTGTTCTCCTGTCTCAAGTCGAAAAATTCCTTTCCAGTGTTAGCTGCGGAGTGGAAATTGGTTTTGCAGTGTGGTAAAGATCTCAACAATGTGAATAAATCCCTTGGGACTTGAGTGCTGAGAAGGGATGGGTTTTTGTTTTGCAACCAATCTGTTGTAAGTTTAATGTTGTAAGTAAATCTAACATCAGACTAACATTAGAAAAAAGGAAATGCTATCCAATGAGCCAGGCGTCATGAATGCAGAGACAGAGTTAATATTTCAGCAGATTACCTTTTATGAAAACCTACATCCTGTGAGGAAATTAATATTCTACATATTGAGTTTCACTGTACATAGGGTGTGCAAGTTGTGGCAATGTCTCATTCTCAACCAAACCTGGGAAGATCTAAGTCTTGGCCACACTTTCAATGCAGTGAACATACTTTGGAAAAATAGACGAGTTTCAAGCAAATTACTTTACACATCAAGTACCCATCATACGCTTCCTGAGATCTAATTTCAGGATACAAGTAGTTTAGTATAGTGTAGTTTAGTTTAGTTTAGTTTAGTGTAGAGATACAGCGCGGAAACAGGCCCTTCGGCCCACCGAGTCCGCACCGACCAGCGATCCCCGCACATTAACACTGCCCTATACACACTAGCGACAATTTTACATTTATACCTAGCCAATTAACCCACAAACTTGCACGTCTTTGGAGTGTGGGAGGAAACTGAAGATCTCGGAGAAAACCCACCCAGGTCGCGGGGAGAACGTACAAACAAGCACCCGTAGTCAGGATGGAACCTGGGTCTCTGGCGCTAGAAGGCAGTAGCTCTACCGCTGCGCCACCACCATCGACAAAAGTAGATCTGGAAACACACCAGTAATTGGTCGCACGTGTAAGTGTGGTAATAAAATATATGTGTGCTGCCCGAATTCCATGGTTCCAGTTGGTAACTCTTCTTTCTGTTCGGGAATCAGATCCACTCTGACCAAGGAGGTTATATAAAACATAGAATAAGTGCAACACGGTGGCGCAGCGGTAGAGTTGCTGCCTTACAGCGAATGCAGCGCCGGAGGCCCGGGTTCCATCCCGACTACGGGCGCCGTCTGTACGGAGTTTGTACGTTCTCCCCGTGACCCGCGTGGGTTTTCCCTGAGATCTTCAGTTTCTTCCCACACTCCAAAGACGTACAGGTTTGTAGGTTAATTGGCTTGGTAAATGTAAAAATTGTCCCCAGTGGGTGTAGGATAGTGTTAACGTGCGGGGATCGCTGGTGGGCGCGGACCCGGTGGGCCGAAAGGGCCTATCTCTTTCGATGGGCCGAAAGGGCTGTATCTCTAAACTAAACTGTAAGAGTGCAGCAGCACAGGCCCTTCACCACACAATGTCCGTGCAGGGACATAATGCCACTAACACGAAACAATGCCAGGCTCTGCACTCCCCACTCACAAGTGACAATCGCATAATTATATATTTTGCATGCTCAGGTTCAGAAAGGTGGAAAAATATCAAGAAGAATGTTTACTTCCGACCTCAATCCAGTGCGTGCTGCAAGAAAAGGCATTTACACGAATACTCAGCAATGGACAGATAGGACTGAGTGGTCAAACCACTCAGAATCCATGTATAGCTTTTGAAGGAATGTAGTGTAAGAAAATAACTGCAAATGCTGGTACAAATCGAAGGTATTTATTCACAAAATGCTGGAGTAACTCAGCAGGTCAGGCAGCATCTCAGGAGAGAAGGAATGGGTGACGTTTCGGGTCGAGACCCTTCTTCAGACTGATGGTCTGAAGGAATGTAGTGTTTGCTGGAACAACATACATTTAGATATTTCCTGGCATGAGCGTTTTGCTGCACACCGTTTAAATTATTTATAGAACAAAACATGGTCAGGATGGTCTGATAAGGTGCATGTGTTCTGCATTGGCTTTCACCCAGCTGCTTCATCAGCAGGGAAGCCACAACGAACTAACTGGTGAGCCAGCTCTGTTTATGATTCATCCACTGACGACTCATTCCAATAACAAAGTCAACCGAACGGTAGGAACATTGAAGAAGGCTGTCGACCCGAAACGTCACCCATTCCTTCCCTCCAGAGATGCTGCCTGACCCGCTGAGTTACTCCAGCATTTTGTGCCTATCTTCGGTAGGAGCATTGCATTTTCCAACTTCAACTAATATCCACCTACCCCTCCCCTCCACTCTTCTCTTTCCACCCAATGCCGTCCATCTCCACCCCAGTGTGCTTCTATTTCACCAAACATCTCCCACTCCCCCTCGCCCCCCCCCACCCACCCCCACTCCCCATCCCCCACCCCCCACCCACCCCCACTCCCCATCCCCCACCCCCCACCCTGCCATTCTGCTCCTTTCACCTCCTTGTGTGGGAAGGAACTGCAGATGCTGGTTTACACTGAAGATAGACACAAAATGCTGGAGTAACTCAGAGACCCTAGCTAACAATGGTCCATGCTACATTTTCCTTGGTCTGCATCTCTTTTGATCTCTTACACTTCCTTATCTCGGTGTCTCCCTTTCCCCTGACGCTCGGTCTGGAGAAGGGTCTCGGCCCGAAACCTCGCCCATTGCTTCTCTCCAGGGATGCTGCCTGTCCCGCTGAGTTACTCCGGCACTTTGTGTCTTTCCTTTCACTTCCTTCATACACTCATCTCCCGTCCCTGGGTGCCCCATTAAAAGAGGTCCCTTTTATCCCCTTTCCCATCCCCCTGTTCTCTTCCCCCTCACGTCTATGGGGAGAAGGCAGGCACGGGTTATTGATTGGGGACGATCAGCCATGATCACAATGAATGGCGGTGCTGGCTCGAAGGGCCGAATGGCCTCCTCCTGCACCTATTTTCTATGTCTCTATGTTTCTATCTGTGGACTGTGGAACAGCATCCCTCTCCCCATCAGAACTGCCCCCTCCATCGACTCCTTCAAGTCCAGGCTCAAAACCTATTTCTACTCCCTAGCGTTTGAGGCTCATTGAGGAGGCGCTGTGAACTGTTTGCGTGCTACTGTATGTTTCATTTTTTCCCTTAGTACCTAATCAGATGTACAGCACTTTGGTCAACGTGGGTTGTTTTTAAATGTGCTATACAAATAAAATGGACTTGACTTGACTTGACTATCAGTCCCTCTGGCTTTACATTTCACTCGCCCACACTATATCTGAGAACCTTTTGCCTCCTCTTCACCTTGAGCTTTTGTCACTTATTCCCCTCATCTTTTGAGGGAACTGATTAATTGGTTTAGGTCAGGGTTTATTATTACTCATTATTGTCACATGTGCCAAGGTACAGCTATGTTTTGCATGGTGTCCAAACAGATCAGATATGCCATGTATAGATGGAAATAATTCAAACTCAAGTACAATCGATCGAGCAAGGGAGATGCTACAAAATGCAGAGTATAGTTCCTGGCATTGTAGACCATTGTGATGCATCAGTTTCTTCGACATAGTCCAATGTCTTCAATGGGATAGAGGCGAATAGAACAGTGCCCTCGCATGGAATGACTATTCAGAAGCCAGATAACAGTGAGGAAGGAGCTGTTTCTGTGTCTGGCGGTGTGCGTTTTCCAGGTTCTGCATCTTCTGCCAGACAGGAGCAGGCAGCATCTTTTAGATTCGAGATACAGCGCAGAAATTGACCCTTCTGCCCTTCGAGTCCACGCCGACCAGCGATCCCCGCTCATTAATACTGTCCTACACACACGAGGGACAATTTACACATACACCAAGCCAATTAACCTCGTTACCTGCATGTCTTTGGAGTGTGGGAGGAAACCGAAGATCTCGGAGAAAACCCACGCGGGTCACGGGGAGAACGTGCAGACAAGCTCCCGTGGTCGGGATCGAACCCGGGTCTCCAGTGCTACAAAGCGCTGTAAGGCAGCAACTCTATGCTGCGCCACCGTGCCGCCCTTCAAATTTAAGTTCTCTGGAGAGAAGGAATGGGTGAGATTTCGGGTCGAGGCCCTTCTTCAGTTGTGAAAGCCAATCAAAGTTGTCCAGCGATTGTGGCCAGAGCTGACTGAAAATAAAATGTTCCCCTGACATCAAGGTACTGAGCATCCCGATCATGCAAATTGATCTTAAAGTGACCGATTGCAGTCAGAATATCTTCCTGGTGCGTTAATGCAGACTGCTCTGAAGAAATGTCGTATTGCAGTGTGATTCTGCACTGATTTGGTGATCAATCAATAAATTAGGCAGAGCAATTCAAAGGACCAACAGTTGGTGATATACATTGCACTGCTGTAAATTAGTGAAGGGCACATCGCAAATAAAGCCATCTTTTAAAATATTTGCAGACGCCTGTTTTTATTGAGGAGCCCGTGAACTATCTAATAATTTAAGGTGTAAGTTTGAAAAGGGATCCCTTTGTCAAGTGAATTGGATTGTGATGGTGCCCTGCAAATCTGTGCACTTTTAAGCGTGGGATGTATCAGTGATATATAAACACTCGACAAAAATACAATCACCTGCATTCATCCAGCTTCAAAGATGGACACAAAAAACTGGAGTAACTCAGCGGGTCAGGCAGCATCTCTGTAGAGAAGGAATGGGTGACGTCTCGGGTCGAGAGCCTTCTTCAGACTGAGAGTCGGGAGTCATCCAATTCCATGTGTGTAAATCCCAGTGTGTCCCAGCACAGTGGTGCAGCTGTTAGAGCCACTGCCTCACTGGACCAGAGACCCAGGTTCAATCCTGACCTCGGGCGCTCTCTGTGTGGAGTTTGCACGTTCTCGCTGCGACCGCGTGGGTTTCCGATGGGCGCTCTCCTTTCCTCCCACATCCCAAAGACCCACGTCCAGGTTCGTGGGTTAATTGGCCTCTGCATATTCCTCCCCAGTATTTAGTGAGTGGATGTGAAAGTGGGATAACATAGAACTAGAGTACACGGGCGATCAATGGCGGCGGGCATTTACTCAGTGGGCCGAAGGGACTGTTTCCATACTGTTTCTTTAAACTAAACTAAACTTGAAACTAACTTAATGTGTATGAAGGAAGTGCAGGTGCTGGTTTACACTGAAGATAGACGCAAAATGCTGAAGTAACTCAGCGGGTCAGGCAGCATCTCTGGGGAAAAGGAATGGGTGGCGTTTTGTGTTGAGACCCTTCTCCAAGTCTGTTGATACAATGATCTTTCTGCTGTCATTATGGGATATTGGTTGGGTGCAGGCAGGTTAGAGTTAGTCTTGGCATCATGTTTCTCATGGGCACTGCAAGCTGAAGGGTCTGTTCCCGTGCTGTACTGTCCGATGATCTATTTTAATCTGTGGCTGGAATCTTCACGGTGGCCTGATTTGCTGAATTTCTCACTGTGGGATTTTTGTAAGTTGCTTTTCTTTCACCGATTCCAGGAGAACACACTGGCCCAGGCTTGCCACTCAGCATTCTAACCGGCAGATCAATGTTTGTTAGTAATTTTTAAAAAACAGCCTTGTCCTCAGGGCATGGGCGAGATGTGTGGGTGAAGCAAGTCACAGCCTTAGAGCCCGACGCGGGAAATGTCAATTAGAAGACGTCAATGACTATGAGTCATTTGGAAAAAAAGTTAAAAAGAAGAGAGAAAAAGAAAGATCAGGTTAAAAGATAAACGGGAGGGTCAGGAAGAGCTTTTATTGAGAAAAATATTTTAATATTGCCAATAGTTATTCAAGCCTGAAGGAAAGCCAGGCCAATCTTTTTATGGCCGCATTTATGGTCCAAGTGCAAGACGTTTCTCAAGTTTATTGCCATTTTATGAGCTTCCTCTAGATGACGAAGAATATGTTTTGCTTTCTGTTTTAATTCTTTCCAACGTTCATTGTTATCATCGCAGAAACGTTGCTTTCTCGGCCTGTTGCACCTCCTGTCAATGGGAGAGAATGTTGGCTGACAGAGGTCCTACACTGTGAAGAGCGTAAATCACAGGGGAAGCCTTTTATTTCACGTTACCAACATTGCTAGTGTTTCTTGGTTTGTTTTATGTGGGGGGTGTGGGGGGGGTTGGGGGAATTGGGGAAAACTTTTTTTCAACCTCTTACCTCGACGGAGATGCGATTTTTCTCCGTGCCGTATCCCCGTCCCCACTGCGGCCTAACATCGAGGAGTTGGCGCGGCCTTTCCCGGAGACCGGCCCGGCGCTTCAACCCGTGGGCGCGGCGCGGACTTTAACATCGGGAGCTGCGATCCTTTGCCGAGGATCGTCTGTGAAGAGCTCCAACCACGGGGCCTGTGGACTTTAACACCATGAAGCCTGAGGTCTCTGGTAAGAAGAGGCCGATTCGGGAGCTCCATGCCGCGGAGAGAGTTTGTCAACCGTCCAGACGCGGGGCATTTCGATCGTCCCATGTGGGCACGGACATCAGACCGTCGGCAGCGGCGACCGTGGACATAGAAACATAGAAAATAGGTGCAGGAGTAGGCCATTCGGCCCTTCGAGCCTGCACCGCCATTCAATATGATCATGGCTGATCATCCAACTCAGTATCCTGTATCTGCCTTCTCTCCATACCCCCTGATCCCATTAGCCACAAGGGCCACATCTAACTCCCTCTTAAATATAGCCAATGAACTGGCCTCAACTCCCTTCTGTGGCAGAGAATTCCACAGATTCACCACTCTCTGTGTGAAAAAAAAGTTCTCATCTCGGTCCTAAAAGACTTCCCCCTTATCCTTAAACTGTGACCCCTTGTTCTGGACTTCCCCAACATCGGGAACAATCTTCCTGCATCTAGCCTGTCCAACCCCTTAAGAATTTTGTAAGTTTCTATAAGACCCCCCCTCAATCTTCTAAATTCCAGCGAGTACAAGCCGAGTCTATCCAGTCTTTCTTCATATGAAAGTCCTGCCATCCCAGGAATCAATCTGGTGAACCTTCTCTGTACTCCCTCTATGGCAAGAATGTCTTTCCTCAGATTAGGAGACCAAAACTGTACGCAACGGTTCAACAGCCCCGACCGCAGGTGAACAAAGAGGAAGTTGATTGAACTTTTTATTGCCTTCCATCACAGTGAGGAATGTGGAATCCGTTGTGGTGGATGTTTATGCTAAATTTTATTTTATGTGGCTGTGCGTCTTGTTGCTTTTCACTTGGTATGGCTGTATGCTAACTCACATTTCACACTACCGTAATTGGTCCATGTGACAATTAAATTGAATCTTGAATCTAACATCCTTGTGGGCAAAGGTAGACGCAAAATTCTGGAGTAACTCAGTGGGACAGGCAGCATTGGAGAGAAGGAATGGGTGACGTTTTGGGTCAAGACCCTTCTACAGTCTGCCTGTCCCACTGAGTTACTCCAGCATTTTGTGCCTATCTTCGATTTAAACCAGCATCTGCAGTTCCTTCCTACTCCGTGTGGGCAAAGGTAAAAGGCACTCACTCAATAGGGAAAGGCAGCGTCTAGTTTCAGAAAATGGCTGACCCTGCCAAATATATGAAGCCGAGAGAGTTAGCAATTTATTTTCTGATATGAACTGTCAATTTTATTCAAAGCTTCAGACGGTGATGAGAAAACGATGGTAATTTTGAGAGAGAGTCAACAGAGTTCAGTTAATAGAATATAAAAAGCAACCAACTGCAGTATATTACAGAAGAATATCTTATGCGATGATTTCAGATAAACTATCTCAACACAAAAGCTCTGCCAAACTGCTGGGTGTCAGAATTTTATTTTATTGATTCAAATCCACCATTTTTACTATTGGGCAGCAAGCATTTGACCAGCTCAGCTAAGGGAGACCGATTTTTGTCTTCAATATTAGAACACCTTTGTGTCCATTTGGCACCTATAATATTTGAAAAAAAATCTCCACCTCTCCAGAGGTCACAGAAATACCATAAAACACTGAAGGGTCACACTGAACGTTGAAATCTACCTGGAGAGAAGGAACAGGGTGATGTTTCGGGTCGAGACGTTTAGGAGGCACGGTGGCGCAGCGGTAGAGTTGCTGCCTTACAGCGAATGCAGCGCCGGAGACCCGGGTTCCATCCCGACTACGGGCGCCGTCTGTATGGAGTTTGTACGTTCTCCCCGTGACCTGCGTGGGTTTTCTCCGAGATCTTCGGTTTCCTCCCACACTCCAAAGACGTGCAGGTTTGTAGGTTAATTGGCTTGGTAAATGTAAAAATTGTCCCTAGTGTGTGTAGGATAGTTTTAATATGCAGGGATCGCTGGTCGGCGCGGATGGACCCGGTGGGCCGAAGGGCCTGTTTCCGCGCTGTATCTCTAAACGAAACCCTTCTTCAGACTTGAAGAAGGGTCTCGACCTGAAGTGTCACTTGTTCCTTCTATCCAGAGATGCTGCCTGTCCCGCTGAGTTACTCCAGCATATTGTGCCTATCGTCAGTGTATAACCAGCATTGGCAGTTCCTTCCTACACATTGAAACCTACCTTCTCAATAAGTCCCAATATATCGGGGAAACTCCCTATCGCAAACAGATCTTGGTGGACAATTCTGTGTCTGACAATAACGTGGTTCAAATCTTCGAAGCCGTGGAATTCAAGCATGACACATCAGCACGTGTGGATGAAGGTGCGGGAAGTACAAAATAAAACGCCAAGGCAAGAAGTGCAGATGCTTTGCTGAGGTTTTCTGCAGGAGCTGGTACTAAGCAGATAATACTACCCATGAATGCAATCAAGCCGTACCCAGGTACAATGGGTAGAGTGAAGAGGAACTACCGGAGTTCAGCGGCCACTGCCTGCAGGGGGTAGTTCAGATGCCCTGAAGAGAGGGGAATCGAGGCGAGAGCGCTGGTGACCACGGCCGTGAGGAGTGGACCGGCAGGGGAGGGTCCGGGGTATTGCCTCCAGCGCCTCAAGGTCGACACATTAGAGGCAGATAACATGTTCCCAATGTTGGGGGAGTCCAGAACAAGGGGCCACAGTTTGAGAATAAGGGGTAGGCCATTTAGAACGGAGATGAGGAAGAACTTTTTCAGTCAGAGGGTGGTGAAGGTGTGGAATTCTCTGCCTCAGAAGGCAGTGGAGGCCAGTTCGTTGGATGCTTTCAAGAGAGAGCTGGATAGAGCTCTTAAGGATAGCGGAGTGAGGGGGTATGGGGAGAAGGCAGGAACGGGGTACTGATTGATAGTGATCAGCCATGATCGCATTGAATGGCGGTGCTGGCTCGAAGGGCTGAATGGCCTACTCCTGCACCTATTGTCTATTGTCTATTGTCTATTGACTGCAGGAGGCGCCGCCGGGACACTGAGGGCGAGGAGCGGGAACGTCGGGTTGTGGACCTGCAGCAGCCTGGGGCTTACCTGGGGGTTACATGGGGCTTACCTGGGGGTTACCTGGGGCTTACCTGCGGCATACGTGGGGCTTACCTGGGCGTACCTGGGGCTTACCTGGGGCTTACCTGCGGCGTACGTGGGGCTTACCTGGGGCTTACCTGGGGCTTACCTGGGGCTTACCTGGGGCGTACCTGGGGCTTACCTGGGGCTTACCTGGATCAGGGGGGCTCCAGTACTTCCAACATGTAGACCCCACATTGGACTTCTTCTTTTTCTTTGTAAACAGCGTCAAAATATGGCGACTGGGCATTTGTGGGTTGAGCAAAATAATGTTCCTGTGCTGTGCGTACGTGACCATAAAGAACCATCGAAGGGCAGTGGGTTGCTAGGATTTTGTACATCTGACTGTGACCCCCATGTGCTCTAAGGACTGGAGACTGACTCTACTCAATATGGGCATTTCCACTGCCAGAGGGTTTGACAGTAACTCTACTGATCCATATTCAGTCAAGAATCACCCGTGCAGCCAGGCAAACACATTGCAGGAGGAAGTGTGAATTTATTGATGTGCGAAAGATAGATTCTCGATTAGTCCGGGTGTCTGGGGTTATGGGGAGAAGGCAGGAGAAAGGGGTGAAGAGGGAGAGATAGGTCATCCATGATTGAATGGCGGTAGACGTGATGGGCCGAGTGGCCTAATTCTGCTCCTATCTCATGACCTTATGAAAGAGAGCAGTGCGTTGGTGCAGCTGGTAGAGCTGCTGCCTCACAGCGCCGGAGACAAGGGTTCGATGCTGACCTGAGGTGTGTCTGTGTGGAGTTTGTACGTTCTCCCCTGTGATTATGTGGGTTTCCTCAAGGAGCTCTGATTTCCTCCCACATCTCAAAGACATGCGGATTTATGGGTCGATTGGCCTCTGTGAACTGGCCCTTGTGTGTCTGTGACAGTGATTAGCTGTGAAAGTGATCTAACGTGGAACTGGTGTGTACGGGCGATCGATGGTCAGCATGGACTCAGTGGGCCAAAGGGTCTGTTTCCATTAAGGTTGCCAACTGTCCCGTATTAGCCGGGACATCCCGTATTTTGGGCTAAATTAGTTTGTCCCGTACGCACGGGACCGCCCCCCCTTGTCCCGTATTGGTAGGGTTGCCAACTTCCTCGCTCCCAAATAAGGGACAAAGGGTGACATCACCACCTCGTGCCCCAGGTGACCTCACCCAGCCAGGCTCCCGCTCCACCAATGGAGGCCAATTGTAAATTGTTCCCAGTGTGTGTAGGATAGAGTTAGTGTGTGGGGTGATTGCTGGTCGGCACGGACTCGGTGGGCTGAAGGGCCTGTTTCCGCGCTGCATCTCCAAACTAAACCGAATGAAGGATGGAGGTGGGAGAGGGGACGCAGTCGTTTTCCTTTTGCTCGGATCTAACGTCCGTGAAGGGTTGATTGTGGAGAGAACGTTGCGAACATAAAGCCCAGACGTTGAGATATTTTGGGGAAACATTCAAGCAGTGGGGTTCAGAGAGTGAGAACAAAACCAGACTACAGCCATGCAACATTAACCTTCACAATTGCGTGGAGTTTCCGACGTGCTGTGGTTAATGTAGATGGGTGTTGTTCCAGCAGTCTGTTTTGTTTAGTAACGGAAAAAAAATGTATAGAAACGAAAGCCTGACACATCCTCCTCCAGATTCACTCAGAGATTTCACCCCAGATTTTGCAGACATCCATCTAAATGTACAGAAATCAAATTGCCGTAGATTTTTTCACATCTGTGTCACATGATTGGCATTTCTTTTTTTCTGTGGATGTGCAGAGTGATGGGGTAATACACCAATTTCCCAGCCATTTGTGTGGCAGGACACACACTCGTTATATAACGGCTATTGTAAGATGCCAGCGCATTTTGTTTAGATATAAGAAAGTGCTGTTTCAGTCAATTCAATTCTTCCAGGTGGATAAATACTCTGACTATAACTCTGAAGGATTTTTTTTTTTGACGCTTTGTTCAATAGATCTGTCTCTGGACCTGCCATTCACCGAGAGGGGGAAATATACCCTCCAGGAATGTTTGGAACATCTTGTTTAAAAATGTGTGGAAAACAGCGTTAGCCAACTGTTTAATAGCCGAATAAAAATTCCATTTTGCAAGCTACATCGTGATCTGCATTTGCTCACTTTGCTCACAATCTCCAAAACTTCAGTTGGAAAATGTTTGGGTTTAATAAAGACTTACCGTGTCCTCGGTAATTAGACTGCACTTAATTACATAAAACTGAAGAAGGGTCTTGACCTGAAACGTCATCACTTCATTTTCTCCAGAGATGCTGCCAGTCTCCCCAGCTTTTTCTGTCTACCGTCTGTTGTAACCATCACCTGTAGTCCCTTCCTGCACACTGCTGTAAACAAGGCAAGCAAATTCCACACTAGACTGATCTCACAAGCTACAAATACAATTAACAGCCAGCTGTGGGAAAAGCAGGAGAAGGGAAGGCAGGAGAGGAATCAGGGATGAGTTAGTGGTTCAAAGGGGAAAAGGGAAAAGATGGGGGGGGGGGGAGGGAGGATTGGGAACTGGTGTGTGGGATGGAGTGTTGCTTTGAAGTGGCACTGACTGCTGGCTGATCCCCTGCTCAGTGACGCTCACACACTGCAAACTCTGCCACACATGAGACCCAAGGTGTCTTCTGTAATGGAACAGGAAAACCCCACACTAAAACCGCCAGGAGCTTGCAGAGATCGGGTAGCACCCCATCAGATGCTGGTGGGCAATCGGACTCTCTTGGATCGGACTTCACTGGCTTTATCTTGTACTGAACGTTATTCACTTTATTCCCTTTATCACTTTTCTGTGCACAGTGAACGGCTCGATTGTAATCATGGATTGTCTTTCCGCTGACTGGTTAGCGCCCAACAAACGCTTTCACTGTACCTCGGTACGCGTGATAATAAATAAACTAAACTAAACTAAACTACACAAGGGAGGACTTCTCAACTGACATGTTTTTTAATGATGTCCTCATTAACCTTCTTGTCCTCTTTTACTCCTCTCCCGCTTCGTTGGCGCAGCTTGATGCTGTTTCCTCGCTCTCATTTTTGTCTCTTTCCAGTGTACATTCTGTACCTCCTCGATCCTCCACCTCTCTCTGCACCGTGAAGCCACGGAGAGCTGTCACACTCTCAGCTCCATGGGATATCCTAACTGTTTCACAGTCTATCATGTTGCTATATATATATATATATAACAGGAAGGGGAGGGGGGAAGGGGGGAAGGGGGGGAGGGAGAGAGAAAGAGAGAGAGAGAGAAAATGGAGAGAGAAAGAGAAAGAGAGAGAGGGGGGGAATGGAGAGAGAGAGGGGGTGAGAGAAAAAGAGGGAGAGAGAAAGAGGGGGGAGGGAAGGGAGAGAGAGAGAGAAAGAGAGAGAGAGAGGGAGAGAGAGAGAGAAAGAGAGAGAGAGAAAGAGAGAGAGAGAAAGAGAGAGGGAGAGGGGGAGGGAGAGAGGGGGAGGGAGAGAGGGGGAGAGGGGGAGGGAGGGAGGGGGAGAGAGGGAGGGGGAGGGGGGGGAGGGGAAGGGGGGGAGGGGGAGAGAGGGGGAGGGGGAGAGAGGGGGAGGGGGAGAGAGGGGGAGGGGAGAGTGGGGGAGGGGGAGAGAGGGGGAGGGGGAGAGAGGGGGAGGGGGAGAGAGGGGGAGAGAGGGGGAGAGAGGGGAGAGAGCCAAGATGGCCATTCACGGGTCCAGGCAGCGGGCGGTCGATGGTCACAACAGAGTCGGCTGCCTACCCCTCTTCCGGGCCTACGTCCGTGCGCGCGTGTCGCTGGGGAGGGAACACGCGGTGTCCACGGGGAATCTGGAGGCCGTCCGTGAACGCTGATCGCCGCGGGTCGGTCGAAGCTATTGTAAATAGAGATTGCACCATTGTACTGTATTGATTGATTGTTGTATTGTGACCATTGAGTGTTTATTTACATTTTGGCACGCTGTATTATGTATTTGTTGAATAAAGTCCTTAAAAAGGAAAAAAAAAGAGCGTGAACGACAGGGAGACATCACAGAGACGTCACACAAATGAAGGGCCAACATTGGCCAAGACACGAGGGGCAGGTTACTCACCCTACACAACACACAGTGCCATGTCTTCTGTGTCCATCTTAGAGGGCAGTGGTAACTGATTTAACATCGCAGAAGTGTCATCCGGAATTTCATGTGTTCAAAGGGGAAAAGATAGAAGACGGGGGGGTGGGAGGGGTGGGAGGGGTGGGAGGGGTGGAGGATGATCACTTAGAACATAATCATAAACTGACGATTAACCGCCTCATTGCTACATTGGTCATGGCCCTTTCCCATTTTGTTGTCGCAAATCAGGCCCCTAAATATCAGATTTCGGTCAAAGTCTTTGTAAATTTGTGTAGGATCTCTCAAATGCCTGAGCGGGTAGTTCCAATTCTCAGATGGGTTATAATGGCCGTAACCTTCTTAGCACATCTGTTACTAAGTACCTGCGTAGGAAGGTAAGGCAGATGCTGGTTTAAACCGAAGAATCAAACCCAGATTGATCCCTGGGATGGCAGGACTTTCATATGGAGAAAGACTGGATAGACTGGGCTTGTACTCGCTGGAATTTAGAAGACTGAGGGGGGATCTTATAGAAACATATAAAATTCTTAAGGGGTTGGAGAGGCTAGATGCGGGAAGATTGTTCCTGATGTTGGGGAAGTCCAGTACCAGGGGTCACAGCTTAAGGATAAGGGGGAAGTCTTTTAGGGCCGAGATGAGAAAACATTTCTTCACACAGAGAGTGGTGAGTCTGTGGAATTCTCTGCCACAGAAGGTAGTTGAGGCCAGTTCATTGGCTACATTTAAGAGGGAGTTAGATGTGGCCCTTGTGGCTAAAGGGATCAGGGGGTATGGAGAGAAGGCAGGTACGGGATACTGAGTTGGATGATCAGCCATGATCATATTGAATGGCGGTGCGTACAGGCTCGAAGGGCCGAATGGCCTACTCCTGCACCTATTTTCTATGTTTCTATAGACCCAACGTGCTGGAGTAACTCAGCGGGACAGGCAGCATCTCTGGAGAGAAGCAATGGGTGACGAGAGACCCTTCTTCAGACGGTCAGTCTGACCCGCTGAGTTACTCCGGACTTTTGTATGAATAAATAGCTGCTGATTTTACCAGCTCCCACGGTACATGCCAGGGTTACATGGGATTGTGGACACTATTAGCTGGTTCTGTGGCTGAGTTTAGCGCCGGATCACTAAAATTAAAATTTAAATTAAATTAAAATGACATTTTCTCCTTGGTTTCTAATCGGCCCCGTTTATTACACGCCGTTCTACCTGTTTACCCACGGGGTTGTTCTGCGTTAGCATGGGAATCAGATTGCAGCTCTCCGTGTTAAGTTTATTTGTGGTAAGTGCTAAATCATAAATTATGAATGACTTTCGGCGATGTGTTGTACACGAGGATCGCGAGCGGGGCTCTCTTCAGCCGGCGATGTGCTGAACGCCCTGAGGTTTGTTGATGTTGGGTCGGCACGGCCTGGTGAAGAAGGGTCTCGACCAGAAACGTCACCCGGTCCTTCTCCCCAGAGACGCTGCCTGACCCGCTGAGTTACCCCAGCATTTTGTGTCTACCTTCAGTATTATCTTGGCCTCAGGACCAGGGAGACCGTGTGAAATTGAAGGATTTCAGTTCTTCAACTGGTGGGAGAGAGACCCTTTGTTTCTGCAGCGACTTGTTATTTGACAGGGTTTAAAAGCACGTTATCCAGTTTCGTAATTGATCTTGGGCAGGAAGGAAATGTGAACACTGGTTTAAACCGAAGATGGGCACAAAATGCCGGAGTAACTCAGCGGGTCAGGCAGCGTCTCTGGAGAGAAGGAATGGGTGACGTTTCAGGCCGAGACCCTTCTTCAGACTGAGAGTCAGGGGAGGGGGAGTTACTGAGATAAGGAGTAACTCAGCAGGTCAGGCAGCATCTCAGGAGAGAAGGAATGGGTGACGTTTCGGGCCGAGAGCCTTCTTCAGACTGAGCATCAGGGGAGGGGGAGTTACTGAGATAAGGAAGTGTAAGAGATCAAAAGAGATGCAGATCATGGAAAATGGAGACTGTGGAATTGTTAACTAGAGTCTCTGAGTTACTCTGGCGTTTTGTGCCTATCTCTGGTCTGGGGGAATGCTGGTAGTAACTGCTTCACAGCCGGCACGAGTTAGACAGTGGCTCGCCATATGTGGACGCAATTTCCCTTTCTGCCATCTGTGCAAAGTGAGAAGAAGTCATTTGCATGGATCACGTTACTCTGAGCTGGTATTAAGGCAGCACCTGTCCATTGTAACTCCAGAGCCCTAATTGAAACCTTCTTTTGAAACCCGATGAAATGTCCTTTCCCTCTCGACGGCTGCATAGGAGGGAACTGCAGACGCTGGTTTACACCCAAGATAGGCACAGTATGCTGGAGTAATTCAGCGGGACGGGCAGAATCTCTGGAGAGAAGGAATGGGTGACGTTTCGGGTCGAGACCCTTCTTCAGACTGATCTCTCCACAGATGTTTGTGTTTTATCGAACATCGAAGATGTTCTATTGTTCTGTTGAATCTTCTCAACCCCCCCACCACCTAAAGCTGCTGAAGAATCCATAACATGCACCTCCACACATAATTGATTGGCTGACTGATTGGAAGATACGGTATTGATTGAAAGAAACAGGCCATTCGGCCCACCGAGTCCATGCCGACTAGTTCTATGTTATCCCACTTTCGTTTCTATTCCCAACATTTGGGGAAATTTACAGAGGCCAATTGTCCTACAAAACCTGCACGCCTTTGGGGTGTGGTTTTAGTTTGCTTTAGTATAGACATACAGCATGGAAACAGGCCCTTCGGCCCACCGGGTCCACGCCGACCAGTGATCCCCGCACACTAACACTATCCTACACACACTAGGGACTATTTACAATTTAACCAAGCCAATTAATCTACACACCTGTATGTCTTTGGAGTGCGGGAGGGAACTGGAGCACCCAGAGAACACAGGTAGGTCACTGGGAGAACGTACAAACTCCGTACAGACAGCACCCGTAGTCAGGATCGAACCCGGGTCTTTGGGGCTGTAAAGCAGCAACTCTACCGCTGCGCCACCGCGCCACCCTTTATTCAATGAAACGTGGCAAATCATTTCTAGGAATCCTGTACAAAATGCCTGATACATAATATACCTACACCCTCACACACACAAGAGGGCACTGAGGTGAGAGCCAGAGCAGGATTTCTGGATACGTTACTGCATCCATACCTCCCCCACCTCTGGGCCCACCCAGTAGAGTTGCCCACAGACCCGGAACAAAAACAAATCACCCTCAATCCCGCCGCACACTTTAAGAAGCGGACGGGAAATGGAGCGGCACGGTGGCGCAGCGGTAGAGTTGCTGCCTTACAGCGCTTGCAGCGTCAGAGACCCGGGTTCGATCCCAACTACGGGCGCTGTCTGTACGGAGTTTGTACGTTCTCCCCGTGACCGCGTGGGTTTTCTCTGAGATCTTCGGTTTCCTCCCACACTCCACAGACGCACAGGTTTGTAAGTTAATTGGCTTGGTCTATGTGTAAATTGTCCCTAGTGTGTGTAGGATAGTGTTAACGTACGGGGATCGCTGGTCGGCGCGGACTCGATGGGCCGAAGGGCCTGTTTCCGGGGCTGTGCCTCTAAACCATGTAATGCCTTCACTCCGACCTGAGGGCAGACAAGGGAACGAACAGGGTTTGACAGATGAAACCGTGCTGGAAGATCGTGCAATCCGGAGGCAGGAACAGCTTTGCACCATATCAATTTTTTGTGGTGTTATGCAAATTAGTATTATTTGTGTAATCTGTTAACTTCAGAACAGGGCTGTAGAACGTACCGGAATAAATAGAACAACTGTTGAGACATCTGTCTTCAATGTGGCTAACCATAAACCTTGATGGTGTTTGTATAGAATCCACGATAGAGGTCAGAGCTGGCATCTGGGTTTAGACACATGATCTGTAGCTACCTGCACATGTCCACAATCATTACCAAATACTAAACCACATTCTCATCTTCCACTGCATGTCTGCAGTTATGCTTGCATTTTATGTAGAAAAAAAATACTGTTAATCTTCTGTTAACATTCCCAAGGACATTACATAGCTTTCAACTCAAATCAGTGACTCAGTAGGTACAGTTGCTGCCTCACAGTACCAGAGACCCGAATCTGATCCTGACCTCTGGTGCCGTCAGTGTGGAGTTTGCACGCCCTCCCTATGACCGCGTGGGCAGCCTCCGGGTGCTCCAATCTCCTTCCACATCCCAAAGGTTTAGTTTAGGTTGGTTTAGAGATACAGTGCGGAAACAGGCCCTTTGGCCCATTGAGTCTGTTCCGACCGCACAATGGCACTATCCTACACACACTGGCGACAAGCCACAATTTTTCCAAGCCAGTTAGCCCACAAGCCTGAGTGTGGGAGGGAAACCGGAGCACCCGGAGAAAACCCACGCAGGTCATGGGGAGAACGTACAAATTCTGTACAGACAGCACCCATAGTCAGTGGTAGACACAAAATGCTGGACAATAGACAATAGACAATAGACAATAGACAATAGATGCAGGAGTAGGCCATTCAGCCCTTCGAGCCAGCACCGCCATTCAATGCGATCATGGCTGATCACTCTCAATCAGTACCCCATTCCTGCCTTCTCCCCATACCCCCTCACTCCGCTATCCTTAAGAGCTCTATCCAGCTCTCTCTTGAAAGCATCCAACGAACTGGCCTCCACTGCCTTCTGAGGCAGAGAATTCCACACCTTCACCACTCTCTGACTGAAAAAGTTCTTCCTCATCTCCGTTCTAAATGGCCTGCCCCTTATTCTCAAACTGTGGCCCCTTGTTCTGGACTCCCCCAACATTGGGAACATGTTTCCTGCCTCTAATGTGTCCAATCCCCTAATTATCTTATATGTTTCAATAAGATCCCCCCTCATCCTTCTAAATTCCAGTGTATACAAGCCTAATTGCTCCAGCCTTTCAACATACGACAGTCCCGCCATTCCGGGAATTAACCTAGTGAACCTACGCTGCACGCCCTCAATAGCAAGAATATCCTTCCTCAAATTTGGAGACCAAAACTGCACACAGTACTCCAGGTGCGGTCTCACCAGGGCCCGGTACAACTGTAGAAGGACCTCTTTGCTCCTATACTCAACTCCTCTTGTTACGAAGGCCAACATTCCATTGGCTTTCTTCACTGCCTGCTGTACCTGCATGCTTCAGGCAGCATCTCTGGAGAGAAGGAATGGGTGATGTTTCGGGTCGAGACCCTTCTTCAGACTGATGTCAGGGGAGGGGGCGGGACCAAAGGGTCTCGACCCGAAACGTCACCCCATTCTTTCTCTCCCGAGATGCTGCCTGACCCGCTGAGTTACTCCAGCATTTTGTGTCTACCTTCTGAAGGCAGGTTCTCCGCTGTTGAAGCTAACTTTAATCTGAGGCTCTGTTTGCCCCTTTGAGTAAAAGATCCCACGACGACCGTATCGCCTGGCAGCAGGCCTGGCTGGCCCGCCATTGCCTTGAAACGTCACCCATCCCTTCTAAGCCAGAGATGCTGCCTTACCCGCAGAGTTACTCCAACATTTTGTGTCTATCTTCTGTGTAAACCAGCGTCTGCAGATCCTTGCTGCAACTTCACTTGGCCAGGCCGACCCTGCAATGCTGCCAGAACTACAGGCCTTCATGACCAGCTGGACTTAGAGCAACTTGGACCTTGAAAATAGCGCCAAGACCTGGCGACTCATGTATATTGTCTCAGTGGACTGTTTACTGACACTTTGTGCTTAATCTCAGTTCAGTTCAGCTCAGTTTAGTTTATTGTCACGTGTACCGAGGTACAGTGCAAAGCTTTCGTTGCGTGCTAACCAGTCAGCGGAAAGACAATACATGATTACAGTCGATCCATTCATCGTGGATTGTGCTTATGTACAGTAATACTTTATTGAACTGTATGCAAGAAAAAGAATGTCACTGCACAGGACGGTCACGGTGGTGCAGCGGCAGAATTGCTGCCTTACAGCGAATGCAGCGCCGGAGACCCGGGTTCGATCCTGACTACGGGCACTGTCTGCACGGAGTTTGTACGTTCTCCCCGTGACCTGCTTGGGTTTTCTCCGAGATCTTCGGTTTCTTCCCACACTCCAAAGACGTACAGGTTTGTAGGTTAATTGGCTGGGCAAATGTAAAAATTGTCCCTAGTGGGTGTAGGATAGTGTTAGTGTACGGGGATCGTGGGTTGGCGCAGACCTGGTGGGCCGAAAGGGCCTGTTTCCGCGCTGTAACTCTAATCTAAACTAAACCTCGGTACGTGCGACAACAATGAACCCTAAAGAAGGACACAGGAATTATTCCATGTTCTGCACTGCATGTTTTTCCCCATCGCCATTGCTCAGGGAGATTATACAGTGTGTGGGTCACATTACTGTTCGTGGGTAGACACTAAACGCTGGAGTAACTCAGCGGGACAGGCAGCATCTCTGGAGAGAAGGAATGGGTGACGTTTCGGGTCGGGAAGAAGGGTCTCGACCCATTCCTTCTCTCCAGAGATGCTGCCTGTCCCACTGAGTTACTCCAGCGTCTTGCGTCTGTCCACTGAGTTGTCAGCTGTGTGTGGGACTTGCTCTGTGCCAACACTGCTCCGTCTCTTACGTTATAACACTGACTCCACTTTGATTGTCCTCTGATTGCCTGGGGCACCAGCGAGCAGGAAAGGTGCTTTATAAAAGCAAGCCTTTCTGACTCACAACCAGCTGTCCCTGAGCCAGTTTTATGTCTCAGCGAGAGGGAGGTGGCCCAGAAAACTCAGATCAGCAGTAATTTTACTCCCCTCGTTTATTGGCCACTATCCATTCAAACTATCAATTAACTGGTGAACCTCATCTGCCTTCAGAGCGAGAGATTCATAACTTTTACAACATTTACATGAATAAAAGCATAACTGTGGAGGAACTGGAGTGGGATGTGTGCGTTGGGAATAAAAAAGAAATGGAACAGTAACTCGATACCCACCCTTTTCGGAGTGACCGACGAGAGTCCGTTTTTTTAACACTTTCCAATCCACACGCAGGTAATTGTAATGCTAAACAGAGTGGCGTGCTCTTTATTAACACTAAGACTGCACTCCGGGTTAGCAATGCTCACTTCGGAGCTTGCAAAACACAATGCATCGTAAAACTAAAACCAGCTCTGGAAGCACACCCAACCATCTCCGTCATTAATAAAGATTGTCTTTTTGTGGTTGGGAAAGGTGCCCAGATGCATTATGCATCATGTGGACATGTGAAGGGAGCTGGATTTACCCGGATAAATACAGAAGCCAGTCTCCCATAACCCCGAGTCAAAATGAGCTGAAACACAAAAGGAGATTTCCAAGAGCCTTATTTTACACAGACATATTGGGGGCTGTTTCGTGACTTCATTCCACCAGTGGAGAGAACCTTGGTCTCCATCAGCACGCAACAGGAAATACCGCAAACACAACTCATGGCTTCACAACACATGAAATGTCCCCGCCTCTACACTGATACATGTGACTGCTGACCAGACTGCTGGTGGTAACGTGAACTTTGAAAGCTAACACCCCTTGTGCACGGCACGTTTTTATTCAGAAGCACATTTTGTCTCCGTGTACATCGGTCACCACAAGGCTCCAATTACCCACCTCAAAATAAACCAGTTTGAAAGTGTCGGCTTTGCACGACTCTGAACACGGCTCACATCATCCAGTGGCAATCCAAATAAGACTGCAGATGCTGGAAACCGGAATTAGTTTTAAAAAAGCGGGAAAAAGCTGGAAACACTCAGCGTGCTGAGGGACCACATGTGCTGGTTTACAGAAAAAACAAACACAAGGTGCTGAAATAACTCAATGGGTCAGGCAGTACCAGGGAGGAATGGGTCAGGCAGTACCAGGGAGTAATGGGTCAGGCAGTACCAGGGAGTAATGAGTCAGACAGGATCAGGTCAGGCAGTACCAGGGAGTAATGGGTCAGGCAGTACCAGGCAGGAACGGGTCAGGCAGTACCAGGGAGTAATGGGTCAGGCAGTACCAGGCAGGAACGGGTCAGGCAGTACCAGGGAGTAATGGGTCAGGCAGTACCAGGGAGTAATGAGTCAGACAGGATCAGGTCAGGCAGCACCAGGCAGTAATGAGTCAGGCAGCACCAGGCAGTAATGAGTCAGGCAGCACCAGGCAGGAGTGGGTCAGGCAGGAGTGGATTAGGCAGTACCAGGCAGTATTGGGTCAGGCAGTACCAGGCAGTATTGGGTCAGGCAGTACCAGGCAGGAACGGGTCAGGCAGTACCAGGGAGTAATGGGTCAGGCAGTACCAGATAGGAACGGGTCAGGCAGCACCAGGCAGTAATGAGTCAGGCAGCACCAGGCAGTAGTGGATTAGGCAGTACCAGGCAGTATCAGGTCAGGCAGTACCAGGCAGTATTGGGTCAGGCAGTACCAGGGAGTAATGGGTCAAGCAGTACCAGGGAGTAATGGGTCAGGCAGTACCAGGCAGTATTGGGTCAGGCAGTACCAGGGAGTAATGGGTCAAGCAGTACCAGGGAGTAATGGGTCAGGCAGTACCAGGCAGTAGTGGGTCAGGCAGTACCAGGGAGTAATGGGTCAGGCAGTACCAGGGAGTAATGGGTCAGGCAGTACCAGGGAGTAATGGGTCAGGCAGTACCAGGGAGTAATGAGTCAGACAGGATCAGGTCAGGCAGCACCAGGCAGGAGTGGGTCAGGCAGTACCAGGCAGTAGCGAGTCAGGCAGTACCAGGCAGTATCGGGTCAGTCCAGCGGGCAGACTGAACTGTGGAAATGGCGGCAAAACATGTAAATATGCAAAAAAAATCTCACTGTGCAGATGCATAAAGCACCATCGAGTATCTTTGGAGAACACGGACAGGGGACGCTTTGATTCTTTGTGATAGCGAGTCTGGGTACTTCTCCAACTTTAGATAGTTCCTCTGTCCCTCCCTTCCCCTCCCCCTTCCCAGTTCTCCCACTGTCTTCCTGTCTCCACCTATATCCTTTCTTTGCCCGCCCCCCCTGACATCAGTCTGAAGAAGGGTCTCGACCCAAAACGTCACCCATTCCTTCTCTCCAGAGATGCTGCCTTACCCGCTGAGTTACTCCAGCATTTTGTGTCTACCTTTGATTGTTTGGATTAGGATCCTTCTTCAGACCGAATGCAGTGGGGGGGAGGGAGGTAGAAAGCTGGAAAAGAGGTGGGGGTGGGAAAAAGCATGATTGGGGCGGCACGGTGGCGCGGTGGTAGAGTTGCTGCCTTACAGCGCTTGCAGCACCGGAGACCCGGGTTCGATCCCGACTACGGGTGCTGCCTGTACGGAGTTTGTACGTTTTCCCCGTGACCTGCGTGGGTTTTTCTCCAAGATCTTCGGTTTCCACCCACACTCCAAAGACGTGCAGGTTTGTAGGTTAATTGGCTAGGTAAATGTAAAAATTGTCCCTGGAGTGTGTGTGGTGGTGTTAACATGCGGGGATCGCTGGTCGGCGCGGACCCGGTGGGCCGAAGGGCCTGTTTCAGCGCTGTATCTTTAAACTAAACTAAAGTGATAGGTGGATAAGGTTTGGGGGTTTAATTGGCACCTGGGATGGATAAAGGTCAGAGATCTTCTTATCGAGTCCACATCACAGGATTAGAAACTGTTCAGATTTAGATTTAGATTTAGATTTAGAGATACAGCACAGAAACAGGCCCTTCAGCCCAACGGGTCCGCGCCGCCCAGCGATCCCAGCATATTAACACTATCCTACACCCACTAGGGACAATTTATTTTTTACATTTGCCCAGCCAATTAACCTACGTACCTGTACGTCTTTGGAGTGTGGGAGGAAACCGAAGATCTTGGAGAAAACTCACACAGGTCACGGGAAGAACGTACAAACTCCGTACAGACGGCGCCCGTAGTCAGGATCGAACCCGAGTCTCCGGCGCTGTATTCGCTGTAAGGCAGCAACTCTACCACTGCGCCACCGTGCCAGAGCTGAACACACTTCTCGGCATCTGCACACAATGGCGTCTTATGCTTCTTGTGCCTCTTGTGCGTAGTGGTGGAACGATTGGTGGAAACAGGGCCGCTACGTGAACGCTCTTTCCTTCACCCCAGGTCAGAGATGAAAAGATAATAAAGAGTTATAAAATAAGGAGAAACGAGGAATGAAATGTGTTTTTAGTTTAGAGTTTACATGGCACATGATTACAATCAATGGGCGGCACGGTAGCGCAGCGGTAGAGTTGCTGCTTTACAGCGAATGCAGCGCCGGAGACACAGGTTCGATCCTGACTACGGGTGCTGCACTGTAAGGAGTTTGTACGTTCTCCCCGTGACCTGCGTGGGTTTTCTCCGAGATCTTCGGTTTCCTCCCACACTCCAAAGACGTACAGGTATGTAGGTTAATTGGCTGGGTAAATGTAAAAATTGTCCCTAGTGGGTGTTAATGTGCGGGGATCACTGGGCGGCACGGACTTGGAGGGCCGAAAAGGCCTGTTTCCGGCTGTAGATATATGATATGATATGATATGATGATTCACAGACATGACAAGGGAATAACGTTTAGTGCAAGGCAAAGCCAGCAAAGTCCGATCAAGGATAGTCCGAGGGTCACCTATGAGGCAGGTAGTGGTTCAGCACTGCTCTCTGGTTGTGGTAGGACGGCTCAGTTGCCTGACACATGGTCGGTTCGTTTCTCACTGTCCACACGGTTGAGAACCAGCGGAACATTCACTGCCTTGTGCACCAGATGTGGTGGAAGCACGGCCATTTGTTTCTCCGCTGATCTTTGACTCAGCATGCCCAGGGGCTGGCATTCGTGAGTCTTGTAAAACACACTTATCGCAGCCAGGTTACGGATGGGGCCAACTTGACGAAGATCTCTCTGGGTCTCAGGGGGACGCTGATAGAAAGGGAAAATTGAGGGCTATTGAGGGCGTGCAGCATAGGTTTACTAGGTTAATTCCCGGAATGGCGGGACTATCATATATTGAAAGATTGGAGCGACTAGGCTTGTATACACTGGAATTTAGAAGGATGAGAGATTATTAAGGGGTTGGACATGTTAAAGGCAGGAAACATGTTCCCAATGTTGGGGGAGTCCAGAACAAGGGGCCACAGTTTAAGAATAAGGGGTAGGCCATTTAGAACTGAGATGAGGAAAAACGTTGTTAGTCAGAGAGTTGTGAATCTGTGAAATTCTCTGCCTCAGAAGGCAGTGGAGGCCAATTCTCTGAATGCATTCAAGAGAGAGCTAGATAGAGCTCTTAAGGATAGCGGAGTCAGGGGGTATGGGGAGAAGGCAGGAACAGGGTACTGATTGAGAATGATCAGCCATGATCACATTGAATGGCCGAAGGGCCGAATGGCCTCCTCCTGCACCTTTTGTCTATTGTCTATTGTCTATTGAAAATTGAGATTGCCCAGGACAGAAGATAGTTGCAAAAAGCTGGAGTAACTCCGTGGGACAGGCGGCATCCCTGGAGAGAAGGAATGGGTCACGTTTCAGGTCGAGACCCTTCTTCAGATCTTCGGTGTAAACCAGCATCTGCAGTTCCATCCTACACGTCTTGTCCAGGACAGAGTCAAGAGAGCAGGAAGATCGAGCCGTACAAAACGCGTCATGTTCTGAATTTCCTGACCCATCAAGTCCACTCTGCCATTCAATCATGGCTGATCTATCTCTCCCTCCTAACCCCATTCTCCTGCCTTCTCCCCATAACCTCTGACACCCGTACTGATCAAGAATCTATCTATCCATGCCTTAAATATATCCACTGACTTGGCCTCTGCAGCCTTCTGTGGCAAAGAATTCCACAGATTCACCACCCTCTTGACTAAAGAAATTTCTGCTCTTCTCCTTCCTAAAAGAACGCCCTTTAATTCTGAGGCTATGACCTCTGGTCCTAGACTCTCCCACTAGTGGAAACATCCTCTCCTCATCCACTCAGCCTCTCACATGGACCTGGATTGGAGACTGTCTCACCCCCTACCTGTGGCCCTCCATCACATCTCTACAATCACCTCCTCTTTATCATTGCATAGCTGAAGCACTACTTCCTGATGTTGCCATGTTTTCCACTGCCAGATTTGACCTTTTATCTGCATTCGATAAGATAAAAGTAGAGATGGTATGGTATGGTATGCTGTCAATATTAACTGTGGCAATTTATGACTAATTTACAGTAAACAGATCTATACAAATGTAAACCAAAGGGCTTGTGACCAGAAAGGGGAAGTGACCTCTGGAGAAGTCTGAAGAAGGGTCTCGACCTGAAACGTCACCCATTCCTTCTCTCCAGAGATGCTGCCTGACCCGCTGAGTTACTCCGGCATTTTGTGTCTCTCTTTGGTGTAAACCAGCATCTGCAGCTCCTTTGGAAATCTGCATCCTCGTTTCAAGTCTGTGATCAAATATATGACTCCACTTTCTCCTCTAAACGTGGCCAGGCTTGTAGCTGCTGGCATCAGCATCACAAACAAGACAATTACTGAGAGCACATTTGGCAGAATCATGCCTCTGTCCTTCTGATTTCACAAGAAATCAAAACGTTCCCGTTAAAACCCGAAACTACCAAATTTGCTTTCAGAAGCTGGTTGTATTGACACATGCAAAGAGAGACAAGAGGCAAGAGACTTTTATTGTCATATGTCCCAGATAGGAAAATGAAAGTCATACTTGTAGCAGCATGTGTGTACATATATACTGGAGATAGACACAAAAAGCGGGACAGGCAGCATCTCTGGAGAAAAGGAACGCACGGTAGCGCAGCGGTAGAGTTGCTGCTTTACAGCGAATGCAGCGCCGGAGACTCAGGTTCGATCCTGACTACGGGTGCTGCACTGTAAGGAGTTTGTACGTTCTCCCCGTGACCTGCGTGGGTTTTCAAGATTCAAGATTCAAGATTCAAGATAGCTTTATTTGTCATCCAATATTGGACGAAATTCAGTCACCCACAGTCCAACAATAAAAGCATTAAATAGGCATTAAAATTACACAACCCCCAAAACACACAAAAAAAGAAACATCCATCAAAGAAACATCCATCACAGTGAGTCTCCTCCAGTCCTCTCCTCACTGTGATGGAAGGCCACAATGTCTTTCCCTTCTCCTGTCGTCTTCTCCCGCAGTCAGGTTGTTGTGGTTGCAGGCCAGGTTGTTGTGGTTTCTCCGAGATCTTCGGTTTCCTCCCACACTCCAAAGACGTACAGGTATGTAGGTTAATTGGCTGGGTAAATGTAAAAATTGTCCCTAGTGGGTGTAGGATAGTGTTAATGTACGGGGATCGCTGGGCGGCACGGACTTGGAGGGCCGAAAAGGCCTGTTTCCGGCTGTATATATATGATATGACAGGTGACATTTCGGGTCGAGACCCTTCAGACCCGACTCGAAACGTCATTTATTCCTTTTCTCCAGAGATACTGTTTGACCCGCTGAGTTACTCCAGCTTTTTGTGTCTATCTTCAGCATCTGCAATACCATCCTATATATATATATATGTATATATACATATATATACAGTCTGAAGAAGGGTCTCGACCCGAAACGTCACCCATTCCTTCTCTCCTGAGATGCTGCCTGACCGGCTGAGTTACTCCAGCATTTTGTGAATAAATACCTTCGATTTGTACCAGCATCTGCAGTTATTTTCTTATACATATATATATATATATATAAATGTATGTGTGTGCGTGTGCGTGTGCGTGCGTGCGTGCGTGTGTGCGTGCGTGTGTGTGCGTGCGTGCGTGCGCGTGCGTGCATGCGTGCGTGCGTGCGCGTGCGTGTGCGTGCGTGTGTGTGTGCGTGTGTGTGCGTGTGTATATACGCTAAATGTATACAGACATACACATATAAACATGTGCATAGTTCTATGTTTTTGCTTTCTCCTGGAGATATGGTGCCCTTTGCCATGCCCCAGGGGGTGGGAGTGTTGTGCAGCACACACTCTGGCTGCTGGTCTGTGGAGGACAGATGGGAGATGCAGCTGGACTGCCCAGCTGATGTGATACGATGGGACCGTGCAGCCTGCAAGGGACATCCACTTTGTCATTATCTATAATCACATTTTCATAAGTTGATGGGGTGCCGTGTTCATATGCTCACCAGCGACACAGGGGCAGCGGCCACGACTGATGGGTTACAGAGCGCAGAAATATTTGGCAGCCGTCTCAAGAACTATCCACATCAATGCATCCCTTTGACAAGTCTATAACATGTCACGGCAGGGGCTGAAAATCTGCTGGAATTAACAATTTCTTTCAAAAAAAACTTTTAGAATAAACTGACATAATGTGTGAGAAAGGAACTGCAGATGCTGGTTTAAACCGAGGGCAGACACAAAAAGCCGGAGTAACTCAGCGGGACAGGCAGCATCTCTGGAGAGAAGGAATGGGTGGCGTTTCGGGTCGAGACCCTTCTTCTATAATCAACTGAGCTTCCACTGTGCAGAAAATAAGTTTTTAAAATGGCAGTGTAAGAAAATAACTGCAGGTGCTGGTACAAATCGAAGGTATTTATTTCACAAAATGCTGGAGTAACTCAGCAGGTCAGGCAGCATCTCGGGAGAGAAGGAATGGGTGACGTTTCGGGTTCAGATCCTTCTTCAGACTGATGTCAGGGGGGCGGGACAAAGGAAGGATATAGGTGGAGACAGGAAGATAGAGGGAGAACTGGGAAGGGGGAGGGGAAGAGAGGGACAGAGGAACTATCTAAAGTTGGAGAAGTCAATGTTCATACCGCTGGGCTGCAAGCTGTCCAGGCGAAATATGAGGTGCTGTTCCTCCAATTTCCTTTGGGCCTCACTATGGCACTGGAGGAGGCCCATGACAGAAAGGTCAGACTGGGAATGGGAGGGGGAGTTGAAGTGCTCAGCCACCGGGAGATCAGATTGGTTAATGCAGACTGAGCGCAGTTGTTGAGCGAAGCGATCACCGAGCCTGCGTTTGGTTTCACCGATGTAAAGAAGTTGACATCTGGAGCAGCGGATGCAATAGATGAGGTTGGAGAAGGTGCAGGTGAACCTCTGTCTCACCTGGAAAGACAGGTCATTTCATCAAAAAGTTTTAATTTGAGGTAAAAATATCATGCTCAGAAAAAGTTTGCCTTCCACGAAACAAGTTTTCCCAAGGGCTTCCCATATCTTATTGAACGTTGCCCCAACCTTCACTCCCACCTCCTGACTTCTGCACATCATGATAGTTAATAGACAATAGACAATAGACAATAGGAGCAGGAGGAGGCATTTCGGCCCTTCGAGCCAGTACCGCCATTCAATGTGATCATGGCTGATCATTCTCAATCAGTACCCCGTTCCTGCCTTCTCCCCATACCCCCTGACTCCTCTATCCTTAAGAGCTCTATCCAGCTCTCTCTTGAATGCATTCAGAGAATTGGCCTCCACTGCCTTCTGAGGCAGAGAATTCCACAGATTTACAACTCTCTGACTGAAAACATTTTTCCTCATCTCAGTTCTAAATGGCCTACCCCTTATTCTTAAACTGTGGCCCCTTGTTCTGGACTCCCCCAACATTGGGAACATGTTTCCTGCCTCTAACATGTTCAACCCCTTAATAATCATATACGTTTCGATAAGATCTCCTCTCATCCTTCTAAATTCCAGTGTATACAAGCCTAGTCGCTCCAGTCTTTCAACATATGACAGTCCCGCCATTCCGGGAATTAACCTAGTGAACCTACGCTGCACGCCCTCAATAGCAAGAATATCCTTCCTCAAATATGGAGACCAAAACTGCACACAGTACTCCAGGTGCGGTCTCACTAGGGCCCTGTACAACTGCAGAAGGACCTCTTTGCTCCTCTCCTCAACTCCTATACTAAACTGCGCGTTTCAGGAGCAGTGCGGTTTTGGCACCAGACTGTGAGGTACTGATGTTCAAGCTGTGGTCTCTTACAGCAGCCTAACTTTCATACTGCCACCCAAGGATTTTTGGAAAGCCGACCAAAGCCTTGTGCTCTTGTTGAGGCCCTTCGTCCCAGCCCTTGCTATTCCATCTCCCTCTCCACAATGTTCCTTTAATAATCTCCCTCGCTGGTGCCGTTCCTAACCCGTTTAATCACCTCTGCTGGGACCGTCTCCTCAGAAACATTTGTAAGCAATACACAGTGTCAAACATTCAAGGAGAAATCATTTTTGCAGTCCTTCTAAAATGTTTTGGCCAAAAGTAAAACCCAACATTTGTAAAACAGCAAGGAGCAGGACTAGTCAATGAAGATTCATTGGTTACCTTACACAAAGTTTTCAAAGACAACTTAAGTTCACTTTCTCATTACAATCAGTTAAATGCATTAAGTCAAGTCAAGTCAATTTTATTTGTCTAGCACATTTAAAAACAACCCACGTTGACCAAAGTGCTGTACATCAGTTCAGGTACTAAGAAACGAACATACAATGGCACACAAACATAACAGCACATACATAAACAGTTCACAGCGCCCCCTCAGAGGGCCTCAAACGCTAGGGAGTAGAAATAGGTTTTGAGCCTGGACTTAAAGGAGTCGATGGAGGGGGCAGTTCTGATGGGGAGAGGGATGCTGTTCCACAGTCTAGGAGCTGCAACCGCAAAAGTGCGGTCACCCCTGAGCTTAAGCCTAGACCGCGGGATAGTGAGTAGCCCCAAGTCGGCCGACCTGAGGGACCTGGAGATAGAGTGGTGGGTTAGAAGATTTTTGATATGGGGGGGGCAAGCACGTTTAGGGCTTTGTATGTGAAAATATATTTGCATGTATTTAAAATATGCAATTAACATTAATAACAATAATCAAATAATCGAACCTCAAAAACTCATCTAATTAACGAACATTGCTCAGGGTAGCTGCTCTTACAGCCTCTTTTTGATATCTCAAACCCGACTGCATTGCTTAGGAATGAAAAAAGCTCTTGACCCTGAAATGTCACCTATTCCTTTACTCCAGAGATGTTGTCTGACCTGCTGAGGTACTCCAGCATTCTCTGTCTATCTTCACTTCAATGCTGTTGACTCTTTACAGCATTCGGATGGAAGTGGGTGAGTAAACCACCCAGCTGATCGAACTTCTTCAGCGCAGTAGCAGTGAATGAGGGAGATGGCTGTGGGGAGCCTAGCGGCACTGCCCGAGGTGGGTCGCTGCCTCCATCTCTAGCTGACTGTGTGGAGTTCGCACGCTCTCCCTGGTGACTGGTTGGTAATATTTGGCTTTCTGCCACGTCCTAAAGGTGTGCAGTGCGGGTCGGTAGGTTATTCGGTCGTGGTAAATCACCCCTGGTGTGTGTCGGCAAACTGACAAGCTTTGGGTGGGGAAATAGGATTTGCATTCGACTCATGTAAATGGGTGCCCGATAGAAAGTGCAATCAATGGGCCGAGGAGCCTGTTTCTGTGCTGTTTAGAAACAGAAACATCAACATAGAAACAGAAAATAGGTGCAGGAGTAGGCCATTCAGCCTTTCCAGCCAGCAACGCCATTCAATATGATCATGGCTGATCACCCAAAATCAGTACCCCGTTCCTGCTCTCTCCCCATATCCCTTGATTCCGTTAGCCATAAGAGCTATATCTAACTCTCTCTTGAAAACATCCAGTGAATTGGCCTCCACTGCCTTTTGTGGCAGAGAATTCCACAGATTCACAACTCTCTGAGTGAAAAAGTTTTTCCTCATCTCAGTCCTAAATTGCCTCCCCTTATTCTTAAACTGTGACCCCTGGTTCTGGTCTCCCCCAACATCGGGAACATTTTTCCTGCACCTAGCCTGTCCAATCCCTTAAGAATTTTATATGTTATGATGGAATTGGAAGTAACAGGAGCAAGTTTGCAGATGAAACAAAGCTGGGTGGCAGTGTGAACTGTGAAGAGGATGTTAGGAGGTTGCAGGGTGACTTGGACAGGTTGGGTGAGTGGGCAGATGCATGGCAGATGCAGTATAATATAGATAAATGTGAGGTTATCCACTTTGGCAGGTAAAACAAGGAGGCAGATTATTATCTCAATGGGGTCTGATTAGGTAAAGGGGAAGTGCAACGAGACCTGGGTGTCCTTGTACAACAGTCACTGAAAGTAATCGTGCAGGTACAGCAGGCAGTGAAGAAAGCTAATGGCATGTTGGCCTTCATAACGAGAGGAGTTGAGTATAGGAATAATAGGTCCTTCTGCAGTTGTATAGGGCCCTGGTGAGACCATATCTGGAGTATTGTGTGCAAATTTGGTCTCCTAATTTGAGGAAGGACATACTTGCTATTGAGGCAGTGCAGCATAGGTTCATGAGGATAATCCCCTGGATAGCAGGACTATCATACGAGGAAAGATTGGAAAGACAGGGCTTGTATTCACTGGAGTTTAGAAGGATAAGAGGGGATCTTATAGAGACGTATAAAATTATAAAAGGACTGGACAAGCTAGATGCAGGAAAAATGTTCCCAATGTTGGAGGAGTCCAGAACCAGGGGCCACAGTCTAAGAATAAAGGGGAGGCCATTTAAAACTGAGGTGAGAAGAAACTTTTTCACCAGAGAGTTGTGAATTTGTGGAATTCTCTGCCACAGAGGGCAGTGGAGGCCAATTCTCAGGATGAACTTAAAAGAGAGGTGCTAGCGCAATCAAGGGATATGGGGAGAAGGCAGGCACAGGTTACCGATTGTGGAGGATCAGCCATGATCACAATGAATGGTGGTGAAGACTCGAAGGGCCAAATGGCCTCCTCCTGCACCTATGTTTCCATGTTTCTATGTTTCTATCAGATCCTCTCTGATCCTTCTAAATTCCAGTGAATATAAACCCAGTCGACCCATTCCTTCATCATATGTCAGTCCCGCCATCCCGGGAATTAACCTGGTGAACCTACGCTGCACTCCCTCAATAGCAAGAATGTCCTTTCTTAAATTAGGAGACCAGAACTGCACACAATACTCCAGGTGTGGTCTCACCAGGGCCCTGTACAACTGCAGTAGGACCTCCTTGCTCCTAAACTCAAATCTGTTGGACGGTTGGACTATTTTCTTGGACTTTTAGCAAAGTGTAATAAATGCTGGCCCTGCTGTGAGGCAAACTTCCCCCAAAATGTAATAAAGGACAAACAAACCTACCTAGTTTTGTTCCAACCCGTGTGTAAAGTTTACATGTAATAAAAAGGAACTGCAGATGTATAAAGTTTACATGTGTAGGAAGGATCTGCAGATGTTGGTTTAAACTGAAGATAGACACAAAAAGCTGGAGTAACTCAGTGGGACAGGCAGCATCTCTGGAGAACATACTGATTACCATGAAATAGAGTTCCTCGGGCAGTTTGCCAACTGCTCTTTCAACCTCAGGCCACCTTTTTCGTGTGTGGGTCTCTTGGCAAGGGATTTCTCAAGGAAGTTGGCTCAGACCTTATGGGCGAGACCCTGCCAGGGCACTTAAATCATCGATCCCAGGGAAATGGTTCGAGAACTGGTAATGGTTCATTTACTGGTAAACCCACGATCAACTCTGAACTTGCTGCCAAAGCTTTCGAACAACATAAACAGCGCTCATAGACACAAAATGCCGGAGTAACTCACAACAATGCTGGAGCAGCAACTCTGGAGAAAACGGATAGGTGATGTTTCAGGTCGGGAGTAGACACAAAAATGCTGGAGTAACTCAGCGGGTCAGGCAGCATCTCGGGAGAGAAGGAATGGGTGACGTTTCGAGTCGAAACCCTTCTTCAGATGTTTCAGGTCGGGACATCACTGATATTCATGGACATTAATAATTACGAGATATTAATTCTAGTAATTAATATTGCTAGCGGTAAAGTTGCTGCCTTACAGCGAATGCAGCGCCAGAGACTGGTTCGATCCTGACTACAGGCGGCGTCTGTATGGAGTTTATACATTCTCCCCGTGACCTGCGTGGGTTTTCTCCGAGATCTTCGGTTTCCTCCCACTCTCCAAAGATGTACAGGTATGTAGGTTAATTGGCTGGGCAAATGTAGAAATTGTCCCTAGTGTGTGTAGGATAGTGTTAGTGTGCGGGGATCGCTGGGCGGCACGGACCCGGTGGGCCGAAGGGCCTGTTTCCGCGCTGTATCTCTAAATCTAAATCTAAATGAATTACAAAAAATTGGTAAATTTAAGTTTATAAAAATACTCAGTTAACTAGTATTTAAATGAACGCTTTGAATTGAAAAAAAATGTAGTTTAGTTTAGTTTGGAGATACAGCGCGGAAACAGGCTCTTCGGCCCACCGAGTCCACGCCGACCAGCGATCCCCACACATTAACACTATCCTATACCCACTAGGGACAATTTTACATTTATACCAAGCCAATTAACCTACAAACCAGTGGGAGGAAACTGAAGATCTTGGAGAAAACCCACGCAGGTCACGGGGAGAAGGTACAAACTCCGTACAGACAGCGCCCGTAGTCAGGATGGAACCCGGCTCTCTGGCGCTCTGAGGCAGCAACTCTACCGCTGCGCCACCGTGCTTTTAACTGACCTCTTCACTCACAGGTTTTGCTTGTTCGTTTAAATCAAAATAGACTTTATTCAGGATTTTAAAATATGTACAAAACGAGAACTGTGTAAAATTCCTCCGACATTCTCCACATTCGTTAGCGTTACATTTGGTATTGTTCCCAAAACCCATACCTATACCCGGCACCCTACCTGAAGAAGGGTCTCGACCCTAAACTCTACCCATTCCTTCTCTCCAGAGATCCTGCGTTTCCCCTTTGAGTTACTCCGGTATTTTGTGGTTGTCTATCTTTGGTTGAAAACCAGCTTCTGCAGTTCCTTCCTGCAGCCTTCCTTTCTTTTCTTTTATTATCAGAAAATACCTTATTCCAGTAATAAATATTTACAAAAACATTTTCTTTTCAGAAACTCCATCCGACATTCCTGGATGTTATACATTCAATGCAGATATTTATTGCCACATTTACACAGAATCCCTTATTTGGAGGGGCGTCTCTCTCCACCACACCCTGCCCCCCCCCCATGTCCAGCAGCGGAAGGACCCTAGACTGTGGTCCTCCCCCACAGGGCCTTGGCGTTGGCTGCACCAAGCTTCAGTGCGTCCTTCAGCACGTACTCCTGCAGTCTGCAGCGGACCAGTCGGCAACATTCCCCCACGGACAGCTCGCTCCGCTGGGAGGTCAACAAGGATCGGGCAGACCAAAGAGCGTCTTTCACTGAGTTGATGACCTTCCAGCAGCACTCGATGTCAGTCTCTGAATGCGTCCCTGGGAACAGTCCGTAGATCACAGAGTCCTCTGTGACAGAGCTGCTCGGAATGAATCATGACAGGGACCCCTGCAGACCTCTCCAGACACTCTTGGCAAATCCCCACTCTGTGAAGAGGTGGGCCACCGTCTCCTCTCCGCAGCAGCTGTCCCGAGGGCAGCGTGCGCTGGTAGTGAGGTTCCGGCGGTGCAGGAAGGATCTGACCTCACCGCCAGCCAAGCCAGGTCTTGGTGCTTGTTGGTGAGTTCTGGCGATGAGGCATTTTACCAGACAGGCTGAACAGTCTGCTCTGCACCCTTCCTTTCATATCAAATGAGCAGCGTTACTGAAACTGCATCAGGCTTAGCTTGGCCCAGGTTCAGCAGGCAGGCTTTTGCAGCGCCACTTCTGCGAACAATGTGAAAGATCGCCCTCTATTGCTGGACTCCCTGGAGTCCCCTCTCGGAAGGCGGTGGTCCCAATGACAGAGATCGGGGTTAGGAACTCACAGCAGAATGGCTGGATGCTTTGCCGTGGAATCTCTGCTCCACTTCTGTACTGTGACCGAAACATTTGCATTCCTAAAGGGAATTGAAAGGGAAGTCTCATTGAAAAGCCAGTAACCTTGCATGGCTGGTTGCAGCCGTGGTGTAATGGCACAGGTTACATGGTAAGGCATGGCCGGAATTACAACATGTAACTTCATCTTGACTGTTATGACCTATTGCTCGACTGGAATTTATTCCTTCCCGAATTAATGAAGGCTTCATTTTACTCGATCCCATCACTACTCACCTGTGTATTAGCAGCTGGCAGTTCTGAGAGGGGACGTTGAGGAGTCAGCATGAGATATCATGCACAAAAGTCGCCGCCAGCAGTTTACTTTGCACATTAAGGACCAGTTACAGCAGAATAAGCAGAGCTGTTGGGGGTACAACAAGCGTGCATGTTCGCAAATTGGTAGCAGGAGTAGGCCATCAGTGAATGTTCACAACTAATCATATTTCCGCTATTCCTGGTACCTTTTCTCTTTTTGCTCATCAAGAATCGAGTTACGCCACTCTTTTTAGATCGAGTTATCCCACTCTTTTTAGATCGAGTTATCCCACTCTTTTTAGATCGAGTTATCCCACTCTTTTTAGATCGAGTTATCCCACTCTTTTTAGATCGAGTTATCCCACTCTTTTTAGGGAGCCATCATTTACTCTGCAACTGTGCGGCGTTCAGGAATTGTGTGAGAAAGGTCAAACTCGCAAATAGAACTGTTGCTTCTGACCGTGAGCCTAAGCTGGAACAAGACCGTAAAGTCATAAGTGATAGAAAGCAGAATTAGGCCATTCGGCCCATCAAGTCTACTGTGCCATTCAATCATGGCTGATCTATCTCTCCCTCTCAATCCCATTCTCCTGCCTTCTCCCCATAACCCTGACCCTTGCGGCTAAAGGGATCAGGGGGTATGGAGAGAAGGCAGGTACGGGATACTGAGTTGGATGATCAGCCATGATCATATTGAATGGCGGTGCAGGCTCGAAGGGCCGAATGGCCTACTCCTGCACCCATTTTCTATGTTTTCTATGTTTTCTATGACACCCGTACTAATCAAGAATCCATCTATCTCTGCCTTAAAAAATATCCATTGACTTGACCTCCATAACCTTCTGTGGCAAAGAATTCCACTGATTCACCACCCTCTGACTAAAGAAATTCCACCTCATCTCCTTCCTGAAGCAACGTCCTTTAATTCTGAGGCTGTGACCTCTTGTCCTAGACTCTCCCACTAGTGGAAGTATCCTCTCCACATCCACTTGGTGGACTCAGACTGGCCAAGCAGTCACCCAGGGGACGATCGATGGGAAATCTGATGTTCTGCTGTTCTAGTGGGCTCTCCTGTATGACTGAGGTGAGTGCAGGCCAGTCAACATGTCTGAGCAGCACGTCATCCTCCTGCAAGTCCTGGTCTTGCAACCGCGGCCCATGCAGTTTGTTCAGCAGGAGCAGGGGATGTCGTTGTGCAGCAGTGGTGTGATGTCAGCTTTGCTCACTCCTGCCTGCGTGCATCAGTCACACGGAATGCAGCAACGCAACTTCATGTACGCGCGCTTTCAACGCTCGCTGCATGTGGTGATCGGTTGCGTTCTTCGAATCAACCGGGTGACACGTAAAAAACGTTAGGCCCCGCTTGTGAATATGCGAGCCCAAGGCCTGAACCAGATGACAAACTTGAATTTAAACCAGTGGGGTTTCTAGATAATACTTAGGAAGGGATTAAATATCAACTGAAAGCTTGCAAGTGGCGGTTACTTAGAGGAGTTTAGAGCAGTGGGGATTGCTGAGTAGATCGCCCCAGGGAACAGTGTTGGGATTCCCACTGTTTCTAATTTATATTAATGACCGGGATTTAGCAGATCAATGCAAATTGGTCAAACACGCTAGCTTTACTCAATGACGAGTGACAGCCCAAACCAAAGCACTGCGGCTGCTAGTGGAGTAACCAGGCGTCGGATAAAATATGCATGGGGTCAGAAGGCCAAGGAGGCCAAGTCAATGGATATGTTTAAGGCAGAGAGAGATAGATCCTTGACCAGTACGGGTGTCGGGGGGAGAAGGCAGGACAATGAGGTGAGATAGAGTCAGCCATGATTGAATGGCGGAGTGGACTTGATGGGCCAAATGGCCTAATTCCGCTCCTACCACTTATGATCTTGTGACTTAATCACGTGCTGATGTGTATAATGGCACAAGTAGAATGAAAGGCATTAGCATAAGAACTTTATGAAAAACTGAAGATTAAGTTGAAAGAGAGATATCCCTCAAAGTCAAGAATCACTTCATTACAGAACTTTTCTCCATCGACAAGACTTGTGGTTTCCAAAGAGAAAGCCTAGCAGCCAGGGTGTGGCGTGTAGATCCACGCTGGATGAAGCTTGCCAGTTCACTCTCATGAACAGGAACCTCAATATTTTCAAGGCAGTGATCAACAGCGATTAGAAACTTCAATCATTGGGGCCAAATCATCCCAGGGTTGTTCATCACTCTTTAGAACTTATTATTGAGAGGCAAACATTGGAGTCAGGTTTATTGGAGCAGTAGGAAGAGACTAGGAATGTCAGGATTGAAAAGTAAAGGAAAGACTGGAAAATATGTTCTCCTTTCAATCTATAACATGATAAATGGGGAATACTGACAAATCATACACAAAAATCAACCTGGGGCATGATTTTGAATAAAAGCATAGTGTGTGTTCGGTACAGATTCTAACTAATATTCTACAGAATATAAACAAACTACTCTGGGCATGTTATAGACTAGTGGCTAGTGCAGTAGAGATAAAGAAATAATAGGATGTTTCAATAAGGTATTAAGTGCTGGGGAGAAGAGGAGAAAGTGTGTGGCGATCGTAAGGGGAATTGAATTGAATTGAATGGAATAAATTTTATTGGCCAAATATGTACACATACAAGGAATGTGCCTTGGTGCTCCGCTCGCAAGTAACAACACGTAAACAATTAAGAATAAAACATAAAACATTAGAACATTAAGAATAAAACATTATAGTTTAAACATGTGAATGATATAAAAAAGCAGAGCAAAAGGAGGCTCCAGACTTACAGACGGAGGCTACAGGTTGTTGAGTAGAGCACGAGGAAGCAGCTACACTCCACCTGTGATGAGCAAACTCTGGTCCATGACCGCTCAATGTGGAGAAGATGCATCAGGTTGGCCTGGAAAATGTAAGGCCCGACCAGGAGCACACAGCAGCCTCACGCATGTGATACAGTGAGCATGCCACCTCACAAGCTATCCACCTACCCATCTTGCCAAACACTGTCTGCCCCTTCGGGTGGCACGGTGGCGTAAAGGTAAAGCTACTGCCTTACAGCGCCAGAGACCCGGGTTCAATCCCGACTACGGGCGCCGTCTGTACGGAGTTTGTACGTTCCCCCCGTGACCTGCGAGTTTTCTCCAAAATCTTCGGTTTCCTCCCACACTCCAAAGACATACAGGTTTGTAGGTTAATTGGCTGGGCAAATGTAAATTGTACCTAGTGTGCGTAGGATAGTGTTAGTGTGCGGGGATCGCTGGTCAGTGCGGACTTGGTGGGCCGAAGGGCCTGTTACCACACTGAATCTCTAAACTAAACTAAACTAAAACACACAAAACTGGAGGGGAAGTCCCAAGGGAGGAAGAAAGAAGGAAAGAAGGGAGGGAGGGAGGGGAGAGAGGGAGGGAGGAGAGGGAGGGAGGAGAGGGAGGGAGGAGGGGAGAGGGAGGGAGGGAGGGAGGGAGAGAGGGAGGGAGGAGAGGGAGGGAGGAGGGGAGAGAGGGAGGGGGAGAGGGAGGGGGAGGGAGGGAGAGGAGAGAGAGGGAGAGAGAGAGAAATGGGGAGAGGAAGGGAGGGGGAGAGAGGGTGGGAGAGAGGGAGGGTGGGAGAGAGGGAGAGAGGGAGGGGGAGAGGGAGGGGGAGGGAGAGGGAGGGGAGAGAGAGAGGGAGAGAGAGGAATGGGGAGAGGAAGGGAGGGGGAGAGAGGGAGGGTGGGAGACAGGGAGGGAGGAGAGGGAGGGAGGAGGGGAGAGAGGGAGGGGGAGGGAGAGGGAGGAGAGAGAGAGAGGGAGAGAGAGGAATGGGGAGAGGAAGGGAGGGGGAGAGAGGGAGGGTGGGAGACAGGGAGGGAGGAGAGGGAGGGAGGAGGGGAGAGAGGGAGGGGGAGAGGGAGGGGGAAGGAGGGAGAGGAGAGAGAGAGGGGGAAGAGAGGAATGGAAAGAGGAAGGGAGGGGAGAGGGAGGGGGAGAGGGAAGGAGGGGGAGAGGGAGAGAGAGAGAGGGAGGGAGGAGGGGAGAGGGAGGGAGGGAGGGAGGGAGACAGGGAGGGAGGAGAGGGAGGGAGGAGGGGAGAGAGGGAGGGGGAGGGAGAGGGAGGAGAGAGAGAGAGGGAGAGAGAGGAATGGGGAGAGGAAGGGAGGGGGAGAGAGGGAGGGTGGGAGACAGGGAGGGAGGAGAGGGAGGGAGGAGGGGAGAGAGGGAGGGGGAGAGGGAGGGGGAAGGAGGGAGAGGAGAGAGAGAGGGGGAAGAGAGGAATGGAAAGAGGAAGGGAGGGGAGAGGGAGGGGGAGAGGGAAGGAGGGGGAGAGGGAGAGAGAGAGAGGGAGGGAGGGAGGGAGGGAGGGAGGGAGGGAGGGAGGGAGGGAGGGAGGGGAAGGGGGGAGGGGAGGGGGGGAGGGAGGGGAGGAATGGAGAGAGGAAGGGAGGGGAGAGGGAGGGGAGGAGGGAGGGAGGGAGGGAGGGAGGGAGGGAGGGAGGGAGGGAGGGAGGGAGGGAGGGAGGGAGGGAGGGAGGGAGGGAGGGAGGGAGGGAGGGAGGGAGGGAGGGAGGGAGGGAGGGAGGGAGGGAGGGAGGGAGGGAGGGAGGGAGGGAGGGAGGGAGGGAGGAAGAGTGGGAGGAAAGAAAAGGACAATTGAGTAATGAAGGGGTTGTCTTTGAATTGATATGCTCATTGATAGCATTAATAAATAGATGAATTAATGAATTAATAAGCATAGATAGATAGAAAAGAAGAAAATAAATAAAGAGAAATGAAGAAGTGAGCAAGCAAGAAGGCAAGGTTTTCACCAGGCAATGCCTCTGTGTCACAACGTCACCAAACAACGTTACACTGATGGTGATTTTGAAGCATTGTAATAAAGGAAAGTCAGCGGCCGATTGGGGCGTGGCAAGATGCCACAAATTGCGAAGAAATTGAGATCTGGTGACCTGTTTTATGAGAAGATCGACACAAAAAGCTGGAGTAACTCAGCGGGACAGGCAGCATCTCTGGAGAGAAGGAACGGGTGACGTTTGGGAACGAGGTTCCTTCTTCAGACTGAATAAACGTAAACAGTCTGATTGCAGGAGACAATGAGCATCAGATGTCCCACCGGCTTGATTGCTTCCCACTGCCCCCACTCTTATCTTTCCAATTATCTGAGTGTTTGATACTAATCACCTACAATTTTGTCAAATGAAGACTTTTAGGAGATTCTGATGCGCTGCACATCAGCTGGAAGAGCTGATTGTAATTGATTTCAGTGCCGCGAGTCAAGGAGGTAAAAATTGATCAAACTTCACAATCTTAATTGCTACACAATGAACTTTTTCGATAGGAAGTTAGCATGCAGGATAATGAAGGAGAGGGTGGTTTGGGCTGCTGTGATCGCAGTGTGAATGACCTACAATCTGAAGGGGCTGCTCCTCACATTCTGGCTCCATTTTAGCCCCACGCTGCTGATTTTCGGGCACCCGGGACAGAAGGGGGAGGGTCGGGAGGGAGGAGGAAGTCGGTCTGCTCCTGGGCCTGGCCAAGATGGCCGTCCGCGGGTCCGAGCTCACGTCCGTGCCCCGCGTGTCCCTGGAGAGGGAACACGCGGTGTCCACGGGGACTCTGGAGGCCTTCCGTGAACGCCGGTCGCCGCGGGGGGGTCGAATGTATTCTTGACAAAGTTGGCGGGATTTTAATGTGATATTTGTTGTTTTTGTAAACTGCCGATGCAGGCGGCTTTTGATCTGATCACATTGCCACTTGGTATGTTTGTCTTGTTTTTTGGAATAAAGTATTTGTGATTTAAAACAAAAATTAAAAAGGCTGAATGACCTACAGGCATTCACTGTCTGTACTTCAACAAGGAAAATGACCACATGGGCGTGAGATTAGTTAATCGGTTGACTTCTTCTTCCAGGGCAATCCCACACACTATTTGAGTTTAGTTTACTTTAGTTTATTTGAGTTTAGTTCATTGTCACGTGTACCGAGGTACAGTGAAAAGCTTTTGTTGCATGCTAACCAGCCAGCAGAAAGACAATACATACAATACCATACGATACAATACAATATAATACCATATGAAACAATACAATACAATACAATACAATACCATACAATATATCTTTATTGTCATTGTACAGGGTACAACGAGATTGTTAATGTGCCTTCCTTACGATGCAATAAATGAATTAGCTAATCTTTAGACAGTCCAGAGAGACAAAATTAGAAACAGTTAAAACAGTATAAAGTGCAATTATGGCTGTGCGACGTGACCATCCGAAGGAGACAGTTCATGGGGGGGGGGGGGGTGTGGGGGGTGGGGGGTGGGGGGGGGGGGGGGTGGGGGGGGGGTGGGGGGGGGGTGGGGGGGGGGTGGGGGGGGGCACTCAGCAGGGCCGGTTCATAGCAGCTATGGCCCTGGGGATGAAGCTGTTCCTGAGTCTGGAGGTGCGGGCGTAGAAAGCCTTGTAACGTCTTTGGGATGGCAGAAGTTCAAACAGACTATTGCAGGGGTGTAAGGAGTCTTTATGAATGCTGGTGGCTTTCCTGAGGCATCGTGTGTTGTAGATGCCCTCCAAACCTGGTAGCTGTGTCCCGATGATCTTCTGAGCTCTATAGACTACCCGCTGAAGAGCTTTCCTCTCTGCCTCCGTGCAGCTGAGGTACCACACAGGAATTCCATGTGTTAGGATGCTCTCTATGGTGCAGCGGTAGAAGGTCGTCAGCAGCTGTTGGGGTAGACCAGACTTTTTCAGTGTTCTTAGGTAGAACAGTCGTTGCTGTGCCTACTTGACCAGCGCAGCAGTGTTATTGGACCATGTGAGGTCCTCCGAAATGTGTGCCCAGAAACTTGAAGCTGGACACTCTCTCCACACTGTCCCCATTGTTAAAGATCGGGGCATATTCCCCGTTATGTGACCTACGGAAGTTGATGATCAGCTCCTTGGTCTTGGAGGTGTTTAGGGACAGGTTGTTATCAGAGCACCAGTCCGCCAGGTTCTGCACCTCCGCTCTGTAGTTTGTTTCATCACCGTTGGTGATCAGCCCGATCACTGTTGTATCGTCTGCAAACTTGCCACAGTTTAAGAATAAGGGGTAGGCCATTTAGAACGGAGATGAGGAAAAACTTTTTCAGTCATAGAGTTGTAAATCTGTGGAATTCTCTGCCTCAGAAGGCAGTGGATGCCAATTCTCTGAATGCATTCAAGAGAGAGCTAGATAGAGCCCTTAAGGATAGCGGAGTCAGGGGGTATGGGGAGAAGGCAGGAATGGGGTACAGATTGAGAATGATCAGCCATGATCACATTGAATGGTGGTGCTGGCTCGAAGGGCCGAATGGCCTACTCCTGCACCTATTGTCTATTGTCTATTGACAATGGTGTTGGTGGCGAATGCAGGAACACAATCGTGTGTGAAGAGGGAGTAGAGCATGGGGCTCAGAACACAGCCCTGTGGTGTGCCGGTACTCAGGGTGATAGTGGAGGACAGGTGCGGGCCCATTCTCACTGCCTGCGGTCGTTCCAGCAGGAAGTTCAGGATCCAGTCACACAACGACAAGCTGAGGCCTAGCTGGTGGAGTTTGGTGATAAGCTTGGTGGGGATGACCGTGTTGAAGGCGGAGCTATAGTCTATGAATAGCATCCTCACGTACGTGCCCTGTCTCTCCAGGTGAGTCAGGACAGTGTGAAGAGCCAGAGAGATGGCGTCCTCTGTGGATCTATTTGCCCTGTATGCAAATTGATGTGGGTCCAGTGAGGCAGGGATGCTGGATTTGATGTGTGAGAGGACCAGCCTTTCAAAGCACTTCATGACTATCGGCGTTAGGGCAACCGGGCGGTAGTCATTCAGGTTGGTGATCTTTGCTTTTTTCGGCACTGGCACTATGGTAGCCGACTTCAGGCACTTGGGGACCGTAGCCAGAGATAACGACAGGTTAAAGATCCTGGTGAATACCTCAGCCAGCTGTTCAGCACAGTCCCTAAGTACCTTTCCTTGAACTCCATCCGGGCCTGCAACCTTGCGTGGGTTGACCCTTCATTTGAGCAGTTGGTACTCCAGGTGTGGAGAACAGTAGCTCTCTATTGCAGTGTGGTTGGTGCACCAGTCATTGTTGATGTAGATACAGAGCCCACCGCCCTTGCTCTGACCGGAGTCCTTTGTTCTATCGGCCCGCTGTAGTGACCGGTTCATGAGCTCCACAGCCCCGTCGGGAACCAGCGCGTTGAGCCACGTCTCCGTGAAGATCAGCGCGCAGCAGTCTTTCAGGGGTCGCTGGGTGTTGATCTAGCCTTACCTCATCCAGCTTGTTGGAGAGTGACCGGACATTGGCGAGAAAGACGCTTGTTTGGGGTGGTCTTTGTGGAGCCCTCCGTAGCCTGGCCTGCACCCCACCCCCGCTCTCCTGCACCCCCACTCTCCATCCACGTTTTTGCTTCCTCTCCCTGCACTGTCTCTGTCTCCATCCCTCCGGTGTGGTGTTCCACGGAGCTGTTCTGTCTGGCTCCGTGGGGATTTTGGTGAGGGTTCTGGTAGTACTCACCAGCCAGTCTCTCGCAGCCACGTCCGATGTTGAGCAGCTCCGTGCGGCTCCACGTGGGATCCGCCTTCCGTGAGCTGCAGTGCCTTGGGGAGCGCGCTGCCGCTGCGCCCGTACTCCCCGCCACGGGCTCCGTCGGGATTCCGGTGGAGGTAAGGGTCGCGGATTTTAAATGAAAATTGAATGACCTGGTTTTCTCGCCGCGTCGGATGTTGGGCTGCTCCGTGCGGCTCCGTGAGTGGTCCGCCGTGCGTGGGCTGCAGCGCTTTGGAGAGCGCGATGCCGCTGTGTCCGGGCGTGCCGCCGCTACGAGCTCCGTCGGGATCTCGGTGCCGGTGCTGGGTTTTCCCGCACTGCTGGTGAGTATTGGGTGTTCTTTTCCGTGTTTTTTAGGGACCTGGTTTTCGCAGCTGCCTTCGCTGCTGGGCTGCTCCGAGCTGCATCGGTCTGGAGAGCGCAAAGCCGCTGCGTCTGGACGCGCCGCCATTTTCTAAACTGTGATTACAATCGAGCCGTCCACAGTGTATGGTTGTTGTTTTTTGATAAATACATCTCTTGATGCTCCTGAACACATCATCAGTGATGTAATACTGGGGTCATTGGGTGTTTGGGGTCTTTCAACATCAGACACCCTTGCCCGGGCCACCCAGCCGTGGTTGATCAGACCACGACTTGTGATCAGGTGGCATTGGCTCCTCCCCATGGACCTCCTCTCCTGATCCAGAGCCATCTCCAAGCTTTCTCCGCTGCCTCTGTGGTGTTCCTCTAGCTACCCATTCCGGTGATGCCCAGTGCACTCCAGGCCTTGTAGAGGGATTGCCCTGCAAAACCCCTACAGCCAACCTCGACGGGCACACACCTTGCCTTCCAGCCCTGCTTATGGCAATCTATGCCCAGCTCTTCGTACTCGGTCTTCCTCCTCTCGTGGGCCTCCTCCAGACGGTCTTCCCATGGCACTGTCATTTCCAACAAGACGATAATGGGAATAACATGAATAACATTTAGTGCAAGATGAAGCCCAATGAGGCAAATAGTATCAGGTCTGCTCTCTAGTTGTTGGTAGAATGGTTCAGTTGCCTGATGACTGCTGGGAACTGAACCATCCTACCAAGAACGAGAGGCATTAAGGAAAATCTACAAACCTGTACGTCCTTGGAATGTGGGGGGAGACCAGAGGACCCGGGAAAAACCCACGCGGTCACAGGGAGAACGTACAAACTCCGTACAAACAGCACCCGCAGTCGGGATCGAACCCTGGTCTAAGGCGCTGGAAGGCAATAGCACTACCCCTGCGCTAGAAACCGTGCTATCTTCCTGCAATGCTAATACATATTTCATAACATGAACATAACGGCTTGCATTGCGATTTCCAGCAGCATAAAAGGCTCAATTTTCCAAGCAGATAAACAAAAAACACAGAGGCTGACTTTGAAAGCAGATAAGATAGTTCTGCTTCTTTCTTAAACATGACAAATCTTCTGCAAAATAATAAATTTCCTCACCTGGCTGCTGCTGCAATCTGATCCAAATTCAATTTATATTCAAGCCAAGCAAAAAGTGTGGCTGCTTCTGTTAAAATTACATTGAGGATAGTTCTCAGGTTACCCTTTGCTGAGATCACAAGGCTTCAAATTTCTCTCTGAGGATCGAGGGAAACAAAATGACCAGGAAAACACCGTGGAAAACAAAACCCAACCTAAAACTAAAATCATTGCTTTATTACAGCTATTTAAAAACAATATTGAAAATATGTTTAGGTAGGAACTGCAGATGCTGGTTTAAACCGAAGATAGACACAAAAAGCTGGAGTAACTTAGCGGCCTAGTAACTTAGTAACCTAGCTCAGACAGCATCTCCGGAGAGAAGGAATGGGAGAATGGTATCAGGTCGACTACACCCGAAATGTCACCCATTCCTTCCCTCCAGAGATGCTGCCTGTCCCCCTGAGTTACTCCAGCTTTTTGTGTCTGTTGAAAATATGTTCATCCACCATGCACCTGTCATTATTTGATCAATAATGGCTCTGATTTTAAATTATCACAACAGCACGTTGCATTTACATAGAGCCTCATCAAAGGAATATTGCAGCTTCTTTAATGGAACGCTTTAGTGAGGGATAGACACAAAGTACTGGAGTAACTCAGCGGGATAGGCAGCGTCTCTGGACGCTTCAAGGGTCTCGACCCAAAGCATCACCCATTCAATAGACAATAGGTGCAGGAGGAGGCCATTCAGCCCTTCGAGCCAGCACCGCCATTCAATGCGATCATGGCTGATCACTCTCAATCAGTACCCCGTTCCTGCCTTCTCCCAATACCCCCTCACTCCGCTATCCTTAAGAGCTCTATCCAGCTCTCTCTTGAAAGCATCCAACAAACTGACCTCCACTGCCTTCTGAGGCAGAGAATTCCACACCTTCACCACTCTCTGACTGAAAAAGTTCTTCCTCATCTCCATTCTAAATGGCCTACCCCTTATTCTTAAACTGTGGCCCCTTGTTCTGGACTCCCCCAACATTGGGAACATGTTTCCTGCCTGGTACGGCACGGTAGCGCAGCGGTAGAGTTGCTGCTTTACAGCGAATGCAGCGCCGTCGACTCAGGTTCGATCCTGACTACGGGTGCTGCACTGTAAGGAGTTTGTACGTTCTCCCCGTGACCTGCGTGGGTTTTCTCCGAGATCTTCGGTTTCCTCCCACACTCCAAAGACGTACAGGTATGTAGGTTAATTGGCTGGGTAAATGTAAAAATTGTCCCTAGTGGGGTTGTAGGATAGTGTTAATGTACGGGGATCGCTGGGCGGCACGGACTTGGAGGGCCGAAAAGGCCTGTTTCCGGCTGTATATATATGATATGATGATATGATAATGTGTCCAATCCCCTAATTATCTTATATGTTTCAATAAGATCCCCCCTCATCCTTCTAAATTCCAGTGTATACAAGCCTAATTGCTCCAGCCTTTCAACATACGACAGTCCCGCCATTCCGGGAATCAACCTAGTGAACCTACGCTGCATGCCCTCAATAGCAAGAATATCCTTCCTCCAATTTGGAGACCAAAACTGCACACAGCACTCCAGGTGCGGCCTCACTAGGGCCCTGTACAACTGTAGAAGGACCTCTTTGCTCCTATACTCAACTCCTCTTGTTATGAAGGCCAACATTCCATTGGCTTTCTTCACTGCCTGCTGTAACTGCATGCTTCCTTTCAGTGACTGATGCACTAGGACACCCAGATCTCATTGAACATCCCCTCTTCCTAACTTGACACCATTCAGATAATAATCTGCCTTTCTATTCTTACTTACAAAGTAAATAACCTCACACTTATCTACATTAAACTGCATCTGCCATGTATCCGCCCACTCACACAACCTGTCCAAGTCACCCTGCAGCCTTATTGCATCTTCCTCACAATTCACAGATTTTGTGTCTATCTTCGGTGTAAACCAGCATCTGCAGTTCCTTAGATAGACACAAAAACTGGAGTAACTCAGCGGGTCAGACAGCATCTCTTGAGAAAAGGAATAGGTGATATTTCGGGTCGAGACCCTTCTTCTGAAGAAGGCTCTCAACCTCAAAAACGTCACTTATTGAGTCTGAAGAGAGGTTTCGACCCGAAAACCACCAATTCCCTCTCTCCAGAGACGCTGTCTGACCCGCTGAGTTACTCCAGCTTTTTGTGTCTATCTTCGGTTTAAGCCAGCATCTGCAGTTCCTTCTGACACATTTCATCTGCAGTCACTTCCTACACTTTAGCAAGGGAAGTCAGTGAAGACAAGTACATAAACAGTACAAACTTTTATTTTTGCTCTTATACATCAAGAAGCGGAAATGAAATAAAATAACATAATCGGACTTCACAGTGAGTCTGTGTCTTTGTCCTCCGAAAATTCTGGCAGTTAATTGTGATGGTGGGTAATCGGTGTGCAAATAATGGAGGTTGCACAGCTAATTATCAGATTACATTGTTTTGTAAATTGGTGCATAGCGTATTGGGTAGAAGTCAGTGAAAGGCTAGCAAACTACTGAACTGCACAGTGTATTATCCAGGCCTGTAAAGCAAGCGCAACAGATAAGCTGCCTTATCATGCTTCTTACATAAACATAGACATCATATCATTGCGCACATTTCTCTCAGCTTAAAAGCATTGCAGCTTTGTAAATGGTTCCTTTCCTTCGTGTAAATTATAATGTATCTTATCAAAGTAGCCAGAGATATCATTCAACAGTTTTGAGTGTGTTATCTGCCGGTACCAGTGGTAAAGATATACGTTTCCATTCTGAAATTTCTAACTTTACAGGCAGGGAGGATATTATTTGATTACTATTAAACTGTGGAGCTCCTACGTAAATGATGGGGCATAGCAATTCAGATCTTTTATGTTTTCTACAGAGATTCATCAGGTGTTAAAACGTCGAAAGCAGCCAAAGCATCTAGCACCCAGTCCCCAGAGAGGCTGATCATTACACAGTTGTTTGTAGCTGTGACTCTAGGATAAATGAACAGACTTTAAATTGCTAAACCTATTTAGTATGCAGACTTTAATCCAATTCAATTCTAATCACTGCAATAATTGCTTGTGGTGAATGGCCCCGGATCCAATAGATATGCAACATAATCAAAGGGATGATAATGAAAATGTTATGTCGTGTTGGGAATGAGCAGTAAACAATAAGTTTATTAAAGGCAAGGCATTTTGATCAATGCAAATAACGGAAGGATTTTACAGCCTGTAGTGATTTAAATATTTCCACTTTTTGTGCTAATTCTAAAGGCTGCACTACAAAACACCACGAAGGTATTTATTCACAAAATGCTGGAGTAACTCAGCAGGTCAGGCAGCATCTCGGGAGAGAAGGAATGGGTGACGTTTCGGGTCGAAGAAGGGTCTCGACCCGAAACGTCACCCATTCCTTCTCTCCCGAGATGCTGCCTGACCTGCTGAGTTACTCCAGCATTTTGTGAATAAATACCTTCGATTTGTACCAGCATCTGCAGTTATCTTCTTATACTACAAAATACAACGCCTGACCGACTGACACCTCCAGAGATGAGGAAACATACTAAGGTCACAGCGTAAGAAGGAACTGCAGGTGCTGGTTTAAATCGAAGATAGACACAAAAAGCTGGAGTAACAGCGGGTCAGGCAGCATCTCTGGATTGAAGGAGTGGTTGACGTTTCCGGTCAAGACCCTTCTTCAGAATGAGAGTAAGTATGTAAGCACATCACTCAATTGCTCGAGTTAAGTAACAGTGTGACTTGCAAGGTAAATAGTAAAGTGTAAATGTGTGGAAGAAGAGCTTTAGTCTGAATTACACCATGAGCACAGTGGGATATGAAAGAGATATAGAGGTGTGTAGGAAGGAACTACACGCTGGTTTAGACCGAAGATACACACAGAATGCTGGAGTAACTCAGCGGGACAGGCAGCATCTCTGGAGAGAAGGAATGGGTGACGTTTTTGGTCGTGGAAGGGTCTCGACCTGAAACGTCACCCACTCCTTCTCTCTCTCTCTCTCTCGAGATACTGCCTGTCCCGCTGAGTTACTCCAGCTTTTTGTGTCTATCCGAGGTGAAAGTGCTTGTGCACTAGACACACACGCACCACAAGGTCTACTAGGAAAAATGGTTGCAACCCATTTACGAGTCAGGAAAAAAACAAATGAACACTCATTGAATTACCACTAAAATGCAAACCATTAAATCATTTAAAAAATAAATCTACCCAATTTTAACAAGAATTTATACACAAGAATGGAAATATAATAAAAACAGAGAGAGACTGGGAGGCTTATTTTGACAGTTAAATCTATGTTCTTACACGTGTGGAGAAAGGAACATGGAACAAAGCAATGAGTTATGTTTGATTATCACCTTCCTTCAATCGAGCATCCCCTCAGCTCTGAACCTACCTCTGTGCTGATAAATGTCCATCCAAACTCCTGCCTCTATTGCCCTTGCTGAGAGAAGCAATGCATTATCACGTGTAATAAAAGTAAGTATTAAAAATAACCAAACAAAACGACATTAGTCTAAACAACTAGACTTCAGGCATTTACTTTCGTTCAATTCGTATGGTCTGATCCCAGAGGGCAATTTTTTTGCCGTCTGTTATGATATCTCTGGCGGACAATATGTCTTCAGTCCTTCAGACAGCGTATGGTTTTCCAAGTAGTTGGAGAAACCTACAGGGTGTACAAAGCACTGCTTTGAGGTTACCGATATGTGTTTGTTTTGCATGAAATCTTGTGCCTGGGATGCTGATTTATGTGTTTCTGTCTCGTACTCTGAGAAACGCAAGCTAGAATTTCAAGGATATAACACAAGTGGGGGGGGCGAGACATGACATTAATTTGAGCTTTGCTCTCATGATTTACAATGGCGTACTCAAATCAGTTTGTCATTATCCAGCCTCCAGCTAACCACATTGTGATGCTTATAAATGCTGCCAAGGGACACATTGCTCATGGTTTTTCCTCCTCCAACGTGCTTGATTTCAGCTCTCCTTTTCTCCGCGCCGTGCTGGAAGAGACAGCCGTTCAGCCTGTTGGGCATTCATCCTGTCATGGCCATTCTCACTATCAATTCACTGGCACGTTCAAATCCAAATGGATTCACTTTGGCAAGAGGCAAATCTCGCCTTCCTCCTCTCTTCACTGCGATCCAGATTTGTCCAGCTTGGTCGAGTCTGGATCCCAACAAGATGTATTTTCATATTTAAAGCGTAGAATCGATTACCGTCATTTGCTAAGAACAACAATACAATACAACAAAATGTAGAGCAAAAGTACAACAACGAAAAGAAAAAAAGAAAAAAAAGAGAGACGGCAACAAATAAAACCCAAAAAACCCCAAAACAAAACAAACAAAAAAAATTATATATATATATTGATACAAACGTTTACAGGTCAACTAGATCAGACAGTACAGTCTTCAGGATTCAATTTGGCAAGGGACAAATCTCGCCTTCCTCCTGTCTTCACTGAGATCCAGATTTGTCCAGCTTGGTCGAGTCTGGATCCCAACAAGATGTATTTTCATATTTAAAGCGTAGAATCAATTACCGTCATTTGCTTGGCTTTTGTTTGAATCAAAACATAACTCAGTTGCCCGAGTTGAGTAACAGAGTGACTTGCAAGGCGAATAGCAAAGTGAAAATGGGTGGAAGAAGGACTTTAGTCTGAGTTACACCATGAGCTCGGTGGGATATGAATGTAATAGAGAGGTGTGTAGGAAGGAACTGCCGATGCTGGTTTAGACCGAAGACCGAAGACACTCCAAAGACGTACAGGTATGTAGGTTAATTGGCCGGGTAAATGTAAAAATTGTCCCTAGTGGGTGTAGGATAGTGTTAGTGTACGGGGATCGCTGGGCGGCACGGACTTGGTGGGCCGAAAAGGCCTGTTTCCGGCTGTATATATATGATATGGTATGATATGATAGACACAGAATGCTGGAGTACCTCAGCAGGACAGGCAGCATTTCTGGAGAGAAGGAATGGGTGACGTTTCGGGTTGATCAAGGGTCTCGACCCGAAACGGCACCTGTTCCTTCTCTCCAGAGATGCTGCCTGACCCGCTGAGTTACTCCAGCATTCTGTGTCTATCTACAGTGATACAGAGGCATAGATTCATAGAGTCATACAGCGCGTAATAGGCCCATCTGCCCAACACGTCCATGTTGTTCCATCTGAGCCATTTGCCCACCTTTGGTCTTATAAACCTTTCCTATCCATGTACCTGCCCAACATGTGTAACTGATATTATGAGAACACTTTGGAAGGATCTTCTGGAGAGTTTGGCTGATGAATTCCTTAACATGCGCGTCTACGCTGATATGAGAAATATCAATGTGATATAAGAATGTCTCGCTAAGGCAACCAGGGGGACTTATTTTATTGAGCAGAATGGAGGATGTTTTATTCTCTTCTGGTTGAATGGCGTTGAGCGTTTCATGTTAAAATTGGAATCCCAAAATTTAAAAAAATCGTGCCATTCCCTCAGTTAGAGCAACACAAAAAGAAAAGTCAGGATGTTGCCTCTTCAGCTCAGTATTTTGTATTACATCATCTCAATCCATATTTTGACAGAAGTTAACTAGTTTTCCATTTTAATACAGGAAGGCCATGAGGCTGATAAGGGAGCATCACAATTGTACAATAGGAAGTTATCCTCAATATACCTGACCTAGGAATGCCCTGTGTTGCCCAAAGTACAAGTTGTTTCTGAAACATTTGTTCCCCAAAGACATTTTGATATTTTCAACAACCATTAACTAATTACTGTTCAATGTATTAGCTTGTAAATGTAGCAGGGTAGAACGATTCACTTCACTTCTTGCTCCAAAAGCAATGGGATGTTATGTCTTGGTACAAGCCCTGGCTATTGGTGACACAGATCAGGCTAAAAATATGCAAATTTTATGACAGAATTAGGACAACAGAGAGTGAGTGTTCCCAAATTGTCAGTAACTAGTGAATTCATAATTGTTATACAGTGCCTACTTGAAAATCTAAGACTGTCAAATAAGGTATTAGATTGTCACAGCAGGAATAAAATTACCACAAAAAGCAACATATTTTAATTCAGCCCAACAGTTTGATAGTTCTTCAGTCATGATGTTCTACATCATGGCAATCACTGCCCTTCAAAAGTAATTAATTGCATGAACTGCTCTGAGACAGTCTGATGTGACGTGATACTAAATTACTACATTGCTACACTACACTACTACATGTGTAAGGAAGTGCATGATCTAACAAACGTATTCATGAAGGTAGTCAATACAATACAATACAATACAATATATCTTTATTGTCATTGTACAGGGGTACAACGAGATTGGGAATGCGCCTCCCATACGATGCAATAAATTAATTAGCTAGTCAGTATTAATTTAAACAACCCAATGAAACAAATTGGAACAGTTTTAAAACAGAATAAAGTGCAAGTAGATCTGTGCCGGTTCACTGTGCGATGTGACCATCCGGCTCAGCAGGACCGGTTCATAGCAGCTATGGCCCTGGGGATGGAGCTGTTCCTGAGTCTGGAGGTGCGGGCGTAGAAGGCCTTGTATCGTCTGCCCGATGGTAGAAGTTCGAACAGACTGTTGCAGGGGTGTGAAGAGTGTTTGTGGATGCTGGTGGCTTTTCTGAGGCATCGTGTGTTGTAGATGCCCTCCAAGGCTGGTAGCTGTGTTCCGATGGTCCTCTGAGCTCTATGGACTACCCGCTGAAGAGCTTTCCTCTCTGCCTCCGTGCAGCTGAGGTACCACACAGGGATGCCATGTGTTAGGATGCTCTCTATGGTGCAGCGGTAGAAGGTCGTCAGCAGCTGTTGGGGGTAGACCAGACTTTTTCAGTGTTCTTAGGTAAAACAGTCGTTGCTGTGCCTTCTTGACCAGCGCAGCAGTGTTAGTGGATCATGTGAGGTCCTCCAAAATGTGAGTACCCAGAAACCTGAAGCTAGACACTCTCTCCACACTGTCCCCGTTGATAAAGATCGGGGATAAAGTCACAAAATTCTTTAATCTGAAGAAGAGTCCCGACCCGAAACGTTACCCATTCCTTCTCTCCAGAGATGCTGTCTGTCACGCTGAGTTACTCCAGCATTTCGTGTCTACCTTCGACATAAACCAGCATCTGCAGTTATTTTCCTACAACCGTATTCATGAGGTATGTTAACTGCCAGTGAATACGTTGTAGAGGATGTAAATCTCTGCACCTTCTCCCCACGGTCGATGGATTGAATTGAAGGACTAAGATGAGGAAAAACCTATTCACCCAGAGAGTTGTGAAATTCTCTGCCACAGAAGGCAGTGGAGGCCAATTCACTGGATGTATTCAAGAGAGAGTTAGATAGAACTCTTAGTGCTAACGGAATCAAGGGATATCGGGGAAAAAGCAGGAACGGTACTGATTCTGGATGATCAGCCATGATCATATTAGACAATAGACAACAGACAATAGGTGCATGAGTAGGCCATTCGGCCCTTCGAGCCAGCACCACCATTCAATGTGATCATGGCTGATCATTCTCAATCAGTACCCCGTTCCTGCCTTCTCCCCATACCCCCTGACTCTGCTACCCTTAAGAGCTCTATCTAGCTCTCTCTTGAAAGCATTCAGAGAATTGGCCTCCACTGCCTTCTGAGGCAGAGAATTCCACAGATTTACAACTCTCTGACTGAAAAAGGTTTCCTCATCTCCGTTCTAAATGGCCTATCCCTTATTCTTAAACTGTGGCCCCTGGTTCTGGACGAATGGCGGTGCTGGCTTGAAGGGCCGAATGGCCTACTCCTGCACCTACTTTCTATGTTTCTATGTTTCTATCACTACCCTATTGGTGATGAGAATCTTCTTTCATCTTTCTGTGAAACTTTCTTGCATGGCAGAGTGCCTTACCAACGGGAGCCAAGCAAATGATAGCAAGCATAAAAGATAGGCACAAAATGCTGGAGTAACTCAGCAGGACAGGCAGCGTCTCTGGAGAGAGGGAATCGTTGACCTTTCCGGTCGAGACTCTTCTTCAGAATGAGAGTAAGCGTAAGATGGTTAGGAAGGAAATGGATACTTTACTGTGAAGGACCATTACCTGGGGATTCACAAATATGTGCACTTAAAGATCTTTTGTCCATATCTCATTCCTGAACGTTTCCTACCATTGATTAACTGATATTATCACGAGACACAAGAGTCAAGAGTGTTTTATTGTCATATGTCCCAGATAGAACAATGAAATTCTTACTCGTCACAGCAGAATATGTAAACAAATACACTGTAAACAATGTGATGAACAAGAAAAAAGCTCATACATACAAATACACACATATACATACATACTATATATATATATATATATATATATATATACACCCACATACCCACACACGCACGCACGCACGCACGCACACACACACACACACACACACACACACACACACACACACACACACACACACACACACACACACACACACACACACACACACACACACACACACACACACACACATATATAGTGTAGGAAAATAACTGCAGATGCTGGTACAAATCGAAGGTATCCCAAAATGCTGGAGTAACTCAGCAGGTCAGGCAGCATCTCAGGAGAGAAGGGACTCGACCCGAAATGTCACCCATCCCTTCTCTCCTGAGATGCTGCTTGACCTGCTGAGTTACTCCAGCATTTTGTGATACACACATATATATATATACATATTTATATATATATATATATATATATATATATATATATACACACACACATACATACACACACACATATACACATACAAACATACTTACACACACACATACACACACATATATATATATGTATAGTGCATATGTATGTAAGTATATGTGTATATATACCCTGTTGAGCCAAAACATTATGACCACCTGCCTAATATGCTGTTGGTCCTCCGTGTGCAGCCCCATACGCAGCAGGGTGCGATGCACTGTGTATTGTGACACATTCCTCCCGTGACCACCATTAACATTTTCTGTGACTTGTGCCACAGTCGACCTTCGGTCGGTTTGGACCAGATGGGATAGCCTTCGTTGCCCGATGAGCATCGATGAGCCTTGGGCGCCCAACACCCTGTCGCCAGTTTGTGGTTTGTCCCTCCTCGGACCACTGTCGGTAGGTACTCACCACTGCTGACTGGGAGCACCCCACAAGCCTTGCCGTTTCAGAGATGCTCTGATGCAGTTGTCTGGCCATAACAATTTGGCCCTTGTCGAAGTCGCTCAGGTCTTTACTCCTGCCCATTTCTCCTGCATCCAACACATCAACTTCAAGTACTGACTGTTCACTTGCTGCCTAATATATCCCACCCCTTGACAGGTGCCATTGTAACAAGATAACCAATGTTATTCACTTCGCCTGTCAGTGGTCATAATGTTTTGGCTGATCGTTGTACATACATACACACACACACACACATATATGTACACAAAAAAAAACAATAATAGTGCAAAAGGATAAAACCAATGCCCTCAAGTCTACGTAGTTCAGAGCTTATTGAGATTGTAATGTTTAATAGCCTGATGGCTGTGGGGATAATAATTTTGGGACATAATAGAACAGGAAGGGACTTACAAGTTCCTGGATTTTTTATTCTTTCTGGATTTGGGATTTTTTCATGAAGGGGTGAACGTTATGCAAAATATGAACTCAACATATGAACGGTAATTTTCCATTCACGTTTCGCGTGGGCAGTGACAGACATATTTGATTGGACATGGGAGGGTCGGGCTGATGTATGGAGTCATTCATTAACATGACACTTCCAAAGGATGATAACTGATGCTTTACACCCAATATTGTATCAACTTAAAAGTATTATATTACTTTGTTTGAGCATGTCTTTACCCCCAAAATAATCCAAGATATTTTGCACCTGTATTGCATCAAACATTTTATTTATTTTTGTTCCATCTAAAATCAAGCCTAAAATGCACCAGTAGTTTTTTGATTATAGTTCGTATAATTGTTATTTCTACATTTTGTTGTATATGCGCTGATATTACTAGTCTTTTTACTTTCGAAGGTAGACACAAAATGCTGGAGTAACTCAACGGGTCAGGCAGCATCTCTTTTTACTTTTGTCTTGTTTCAGTCATAACCAAGAATTCAGTTACTAATGCTGAGTAGCGATCTTATTTAGTTCTTCAGATGTCACTACAATGGAATAGAAGATAGTATGGCGAGTCTGAAGGCTTGTACTTTGTTAAAGAAGTTTGTTGCGGTAGCAATATTCAATTACAAAGGATAACAACCAAGATTGCAGACGACCATTAACTCAAACTATTCACATCGAAGTCCTCTTCCCACTGACTGGTTTTGGGCGCCAAAACCACCACGTGACCTTGCTGGCCAATCCGAGGGTTCGACTCTTAGGACCAATCCCTATGGTCGCTACAATAGACACAAAGTGCTGGAGTAACTCAGTGGGACAGGCAGCATCTCTGGAGAGATGGAATGGGTGACGTTTCGGGTCGAGATCCTTCTTCAGACTCGGAGACCTTCTCTTCAGAGATGCTGCCTGTCCCGCTGAGTTACTCCAGCATATTGTGTCTGTCTTCGGTTTAAACCAGCACCTGCAGTTCCTTCCTTCTCACTACATTGGAAGACTTGTTGTACTTCACTGCAGATTGAAGGCAGTGGATTAAACTCAAATCTCCAGTTTGTATATTAGGTCTTCATAGAAAATCGCATCTTCAAAGAAAACGCATCAGAAATAGGTGCAACTTGCTAATGATACTGGCTTCCAATGCACGCTCCTCTCAGTGCTGGCATAGGTTCAAGTCGTTATTGGATCCTGGGGTAACATAATTAACTGCATCAGTGAGAAAGACAGCATGATTTTGTAAGAAAAAGGAAACAGTAATGGAGTAATGAGGTGGAGGAGTGTGTGTGAAGGAGACATTGAGCCAGAATGCACAAAGGAAGCACTTGGACACAGTGATTAAAGAAAGATCGGCCAGTGAGTACTTCATTCTCTCTCCCCCGTGGCCCCCCTTTGATTGCAATTGAAAGGTATGAGAGGGCAGAATGACATGCAAACAAAATGCATTGCGCTGAGAATAAATTCATAACCTGTGTGCTGTGCCATAAAATCAGCTACCGATCACCTGCTCCAGCATAAAACCTGCTGCTATTCCCATTATAACCATAAGAAGTTAAATGGAATCTATTTCAATTAGTTTTCAGGATGTAGCAATTCAGAAGCTCGTTAAGAACAAGGGTGGCATACACCTTTCAATCTGCTGCCTTTGTTACCAGCTCCAGTCGTAACTCACAAAACCACAGAGACAACTTTCAGCAGGTAGTCAAGGTATTCCGAGCACACGGACACAATAACAAAGAAGGCCCACCGGCGGCTCATTTTCCTGAGAAGACTGAGGATGTTTGGCATGAACGCCAGCATCCTCACAAACCTCTACAGGTGCACCATCGAGAGCCTGCTGACGGGCTGCATTACAGTCTGGTACGGGAACTGTTCTGCCCACAGCCACAAATCACTACAGAGAGTGGTGAAGATGCCACAGCACATCACTGGCAACTGTCTCCCGGCCATTCAGGACATGTTCTACCGGCGGTGCCTGCGGAAGGCACGCAGCATCATCAAGGACCACAGCCACCCAGCACGCAGGCTGTTCTCCTTGTTACCGTCAGGCAGACGATACAGGAGTATGGCTGCGCGTACCTCCAGACTTAAGAACAGTTTCTACCATCAGGCCATCAGGCTTCTGAACTCATAAACACATTTCACATCGTATATGTTGATTATTTTTAATATTGTCTTTTTACCGTACTAATGTCATTTTTGTAAATGTTATTTATCCTTGGAATATTACTGCTGAGGTGACCCGTTGTCTTGTCCAATACATTTCATTGAGCCGTTGACCCTGTGCCAACCTACATATGACAAATAAAATTTATCATTATTATTATATTATTATATTATCCTGGATAATCCCCTGGTGACTGGGAGATCATCTGAAAAATCTCAAGACAGTTTTCAAGCCCAACTGTTCAGCTTTAGAAGGCTGTGTGGAGTGTTTCCCTTCCGTTGTCCACAGGTTTGCTGTTCAACAAGTGAAGCAGGATGCGGAAAGATTGCAGACATTTCTGGACCTAGATACTGGCAACTGTATATAGACACAAAGCTGCAGTAACTCGAGTGGGTCAGGCGTCATCTGTGGAGAAAATGAATAGTTGACCTTTCGGGTCGAGACCCTTCTGTCTGAAGAAGGGTCTCGACCTAAAACGTCACCCATTCCTTCAGAGATGCTGCCTGACCCGCTGAGTTACTCCAGCTTTTTGCGTCTCTCTTTAATTTAAACTAGCGTCTGCAGTTCCTTCCTACGCGCTCTGACTACTGTATCATTGTTCCAACAGGTCGGTGATCATGTCCACCCTGAGTAGATTCCTTCACAGTTACGTACAATGGGTGCAGACAACGATTATTGAGTTTTAAGGGCATTAATAAAATGAGAGCACTATTGAGGCATTAGATTCTTCACGTGGCAATTGGCAGATGCCCATCTGATCAGATGGGTGAAGGGGCAATGACTTCTGCAGAGAAGGAATGACCATCATCATTTGCCTCCCATTGCCAAACTCCCTCCAAGTCCAATCTATAAAGGGCCAAATCATCCTTGGTTTTAATTTTCGATTTTAGGTTTAGAGATACAGCGTGGAAACAGGCCCTTCGGCCCACCGAATCTGCACCACGCACATTAAACACAGAAACATAGAAGATAGGTGCAGGAAGAGGCCATTCGGCACTTTGAGCCAGCACTGCCATTCAATATGATCATGGCTGAGCAGACAGAATCAGTACCCTGTTCCTGCTTTCACCCCATATCCCTTGATTCCGTTAGCCCCAAGAGCTGTATCTAACTCTCTCTTCAAAACATCCGGTGAATTGGCTTCCACTGCCTTCTGTGGCAGAGAATTCCACAGATTCTCAGCTCTCTGGGTGAAAATGTTTCTCCTCATCTCAGTCCTAAGTGGCCCTTATTCTTACACTGTGATTCCTGGTTCTGGACTCCCCCAACATTGGGAACATTTTTCTTGCATCTACCCTGTCCGATCCCCTTAAAAATGTTATATGTTTCTATAAGATCCCTTCTCATCCTTCTAAATTCCAGTGAATATAAGCCCAGTCGATTCATTCTTTCATCTACGTCACCCATTCCTTCTCTCCTGAGATGCTGCCTGACCTGCTGAGTTACTCCAGCATTTAGTGAATAAATACATTCTTTCATCATATGTCAGTCCCGCCATCCTGGGAATTAACCTGGTGAACCTATGCTGCACTCCCTCAATAGCAAGAATATTAACACTATCCTACACACACTAGGGACAATTTTTACATTTATGCCAAGCCAATTAACCTACAAACCTGTACGTCTTTGGAGTGTGGGAGGAATCCAAAGTTCTCAGAGAAGACCCATAGGGTCATGCAGAGAACGTGCATACTCCGTACAGACAGCGCATGTAGCCAGGATCGAACACGGGTCACTGGTGCTGTTACCGCTGTGAGCAGCAACTCTACCGGTGTGTCACCGTACACAACCCTTGGTATGCAGAATGACACACGTAAACCTCTATATCTTGTATTTTATGAATACCACTTGCAATCCATCATCTTGTAGGTTAATTGGCTTGATAAAATTGTAAATAGTCCCTAGTGTGTGCAGGATAGTGTTAGTGGGCAAGGATCACTGGTCGACGCGGTCTCGGTTGGCCGAAGGTGTTGAAAACCAAGGAATACATTTAATTATTCAATTGTCCAGCTGTTAGCACAACATTAAGTTTAAACTGACAAGATTAAAATGCACTGTAAACATTGTAGTCTCACTTATTGACTTCAGGTTTCTCAAACTGCTGAAGTTACAAAAGTTTTGATTTATTGAGAGTCATCATTCCAAATAGCACTAAGTATCTGTAACAGATTTGCTGGGTGTTGTTTTCCCCATTGTGGGCTTCCTGTCGGGACAATGAAGCATCTCTTCAAGTTTAGTTTAGTTTAGTTTAATTTAGAAATACAGCGCGGAAACAGGCCCCTCGGCCCACCAAGACAGCGCCGATCAGCGATCCCCGCACACTAACAACTATTCTACACCACGAGGGACAATGCACAATTTTACCAAGCCGATCAACCTACAAACTTGTACGTCTTTGGAGTGTGGGAGGAAACCGGAGCACCTGGAGTAAACCCACGCAGGTCACGGGGAGAACGTACAAACTCTGTACAGACAGCGCCCGTAGTCAGGATCGAACTCATGTCTCTGGTGGTGTAAGGCAGTAGCACTACCGCTGTGCCACCATGCCGCACTGCATTATTTTTAAACTGCATTCTTTTCCTCAGTGTGGCGTTACTTCACATATTACTTTCTTAGTCACTTATCGGTAATTGTGAGGCAAATTGAGACTAAGATATACACTCAGAGCTCATTAATGTGATTTATGGTATTTCAAATGAGAAGCCAACTTATTTCTTCTGAGGTATAGCACAGTTTCTCATGTATCTACTTCACCTGCTCATTTACTGTTTGAAAGGAAGTGTGATACTTCTCATCGTGACTTGATATCAGGTGGGAAACCTCATAATGGTGGATGTGAATACTATAGACATGTTAGTGTGGTTAAGAGAGTGTCAAGAATCTTTCATTGTCATATACTGCATGCAGGCAATGGAATAATGAAATCCCCACTTGCTGCAGTTAAACAGGCCTGCAAACACAATAACACACAGATAGTATATCATTTAAAATACAATCAATTAATAACCATAATACTAGGTAGCCACAATAGTGCGAAAACCAAAGTCTGTAATACAACCTAAGACACAGTCTATAGAAGTGCATAGATGCCGAGGTTAGTGTTGTGTGGTGTCTGAGACAATAGACAATAGACAATAGATAAGGTGCAGGAGTAGGCCATTCAGCCCTTCGAGCCAGCACCGCCATTCAATGAGACCCTGATATTTGCTGGGAAGAAGCTGTTCTTAAACCTAGTGTTCACGGTTTTCAAGTTCCTGTACTTTCTTCCCAAAGGTAGAAGCAAAATGAGAGCACGGCTAAACTGTTGTGGGTCTTGGATGAAACGGGCTGCCTTTTTGAGGCATCGCCTCCACTAGATCCCTTTGATGGTGGGGAGGTCAGAGTCTGTGATACATCATGAAGGTAGACACACAATGCTGGAGTAACTCAGCGGGTCAGGCTGCACCTCAGGAGAGAAGGAATGGGTGATGTTTCGGGTGGAGACCCTTCTTCAGTCTGAAGAAGGGACTCCACCTGAAACATCACCCATTCCTTCTCTCCTGAGCTGCTGTCTGACCCGCTGAGTTACTCCAGCAGTGTGTGTGTCTATCTCCCATTTTAACCAGCATCTGCAGTTTTTTCCTACACATGCACCAGGCATTGTCTACTCGTCTCTGTAGCCTCCTGTGTTCCTGGGCATTCTAGTTGCCAAACCAGACCATGCATTAATCAGGATGCTCTCTAAAGTACACCTAAAGAGGAGTCAGGGGATATGGGGAGAAGGCAGGCACGGGGTACTGATTGAGAATGATCAGCCATGATCACATTGAATGGCGGTGCTGGCTCGAAGGGCCGAATGGCCTCCTCCTGCACCTATTGTCTATAGTCTAAAGCACAACAAGGAAAAAGCTTGAACTTTATTGCCTTCCATCACAGTGCAGAATGTGGAATCCACTGTGGTGGATGTTTATGTTAACTTTTATGTAGCTGTGTGTCTTGTTGCTTTTCACTTAGTATGGCTGTATGGTAATTCGAATTTCACTGTATAGAGTCGTAGAGTGATACAGTGTGGAAACAGGCCCTTCGGCCCAACTTGCCCACACTGGCCAACATGTCCCAGCTACACTAGTCCCACCTGCCTGCGTTTGGCCCATATCCCTCCAAACCTGTCCTATCCATGTACCTGTCTAACTGTTTCTGAAATGTTGGGATAGTCCCAGCCTCAACTGTCTCCTCTAGCAGTTTGTTCCATACACCCACCAGCCCTAGTCACCGCATTTGATCATCAGATTGCATCTCTTGATATCTCGCATGGAGGCATTGCAGGTGAACAAACGCTGCTGGCAGTGCTGTCTGGAAAGCAGCTGTTGAGGCTGCATCTTTGCTATGGTTAATGGCAGTAGCTATGGTTGCCATGGTCAATGATGTAGCACTTTCCAGATGTGCTAATGATATGAAGTTCACAGAAGAGTCCCCAATGTATATCAACCCTGACCGCAGTGGAACCAAACAGTAGCAATTACAATCTCCTGTTTAACCTAACCTTTTGTCAAACTTGCTCTAGGATATCTTTAGGGGCCAGCAAAACCTCTGGATCGTTTGGACATAATTGGAATGATTTCCAATGTGGTTCTGGAGATAACGTAAGCCTCTGCACTACAGAGAAGGCATACGTAGGAAGGAACTGCAGATGCTGGTTTAAACCGAAGATTGACACTAAAAGCTGGAGTAACTCAGCGGGACAGACAGCTTCTCTGGAGAAAAGGAATAGGTGATGTTTTTAGGTCTGAAGAAGGGTCTCAACCCGAAACATCACTTATCCATTTCTCCAGAGATGCTGTCTGACCCGCTGAGTTAATCCAGCTTTTTGTGTCTATCTAGAGAAGGTATACAATTGGGTTTCATTAAAGAAACTTGACCTGAGTTTGAGTAATGTGTAGGAAGGAACCGCAGATGCTGGTTTACTTAATAGTTTTGACCCGAAACGTCATGCATTCCTTCTCTCCAGAGATGCTGTCTGTCCCGCTGAGTTACTCCAGCTTTCCGTGTCTATCTCTGAGTTTGAGTGAGCTTTGTCAACAAATACTGGGCATACCCATAACCCTGAAAAAAATGGAACATTAGAGCTTCGTGCGAGACTCTTGCAGAAGGGTCAAAGATTTGAGGTAAGACTCAATAAAAGTTCTGCCAAGTTTCTTGGAGTCTTTAATGTGATAACGATACGATACGATACGATTCGATACGGTATGATACGATACGATAAAGATACGATAATGATACGATAATGATACGATAATGATACGATACGATAATGATACGATACAATACGATAAGATACGATAATGATACGATACGATACGATAACGATACGATAATGATACGATACGATACGATAACGATACGATAACGATACGATACGATAATGATACGATGATGATACGATAATGATACGATAATGATATGATACGATACGATACGATGTGATACGAAACGATACGATACGATACGATAATGATATGATACGATAATGATATGATACGATACGATACGATACGATGTGATAGAACTTTATTTATCCCAGGAGGGAAATTGATCTGCCGACAGTCATAAAAACACAAAATAAATGAAACATGAAATTAAAGTGACGAGTGGAACGGCTTGGGGGATGTGCAAAGATTGGGGGGGGTGCTTGGGGGTTGGGGTGGGGGGGTGGGGGGATGGGGGTGGGGGGGGGGAGAATATTGTGGACCAGCAATTAGACAGTTTTGATTTGACAGCAATTCTTCCAGAAGGCTGCCGTGCACCCTTTTGGATGGAAAGATTCACGGCACTGCTTGTGAGCATCGATATTCCCGATCCATCCGATTCTCCTGAGGCAGGAGAGCATGTTGTGCTTATTATGGACAAGCATGCCACACATTGTCAGCCAGGCACCCATACAGAAAGATCAATCCTTACAAATGCAAAATGCTACAGATGCTGGAAATCTGTTGTTAAAATTACAAAGAATGCTGGAAATACTCAGCAGGTTAGATCACATTTGTGGACAGTGAAACAGTTATGGTTTCAGACCAGTGAACTTTAACCAGAGAAGTTATGACAAATGAACTTGAAACCCAAATATCATATCTCAGAACAAAGCACAAAGGGCAGGAGTAACTCAGCAGGTTTATTTTAGTTAAGTTTAGTTCAGTTTAGTTTAGTTTAGTTTAGTTTAGTTTAGTTCAGTTTAGCTTATTGTCACGTGTACCAAGGTGCAGTGAAAAGGCTTTTGTTGCGTGCTATCCAGTCACCGGAAAGACAATACAAGATTACAGTCAAGCCATTTACAGTGTACAGATACATAATAAGGGAATAACGTTTAGTGCAAGGTAAAGCCAGCAACGTCTGATCAAAGATAGTCCGAGAGTCACCAACGAGGTGGATAGTAGTTCAGCACTGCTCTCTGGTTGTGGGAGGATGGTTCAGTTGCCTGAAAACAGCTGGGAAGAAACTGTCCCTGAATCTGGAGGTTACTTCTGTACCTTTTGCCCGATGGGAGAGGGGAGAAGAGGGGGTAGCCGGGGTGCGACTCATCCTTGATGATGCTGCTGGTCTTGCCGAGGCAGCGTGAGGTGTAAATGGAGTCAATGGAAGGGTGGTTGGTTTGTGTGATGGTCTGGGCTGCGTCTACAATTCTTGCTGCAATTTCTTGCGGTCTCGGATGGAGCTGTTCCCAAACCGAGCAGTGATGCATCCCGATGAATTGCTTTCCACGGTGGTCAGGGAGTACGGGTGGATGGAATGGATAGGTGACGTTTCTGGCCAGGACCCTTCTTCAGGATGATTGTGGGATGGGGGGGAGAAAGCTGGAAAAGAGGTGGGAGCAGGACAAATCCTGGCAAGTGATAGGTGGAAACAGGTGAGGAGGGGGTGTGGTTGGCAGATGGGTGGAGTAAGTGACAAAGGCTAGGGATGAAATGGAATCAAAAGGGTGCCAGATAGGGAGAGAGGAGTGAAATGTAATGATGATAAAGGTGGAAGAGGGGTGGGATAGTGGGAGATATGGGTGTGCACTGACTGGGGTGAGGGGGGAGGCACGAGAGGGGGGGGACGACACAAAAGAGAGATGGGTGAGGGTTGCGTTGGAAGGAACTGCAGATGCTGGTTTACACCAAAGATAGACACAAAATGCTGGAGTAACTCAGCAGGTCAGGCAGCATCTCTGGAAAAAAGGAATTGGTTATCTTTCGGGTTGAGACCCTTCCTCAAACTGAGTGTCAGGGGAGAGGGAAACTAGAGGTGTGAAAAGGTACGACATACAAATGAATGAAAGGTATGAAAAGAACGAACGAAAGGCAGCAACGATGATAAGTCGGACACAAAATGCTGGAGTAACTCAGCGGGACAGGCAACATCGCTGGAGAGAAGGAATGGGTGAAAGTTGTCTTGCTCAAAGCTGATGCTTTCATCCTTTGGTGCTAATAAAAAAAAACAGGGAACATCTTATCTCCTTGCCTGGCATTCATTCTTCTATAATGAACAAAATAAGGGAAATTAATGTTCCATTCTGATGTGTGGTTTGTTGGACCTTGTTTCAGATATTGGCTGCAATCTAAGCCTACAAAACTAGTGCAACTTAATTCAAAAATTATTCATTGAATGGGATGTATTTTTGGTAAATCTGGCAGTGTGATACTAATGCAGGTTTGTTCCTTTTCATGTTTCCAGTACAGCGACAGAATAAATGTATAATTGTATATTTTCAATGGCTTAGTTCCTGACAAGCCTAATTTACCAAAAAAGCTGAATTTTTGCATTTTAATTAACTCAATTTGCAACAGCAAGAATATGCAGATATTTAATTAAGAATTTATCGCTATTAATAAAAGGAGTTTTCAGTTAAACAAACATGTTACATTAATCACAATGAAACATACTTTTTTTCAGATCTATATGTATTTAAACTGTTGATAAATAAATAACAGATTACAGTTGATTTCTTTGCACCCATTTGTTTAAACAGCATCAATTGAAAAATATGAATATTTCGTGAGGGACTTAAAAAAAATTCCGTTTTAGTTTTAGTGGTGTAGCATGGAAATAGGCCCTTCAGCCCACTGAGTCCACACCAGCCATTGGTCACCCATTCACACTATTTCAATGCTATCCCACTTTCCCATCTAGTGGCAATTACAGATAACAATTAACTGGTGGGAGGAAACCAGAGCACCCAGAGGAAACCCACGTGGTCACAGGAAGAACGGGCAAACTCCATACAGACAGTCCCTGAGGTCAGGATTGAACCCGGTCTGGAACCCAGATTTCCAGAACAGATACTGCTAGCTGTCTAGCAGTTCTACCAGCAAGAAACAAAAAGCTAGAGTAACTCAGCGGGACAGGCAACATCTCTGGAGAGAAGGAACGTGTAATGTTTTGGGTCGAGACCCTTCCTCAGACCTACACCAAATTTACATGAAGTGGGTGCACAGTGGTGTAGCTGGTCGAACTGTGTGGGAAGGAACTGTAGATACTGGTTTACACCGAAGATAGACACAAAATGCTGGAGTAACTCAGCAGGACGGGAAGCATCTCCGGAGAGAAGGAATGGGTGATGTTTTGGGACGTCACCCATTCCTTCTCTTCAGAGATGCTGCCTATCCCGCTGAATTACACCAGCATTTTGTGTCTATATTAATGTCATTTTGGTGTTCATCTGCGAAATTGTAACGCTATTCGGTACAACCCTCTGAATAAAAGACTGGCCTTGTGTTAATAGTAAAATATTAGTGATATATACATTCTGTGAGCATGTTATTCATGTTGCACCTCTGTGGAAGGTTTATGCTGCTACCCAGATAAACTAACTGCGAACTGAACAGTGGAATATTCCACAGCTGACATGTAACGAGACTTTGAGAGCAAGCACGCATACAAAGAAAATTGGAGTTCAGGGAAGCATATGAATATAAGAAAGCACAAAATGAGAAAGGCCCAATAGAAAGCAGAAGCGATCTGTCAATGACAGATTTCCAGAGCAGAGATGTGTGGGAAGGAACTGCAGATGCTGGTTTAAACTGAAGATAAACACAAAAAGCTGGAGTAACTCAGTCTGAAGAAGGGTCTCGACCCGAAACGTCACCTATTCCTTCTCTCCAGAGATGCTGCCTGTCCTGCTGAGTTACTCCAGCATTTTGTGTCTATCTTCGGTTCAAACCAGCATCTGCAGTTACCTCTTACACAGCAGGATTTCCCTGGCGCGAACTACTTCTGTTTAATTTTGAGGGGCCTCTTCACGGAAGGGCTTAAAAAGTTTATCAAACGCGTCGATTCAGCTCAGAGTTTGGAGTGCGGCAAATGATTTAGCTTAAGGCAAGGGGTGTTGAAACACGCTAACATTTAACACGACTGGAACAAGCTGGTGCTTTGTGCAGGGGCACAATCAGTACAAAGGTACCACCAGTAAAAACGAGGTGACGATTATAAAAAGAACCAGAAACACTTCTATAAGATGATTTTACTGCCACCTTTTGTGGGGATTGTTCGGTTCTAGCTGGTAAATGAGATTTACACCAACATTGCACGTCCCATAATGAAGAACTTCACAGGCAATGAAGTGCTTTTTGAAGTGCAGTCATTGTTGTGGTGTAGAGAGCACTGCAGCTCGTCCTCAGTGACACGCAGTGACAGCGAGCAAATAATGCTAGTCATTTTAGTCCTTTTGAGTAAGGAATAAATATTGTCCACATCACCGGGGACTTTTCAAAATTGTAGGCATCTTTTCGGCCCACCTCAGGAAGGGTTGCCTTCAGTTCAATACTTCAACCTAAAGAGGTTTTTCCTCCAACAGGTTTTTTTTCTGCGTGTGGAGCAATTCCCCCTGAATCTGTGCTTCAAAGTTTCTAAAGTTCGACACAAAGGGACATCACCACAGGGGGCCACTTGAGTGGCAAGGGTGGGGGGTGGGGAGGGGGGTAAAACTGTGAAAACACTATGTGACAACGAATAGAATGCATGTGCAGCCTCCGAGAATGTCGGGAGGATTTCTGCACTGCTCCTGTATTGTACGTACATTTTTTACTTTGAATAAGGTTTATTTTGAACAAAAAGAAGTTCGACAAAAAATGCATAACCGTCTGAATCAAAAGGAGACGCGTTTTCAACTGAGCCATCGTTGACATCTACGCCGTGTTAACCAAACATAAACTATTTCACCCAAAGCTCGAAAATTCAAATTAGAGTGAAATACAAGTGGCAGCAGAGGCATTTTGAAAAGAAATTGGAAAGAAAAATTGAAGGTTCAAAGCCCCAAAAATTTGCAGGGGCTAAGTTTTAAAATTCATTGTTTGGTGCAATCCAGTGGAGCCAATCTCTTATTTGGTGGAAGTGCCGGCAAGTTTCATTCCACCTGATATCATTGAGATGGGGGGCAAGGTGAGTGATTCCCTGTTCCAAGTTACCAGCAGAAAGATGAAGATCGGCCTCCCTGACGGTGAACCCACGGAAAGTAACCGGCCCAAGCAGGCGTGTTCATGGACATCTTTAATCCTTCTCTACTCCATTCTGAGATACCCACCTGCTTCAAGATACCCACCTGAGATACCCACCTGCTTCAAGAAGATCACTATCATCCCAGTGCCAAAGCAAAGCAAGATCTCATCCCTAAATGACTACCGTCCGGTGGCCTTGGCATCCACCATTACGAACAGATTCAAGAGGGTGGTTCACGCACACGTTAAATCCAGACCGTCAATCAGCCTTGATCCATTGCAGTTCGCCTATTGCCACAACAGGTCCATTGCTGATGCCATCTCCTTGGCCTACGCTCATCCCTGAAACACCTCGATAAAAAGGACACCTATGTCAGACTCCTACTCATAGACTGCAGCTCACCATTATCCCAACCAAGCTCATCTCAAAAAGCTCAAAAACTTTTTCAGTCAGAGAGTTGTGAATCTGTGGAATTCTCTGCCTCAGAAGGCAGTGGAGGCCAATTCTCTGAATGCATTCAAGAGAGAGCTGGATAGAGCTCTTAAGGATAACGGAGTCAGGGGATATGGGGAGAAGGCAGGAACGGGGTACTGATTGAGAATGATCAGCCATGATCACATTGAATGGCGGTGCTGGCTCGAAGGGCCGAATAGCCTCCTCCTGCACCTATTGTCTATTGTCTATTGTCTATCTCCAAAAGTCAGCACTCCCCCCTGTAACTGGAACCTGGTACTCCTGATCAACACAGCACAACCAATGAGGATAGGTGACAAATCTTCCTCTGTGATGATCCTCAACACTGGTGCTCCACAAGGATGCGTTCTCAGCCCCCCACCTCTACTCCTTATACACCCACAATCGTGCAGCCAAATACCAATCCAAATCAATTTACAGGTTCGCTGACACCACTTTGGTAGGACGGTTATCAAAATATGATAAGACAGAATGCAGGAAGGAGACTGAGAGCCTCGTAACCTGGTGTCAAGACAACAATCGCACCCTCAATGTCAGCAAGGGAAAGGAGATTGTGATTGACTTCAGGGAACAAGGCAGCACATACAACAGGCAAGAGACATAGACAATAGGTGCAGGAGGAGGCCATTCGGCCCTTCGAGCCAGCACCGCCATTCAATGTGATCATGGCTGATCATTCTCAATCAGTACCCCGTTCCTGCCTTCTCCCCATACCCCCTGACTCTGCTATCCTTAAGAGCTCTATCTAGCTCTCTCTTGAATGCATTCAGCGAATTGGCCTCCACTGCCTTCTGAGGCAGAGAATTCCACAGATTTACAACTCTCTGACTGAAAAGGTTTTTCCTCATCTCAGTTCTAAATGGCCTACCCCTTATTCTTAAACTGTGGCCCCTTGTTCTGGACTCCCCCAACATCCCGATATACATTGATGGCCGCCAGCATAATCAAGGACCAGTCCCATCCCGGTCTCTCCCTCTTCTCCCCTCTCCCATCGGGCAAGAGGTACAGAGGTTTGAAACTACAAACCTCCGGATATAGGGACAGTTTTTTCCCAGCTGTGTCTCATCAGCTGTAGTGCAGTCCTGACCTCCCATCTACCTTATTGGAGACCTTTGAATGATCTTTAATATAAGATAATTAGGGGATTGGACACATTAGAGGCAGGAAACATGTTCCCAATGTTGGGGGAGTCCAGAACAAGGGGCCACAGTTTAAGAATAAGGGGTAGGCCATTTAGAATGGAGATGAGGAAGAACTTTTTCAGTCAGAGAGTGGTGAAGGTGTGGAATTCTCTGCCTCAGAAGGCAGTGGAGGCCAGTTCGTTGGATGCTTTCAAGAGAGAGCTGGATAGAGCTCTTAAGGATAGCGGAGTGAGGGGGTATGGGGAGAAGGCAGGAACGGGGTACTGATTGAGAGTGATCAGCCATGATCGCATTGAATGGCGGTGCTGGCTCGAAGGGCTGAATAGCCTACTCCTGCACCTATTGTCTATTGTCTATTGTCTATTAATCAGACTTTAACACAGGTTATTTTGCACTAAATGTAATATTACCCTTTATTTGTACACTGTGGACAGCTTGATTGAAATCATGTATAGCCTTGTCTTGACTGGATAGCACTCAACACTGTACCTCGGTATATGTGACAATAAATTAAATTAGTAAATACTTCTGCTTCCTAATTCTTCACAAGTCTTTTAAACGTATATTCAAAATATTCATCTATCGCTCATTTTCAACAAAAATAAATCACCAAGTTATGTTAAAAAGTTTCAACAGTTTACTTCTTGTATTTTCTGTCTGCAAATTAATCTAATTTCATTTGTAAAATCACAGTCATGTTTTTCTGTTTGAAAAATATGTTGTGCCTCTATGGAATCCTATTGTTGCATTCCTGCAAACAAAGTCATGGTGTAGGAAGGAACTACAGATGCTGGTTTACATCGAAAAAGCTGGAGGAACTCAGCGGGTCAGACAGCATCTCTGGAGAAAAGGGATATGTGACATTTCGGGTCAAAACCCTTCTACTGACTGAGAGTCAGGGGAAAGGGAAACGAGAGATACAGACATTGACAGAGAGATATAGAGCAAATGAATGAAAGATATGCATAAAATGTAACGATGATAAAGGAATTATCATCATTACTGTTTAACATATCTTTCATTCATATGTTCTATATCTCCCTACATCAGCAACAAAATCATTGTATTCTCCTGGAAAGGAATACTGCTTCATTAGATACAGGCACTATAAAATAATGCAAGTCACTTAAGGAAGTAATTTCAAATGATGCATTAAGAACTGAAATGAAAATTCTGCATTTAATTAGCAATTGTCACGTCCCTTGGAAAACTGGGCAACAACTTCACACACCATTACTTGCCTGGAATGCAGCACCATCAGCAAGAGAGGAAACGGGTCAGCAACTTTGGTCAGAGCAAGATCCAAGAAGGGTCTCGACCCGAAACGTTACCCATTCCTTCTCTCCAGAGATGCTGCCTGACCCGCTGAGTTACTCCAGCATTTTGTGTCTATCCTAGAAGATGAAGATTATTTTGCTCAAGGGAGAGTTCTAGACACAATGCTTCGAAGTTCTTTCTCCAAGTTAAATGCACAACATAACACTGGCTGCATAGTCTGTTCCATATCTAAAGTTAGGTTGCCATGAAACTGAATTTTGGACAAGGTGTACAAAGTCGTTAATTTATTTTGTTTAATTCTACCAATCATGGATACATTCCAACCATATTTAATATCCACATCAACAGTCTGAAGAGTGCTTGCTTTGAAATAGAGTCACATGGGTGCTGCTATTTGCCTCAGCTTTGGATCAGTGCCAGCTGATTATCGCCTGATATCCTGTGCACGGATCTGAGGCAATATCTCAGCGAGATTCTGCCTCAGGGTCTTAGGGTGGGGGCTTTAGTCTGTAGCCACCTGACACAAATCAGTAGAGACATGGAACAGTAGCAATCACAACATTAATGCTGATGTTTTAGCATAGGGAGTAGATGAGATTGGGTCCAAAATTAGTTTAGTTTAGTTCAGTTTAGAGATACAGCGTGGAAACAGGCCCTTCGGCCCACCGAGTCCGCGCTGACCAGCGATCCCCGCACATTAACACAATCCTACACACACTAGGGACAATTTACGTTTATACCAAGCCGATTAACCTACAAACTCGAGTCTTTGGAGCGCAGGAGGAAACCGAAGATCTCGGAGAAAACCCACGCGATCACGGGGAGAACGTGCAAACTCCATACAGACAGCACCCGTGGCCGGGATGGAACCCGGTTCTCTGGCGCCATAAGTGCTGTAAGGCAGCAACCCTACCGATGCTCCACCCTGCCGCCCTTCCAACGAGAGAAAAATCCAAGGATTGGAAAAAACAAAAGTGCGACAGGAGAGTTGGAGAACCACGGATCAATAGAAGCAAAGCATCATGTTTCAACAAGAGTAGAACAACTGGAGCAAATGATCAAAATTGAACGTCACGGTACTTTTTTACATATCAAAGAATACACAAGACAAACTTGAGCAAACGATTAAGACCCTGACATCAGGAACTTGAACAGTACATTTAATTGCATGTCCAGCTTAATGCTGTCTTGCAAAAAGTCAATATAATCTTCTCTTACATGGAGAACAGGAAGCCAAGCTCCTGAGGTAGGTGCCCTTTACCCTCACCATTGGGAAGATGACCTTAGTGAGCTTTTCATGCAGTTAAAGTAAGTCTCTTCGCAACTGATCCATGTACGTTGTTTCTGATTTTAATGCAATTGTTTTAACTTGCTCTGAAACAAGAAACTGTGCACTGAGTGTCTGCAGGGAGTGGAGCAATCATCTTAGCCTTCAGTCTACATCAATGTTGCCCGCCGTTTCTCCTGGCAGTTTGGTTTTGTATAGTTTAGAGATACAGCGCAGAAACAGGAGTTACCTTAGGACATGCCCATGTGGAGTGTAAAAAAGTACCCACATCCTGGTTGCATCTAAAACAAAAACTGAAATAATGCCTCTTTCTGAAGGTAATTATGATCACCTTTCTGAAGGTAATTATGATCACCTTCTAGGGTCCGCTATCCCCGCACATTAACACTATCCTACACACATTAGGGACAAATTACACGTATACCAAGCCAATTAACCTACAAACACGTCTTTGGAATGAGGAAGGAAACCGAAAATCTCGGAGAAAACCCACGCAGGTCATGGGGAGAACGTACAAACTCCGTACAGACAGCACCCGTAGTCAGGATCGAACCCAGGTCTCTGGCGCTGCAAGTGCTGTAAGGCAGCGTTGCTACTGCTGAGACACTGTGCCGCCTTAATGGAGTTGGGATTCTTTTACATATCTAAAGAGGCTTTTGGAGTCACATTTTATATTCCCCACAAGCTTTCTTTCATGCCCTTTTTTCCCCCGCTTAACTATCCCCTTTGTCTTCCTCTGTTGAGTTCTAAATTTCTCCCTGTCCTCCGGTTTGCTGCTTCCTCTAGCCAATTTATATGCCTCTTCCTTGGATTTAACACTATCCTCGATTTCCCTCGTTAGCCACGGTTGAACCGCCTTCCCCGTTTTATTTTTGCGCCAGACAGGGATGAACAATTTCTGGAGTTCATCCTTGTGATCTTTAAATCTTTGCCATTGCATTTCCACCGTCATTTGCCAGTCTATACTCGCCAATTCACATCTCATACCTTCAAAGTCTCCTTTATTCAAGTTCAGGACCCTAGTCCCTGAATTAACCGTGTCACTCTCCATCCTAATGCAGAATCCCACCATATTGTGGTCACTGATGCCCAAGGGGACTTGCACAACAAGATCGCTAACTAATCCTTCCTCATTACACAATACTCAGTCCAGGATGGCCTGTCCTCGAGTCGGTTCCTCTACATATTGGTTTAAAAAAAACATCCCGTATACATTCCAGGAAACCCTCCTCCTCAGCGTTGCTACTAATTTGGTTGGCCCAATCTATATGTAGATTAAAGTCACCCATGTGTATCATATCATATCATATATATACAGCCGGAAACAGGCCTTTTTGGCCCACCAAGTCCGTGCCGCCCAACGATCCCCGTACATTAACACTATCCTACACCCACTAGGGACAATTTTTACATTTACCCAGCCAATTAACCTACATACCTGTACGTCTTTGGAGTGTGGGAGGAAACCGAAGATCTCGGAGAAAACCCACGCAGGTCACGGGGAGAACGTACAAACTCCTTACAGTGCAGCACCCGTAGTCAGGATCGAACCTGAGTCTCCGGCGCTGCATTCGCTGTAAAGCAGCAACTCTACCGCTGCGCTACCGTGCAACGGGAAGGGGAAAGAAAATGCAGATGCTGGTTTAAATCGAAGGTAGACACAAAAAGCTGGAGTAACTCAGCAGGTCAGGCAGCATCTCTGGAGAGAAGGAGTGGATGACATTTCGGGTCGAGACCCTTCTTCAGACTGAAGTCTTAAAGTCACCCATGATGACTGCTGTATCTTTGCTACACGCATGCCTAATTTCCCGCTTGTTGCAATCCTCAACCTCCCTACTGCTGATGTGACATGTTCTATGTTTCTATCTTTCTAACAATATAGTTCTCAGCATTCTGGCGCATCAGTACCACAGACAAAGTCTAATGTATGTAATGGGGTGGAGGTGAATTGGACAATATCCTAACTTATGGAAGGACCATTCAGCAGCATGGCACGGTGGCGCAGCGGTAGAATTGCTGCCTTACAGCGAATGCAGCGCCTGAGACTCAGGTTCGATCCTGACTACGGGTGCCATCTGTACGAAGTTTGTACGTTCTCTCCGTGACCTGCGTGGGTTTTCTCCGAGATCTTCAGTTTCCTCCCACACTCCAAAGACGTACAGGTATGTAGGTTGATTGACTGGGTAAATGTAAAAATTGTAAAATGTAAAAATTGTCCCTAGTGTGTGTTAATGTGCGGGGATCGCATCTAAAACAAATTTCAGGTAAATTTGGATTTAAATTGTTTAATTTTTTCGGAGTTAAATATAGTTGATGTAAAAAATTGTATTGTACTAAACTATATCTCACATTAATAGTATTTTTCATACTTTCTAAACACAATCTTTCCCAACTTGGTTCATCAATGCTAATATTCAGATCTGTTTCCCATCTTTGTCTTGATTTTTGAATTCCTGTCTTTGGACTAGATTTTTGTAACAATTTATACATTGAAGATATAATTTTTTTAGTTCCCTTGCCCTGAATCAGGGATTCAATTCCTTTAATTTGAAATAAAAACATTGAATTACCTAACTTTTCCCTTAAAAAAGATTGTAATTGATAATAGAAAAAAATACTATTCCCTGGAATTTGATATTTGTTTCTCAATTGAGAAAATGTCAAAAAATTATTTCCTTCATAGCAATCTCCCATATGTTTAATACCCTTCTGTTCCCAGACTTGTAATATTTGATTATTCCAAGCAAACGGCAGTAATCTATTTTTTACTAATGGAGTTTTAGCTGTTAGAAAAAATCTTTTATCATTAGCTTTAACTGTTTTCAACAATATATTAATTAAATGTTTTAGCAAAGGTGACTCTTGATCCTTAACTAATAGCTTCGCTTCCCATTTATAGATAAATTCTTCTGGGCATAGTTCTTTTATTTTATCCATTTCAATTTTAACCCATGCTGTTTTTCCACCCTCTTGATAAAAGGATGAAATAAAACTCATTTGTGCTGCCAGATAGTAATTTTTAAAATTTGGTAATTGCAGTCCACCTAATTCAAATTTCCATGTTAATTTTTCCATAGACACTCTTGGCATTTTACCTTTCCAAAGAAAATTTCTCACAATTTTATTCAATTCTTGAAAAAAAAAATTTGGTAAAGGTATAGGCAGTGTTTGAAATAAATACTGTAACCTCGGAAAAATATTCATCTTAATACAGTTCACTCTCCCTAGCAATGTAATTAGAAGATTCATCCATTTCTTCAAGTCCTCCTCAATTTTTTAAATTAGTGGTTTATAATTTAGTTTATACAGATTATTTAACTTATTATCTACTTTAACCCCTAAGTACTTCATGCCTTCTTTTTGCCATTTAAACTGACTTTCTCTTTTACATTGATCATAATTACCTTCAGAAAGAGGCATTATTTCAGTTTTTGTTTTAGATGCAACCAGGATGTGGGTACTTTTTTACACTCCACATGGGCATGTCCTAAGGTAACTCCTTTTTGGAAAGACCTAAAAAACTTTTTGGAACAATTGATGAATAAGACCATACCATTGGATTCAAGGTTGTTTTTATTGGGAGATACTAAAGGAATATTACCAAGATTAATTTTAGAAAAATATCAGGAAATATTTCTCAAAATAGCAATAGCAATAGCAAAAAAATGTGTGGCGGTCACTTGGAAAGATCACAATGAAATAAGACTTGCAAGATGGTGTGCAGAAATGCGTAGTTGTATCCCATTAGAAAAAGCTACTTATAATCTGAGAAATAAATATGATTTCTTTTTGAAACTTTGGAACCCATTCACTTTAAAACTAGGATTAAGAATTGGAAATATTTAATTTTAGGATTTTTTGATACCCCTAAAAAGAATTTAAGAAGAAATTAGCCGGAAGTGTTTCCTTCCTGTCTCCAGGTTTCCTTCTTTCTTCTTTCTTTCTTTCTTTCTTTCTTTCTTTCTTTCTTTCTTTCTTTCTTTCTTTCTTTCTTTCTTTCTTTCTTTCTTTCTTTCCTTTTTTAAATTTTTTATTTCTTTATCTTTCTTCTTCTCCTTTTTCCTCTTTTTTCTAACTGGGGGGTGGGGGGGAGGGGGGTTGTGGGTGGGGAGATAATACAGAACAATACAGGTATAATCGAATTTAAAATGTATAATCGAATTTATAATGTAGGTACCATCGCGTACTATGAGTTCATACATGTACTTGTTTTGTTAAAATTTAAATAAAATTAAAATTTTTAAAAAATGTGCGGGGATCGCTGGGCGGCACAGACTCGGTGGGCCGAAGGGCCTGTTTCCGCGCTGTATCTCTAAATCTAAAAAAACGAAAAAAATCTAAATCTAAATCTGATAACAGATAAAAGAAGCCGCTCCTGAGCCTGATGGTGCGTGCTTTCGCTTCTGTACCTTCTGCCCAACTGGAGCAGGAAGAAGGGTTGGGACAAGTCTTTGATTATAGAGGTAAACTGCCTGAAGAAGGGTCTCGACCCAAAATGTCACCTATTCCTTTTTTTTTTCCAGAGATGCTGCCTGTCCCGCTGAGTTACTCCAGCTTTTTGAGTCTGTCCTCGGTTTAAACCGGCATCTGCAGCTCTTTCCCACACGTCTTTGATGATGTTAGTTGTTTTTGAAGGCAATGTAAGGTGTAGACGGAGTGTATGGTGGGGAGTCTGGTGTGTGTGATGGGCGGGGCTACATCTACGACTCTCTGCAGTTTCTTGTGCAGGGCTGTTCCCAAACCAAGCTGTGAGGCATCTGGAACTGCGTATCAGTGACATTTGTTCAATGCAACAAGTTGAGTTGGAGGTGCTGTAGTGGATAGGTTGCCAGACTTGAGTTCTGTGACCATCCCAGTAGCCCCGAAGTGCAACATTCAATCAACGATTTGCTAAATAAAACCCAGAGGAAATCTGCCGTCCTGACCTGGCGTCCTCACCGGGCGGCACGGTGGCGCAGCGGTAGAGTTGCTGCCTGACAGCGAATGCAGCGCCGGAGACCCGGGTTCGATCCCGACAACGGGCACCGTCTGTACGGAGTTTGTATGTTCCCCCCGTGACCTGCGTGGGTTTTCTCCGAGATCTTCGGTTTCCTCCCACACTCCAAAGACGTACAGGTTTGTAGTTAAATTGGCTTGGTAAATGTAAAAATTGTCCCAAGTGGGTATAGGATGGTGTCAGTGTGCGGGGATTGCTGATCAGCACGGACCCAGTGGACCGAGAGGGCCTGTCACTGAAAGGAAGCATGCAGGTACAGCAGGCAGTGAAGAAAGCCAATGGAATGTTGGCCTTCATAACAAGAGGAGTTGAGTATAGGAGCAAAGAGGTCCTTCTACAGTTGTACAGGGCCCTGGTGAGACCGCACCTGGAGTACTGTGTGCAGTTTTGGTCTCCAAATTTGAGGAAAGATATTCTTGCTATTGAGGGCGTGCAGCGTAGGTTCACTAGGTTAATTCCCGGAATGGCGGGACTATCATATGTTGAAAGACTGGAGCGACTAGGCTTGTATACACTGGAATTTAGAAGGATGAGAGGGGATCTTATCGAAACGTATAAGATTATTAAGGGGTTGGACTCGTCAGAGGCAGGAAACATGTTCCCAATGTTGGGGGAGTCCAGAACAAGGGGCCACAGTTTAAGAATAAGGGGTAGGCCATTTAGAACTGAGATGAGGAAAAACCTTTTCAGTCAGAGAGTTGTGAATCTGTGTAATTCTCTGCCTCAGAAGGCAGTGGAGGCCAATTCTCTGAATGCATTCAAGAGAGAGCTAGAAAGAGCTCTTAAGGATAGCTGAGTCAGGGGGTATGGGGAGAAGGCAGGAACGGGGTACTGATTGAGAATGATCACATTGAATGGCGGTGCTGGCTTGAAGGGCCGAATGGCCTCCTCCTGCACCTATTGTCTATTGTCTATTGTCTATTTCCGCGCTGTATCTCTAAACTAAACTAAAACATGGTCTGGCCTAAAGAACAAAACTAATGTGGTTGACTATTAATCCGTGGCAAGCCCCTCAGATGTGCATTATTGCCAGACTGGAACACAACTGCATGGACCAGCTGCAGTGAAGGAGACCCCTATAGAAGGGCAAGTACAGCAGACGCATGGGAACGCCACCGCCTGCAGGTTCCCCTCCAAGCTGCCTGCCATCCTGACTCAGAATTATACGTCACCCGCCCTTTCTAATCGCTGGCCCACCGTGTTTATTCCTATATCACTGCTGCACAGAATAAATAGTTTAATATCAAATGTAGCTATTCATTAATCCTGCATTCCTAGAGGTTATTACAATGTCAGGGGCTACGGGGTGAAGGCAAGAGAACAGAAACAGAGAAACATAGAAAATAAGTGCAGGGGTAGGCCATTCGGCCCTTTGAGCCAGCACCGCCATTCAATATGATCATGGCTGACCATCTAAAATTAGTACCCCGTTCCTGCTTTATCCCCATATCCCTTAATTCCTTTAGCCCTAAGAGCTAAATCTAACTCTCTCTTGAAAACATCCAGTGAATTGGCCTCCACTGCCTTCTGTGGCAGAGGATTACACAGATTCACAACTCTCTGGGTGAAAAAAGTTTTTCCTCATCTCAGTCTACAATTCTTAAACTGTGACCCCTGGTTCTGGACTTCCCCAACATCAGGAACATTTACTTCTGCATCTAGCCTGTCCAATCCCTTCAGTATTTTCTATGTCTCTATAAGATCCCCTTTCATCCTTCTAAACTCCAGTGAATACAAGCCCAGTCGACCTATTCCTTCAGCAAGGAGCTACAGCTCTGTGGGAGGATCCTGAACAGAAGGACCATAGCTGTACAGGATGTTGGCTCATATAAGGTCATAAAGTCATAAGGAATAGAAGTAGAATTATGCCATTCGCCCCATCAAGTCTACTCTGCAATTTAATCACGGCTGATCTATCTCTCCCTCCTAACACCATTCTCCTGCCTTCTCCCCATAACCCCATGACAGCCGTAGTAATCAAGAATCAATATCTAAAACAAATTCAGAGATATGTCACTGCGCAATATCCCCAAGTGGTTGTGTTCAGCGTTCCTTCTAAAATACCAAACTGATAAACTTAACACTGTATCAACTCGGGCTTTTACCTCAAAACAATAAAACAAGGCTTTTGGGGGTTGTTTATATGCTGCTACCCATCTCTCAAGATGTCCCAAGTTATCTTTCACACTTTCCCCATAAGACTATAAGAACATGAGACATAGGAGCAGAATGAGGCCATTCAGCCCATCGAGTCGGCTCCGCCATTCGATCTATTTTTCCCTCTCAACCCCCTTTCTCCTGCCTTCTCCCCGTAACCAACTTATTAATGAACCGATCAAGCTCCACTTTACAAATACTCGATGGCAGCATTCTGTGACGATGAATTCCACAGATTCACCACCCTCTGGCCAAAGAAATTCCTCCTCATCTCCATTCCAATTCATCTCAGAAGACTCTGGCGATGAGAAATTATTAAAACTTGAGGAGAATTTAAGTTTTCATTTAAAGAGAATTTTTTTTAAACTGCAATCATTCATGATTTGCTTCCCGGAGCCATAAACCATGGTTTAATCGAGCAACCACTCCAAAACCACATTACAACTGCACATGGACCAACTTCTCATCCCACAATCACAGTAATACTTTATTAGCCAAGTATGTTTTGCAACATACGAGGAACTTCATTTGCCATACAGTCATAACACTAAAAAGCAACAGAACACACACAATACATTTTAACATGAACATCCACCACAGTGACTCCTCCACATTCCTCACTGAGATGGAAGGCGAAAAAAAGTTCAGTCTCTCCCTTCTTTGTCCTCCAGCGGTCGGGGGCCTCGAACCTTCCGTTGACGGGATGATCTTGACTCCCGTAGCCAGCGGCGAGCCTTCCTCGTCGGGGCGATCAAGCTCCTGCATCGGGTGGGGGGGGTTCCTCAGCTCCCCCGTGCCAGGCGATCTACCCTGGGTCAGGACTAGTCGAACCTCGTGCAGCTTTTGCATTTTCCGACCGGTCTCAACCTGAGACTGCGAGCTCCGCGATGTTAAAGTCCGCAGGTCGCGGATGGACCGCCGATCCCAGGCGAGGGATCGCAGGCTCTGATGGTAAGTCCACGGCCCGCGGTGGGGCTCAAAGTCGGTCCCAGGCAAGGCCTCCAGCTCCACGAGTTTGTTGAGTCACAGCCTCTGGTCATCAGGACTACCTCAGGATGGAGAGGGTGAACTGCAGATAGCCATGTGCCTTGAGGGGGAGGTCCATGGTTGCCACCTTAGGCTGGCATTAAGATGGAACGATATTGTTACTTTGCTATTTGGAGGCCTGAGATTTCAGCCAGAGTACTCCTGTAAATAGGCACGGATGAAGGAATCAGACGAGGCAGAAATCATATGAATCGGTGGCCCAAGCAGCAGAAGAGGCTCTGATTTAATCTGCATTTAGTGTTGATTTTTCGCTGATCTTACCGTCAGTACACTGGAAAGGCTAAGAACTGGCAGGCATTGCATTGACTGTCGTTGGTGAGGAGAGGGGAGAAAATGTCCAGTGGGCGGCACGAAGGTGCAGCGGTAGAGTTCTTGCCTCACGGCACCAGAGATCTGGGTTGGATCCTGACTCTACCTGCTGTTTGTGCAAAGTTTGTACATACTCCCTGTGACTGCTTGGGTTTACTATAGGTGCTCTGGTTTCCTCCCACATTCCAAAAATTTAGATTTAGATTTAGAGATACAGTGCGGAAACAGGCCCTTCGGCCCACCGAGTCCGCGCCGCCCAGCGATCCCCGCACATTAACACTATCCCACACACACTAGGGACAATTTTTACATTTTACCCAGCCAATTAACCTACATACCTGTACATCTTTGGAGCGTGGGAGGAAACCGAAGATCTCGGAGAAAACCCACGCAGGTCACGGGGAGAACGTACAAACTCCGTACAGACGGTGCCTGTAGTCAGGATCGAACCTGAGACTCCGGCGCTGCATTCGCTGTAAGGCAGCAACTCTACTGCTGCGCCACCGTGCCGCCCTTGTAGGTTTGTAGTGACTTCTGTAGTGTGTAGGATGTAGAGGTAGTGTATGGGTGATCAAAGGTCAGTGTGGACTGGGTGGGCTGATGTTCCTGTATCCATGCTGTATCTCGAAGCTCATCTCTAAGCACCTTGTGTCTTTTTATGAAAACCAGCATCAGCAGTTCTTTGCTTCTTTAAATCGTAGATCATTCTTAGATTCGTGTAACGTAAAACAGATTCAACTGATTTTCATCGGAATGGATTTATTTCACAAAATGCTGGAGTAACTCAGCAGGTCAGGCAGCATCTCAGGAGAGAAGGAATGGGTGACGTTTCGGGTCGAGACCCTTCTTCAGACTGGATGAAGCTTGGAAATCAAGCATCTTTGAAGTTGCAAACTTTGAAGTTGATTTTGAAGTTGCCTTCGTTCTGAAGGAAGTTCAATGGTGGAATCAAGGGATATGGGGAGAAGGCAGGCACGGGTTACTGATTGTGGATGATCAGCCATGATCACAATGAATGTCAGTGCTGGTTCGAAGGGCCAAATGGCCTCCTCCTGCACCTATTTTCTATGTTTTCTAACAACCTGAAACATTATGTGTAGGAAGGAACTGCAGACGCTGGTTTACACTGAAGATAGACACAAAATGCTGGAGTAACTCAGCGGGTCAGGCAGCATCTCGGGAGAGAAGGAATGGGTGACGTTTTGGGTTGAGACCCTTCCTCAGTCAGAAGATCCGGATTCATTCTCTCCAGAGAAGCTGCCTGTCCCGCTGAGTTACTCCAGCAGTTTGCGTGTCAACCTGAAACATTAACTCCGTTCTTTTCCCCGTAGACGCTGCCTGATTCCAGCATTTAATTTCAGATTTACAGCAGCTGCAGTTTTGTTTGTGCTTTCCGACATGCGTGAACGGATGCGCACGTAAGTCAGGGGTAGAAGAGTGTGTACTGGGTGTCTGAAGGGTGCACGTTCCCTGCCTCCCGACCTGGGTTGGCGTGAACCACACTCGATGAGATCAAGACTGAAGCAAGCCTGGAGGCTACGAACACAAGCTGCTCACCCTGGTCACCTGTGGGAGCCTGATTGCCTTCAGGCTGTTCTGTGCACCTAGAGGCAGGAGTTTCATTTCAGGCAATATGTTTCTTTCCTCCCTGGAAATGAATTAGCAGCCACTAATGAAACAGCTTTTCAGTAGATAACTACCATCTGGCTAACTACACTTAACACTGCAGCTCAAAGGTTCCTTCATTACAATCATTATTTGAAGGTAGGCTGACCCTGATATATATTAAAGCTTTGTACGTTAAATTTAATTCAGATAATGCAACGAGAAACCTCTTGCAAGCACACTTCAAAGTTTGATTCAGCAGAAGCTAGCCTGATCGTTTTGAGTCCACTGAGACATAGAGCCACTCGGGAGCGCTGGTAGCAAACTGCAGGAGGTGCCAGTGCCATATCAACAATTCAGGCTGCAGGTTTTTTTTTTGTCAGTGGATAGAACACATAAGTATCCAGATGAGCCTGGATGAACAGGCTCCAAGTCCCTCTGGAAACCGCCCCTCGGTGTCCCTCTGGAAACGTTGGAGAACTGACAAACTCAAGGTGTAGCGTGATCGCAGTGAGTGGGATTCTGAGTCCCAAGAACGACAAGGATGTTGTGGCTCGGCCTTAACTCTTGCCTAAACACAGCCGGCACAGCACTGCCGAGCGTCAATGGAATGATATAAAGGATTGGAGTAAGCAAGACACAAGCTGAGGGGCAGTGCTTTGGTTTCCCTTTATTGGAACATTACATGGAGTATGATGGATGAGTGGCTGTCATTGGCTGTTTATTATAATGCAACCAATCAATTATAGTTTTATAATGCACGTTGTCCCAGAGGAAATTTTCAGTCTTCTTGCAAACTAATGCTAAAATGGGATATAATTTGCCAAATGTCCTTGTCCTGCTACAGTCTGATATCGGGGCTTGTAGTTTGCCATGTTCCTTTCTAATGTATAACAATATTGTCATTTACTTCTCAGCCAACTTTGGATATTGCATTATTTATGTTCCTGCAGTTGCTGCCATCCACGAGGTGCAGACTGAGACGTAGTTCTGCTATTATGTTCCCGTGTTCGTCGGTGATTATTATCCACTTGGAAATGTATGTTATTTTATATGCACCCAGTTATTATTTACTGACAATAATTATTTTGTTCAGATCAGACCGTGCTGTTGGGCTTATGAACCAACGGTGCAATATGATAAATAACATCGCCATAAGGTTGCAGTGTGAAATGACCTAAGAAGCCGCTGTAAATTTGACAGATTATTCTTCTGCTTAATAGCTTGTGGCGCATCAGGATATATTTTTTAAAAAGGCACAAAACAATCTAGGAGACTGAGCTGGAGCAGCACATCCCCTGCCTTCAAATAATTCATCACAGGGCTGACCATAGACAGGACAACTATTTGCTCTGTTAATCATAGCAACTGCACAGCAGGGACATTGACTTTAACATGCCAGGGAGGCTCTGCTGACACCATTGCTGTGTATTCACAAAGAAAATAGCAAGCAACATAACCAGCACTGGAGCAACTCATGCAATATATAATCAGCGGAAGGGAAAGAGTGCACGCAAACCCGAGAGGGCCCACTCTTCCCTGAAACAGAACAAATTAACTCATTTAAAAAAAATGATACCAAATACAAATCTTTTGAGAAAGCTGGTTGCAAGTAAATCAAAGCACTGCCTGCAATCTGGCAAACACTCGTAATTAGACAGACAAACATAGCCAATTCAAAGCCCGATTTGCCTCTTGCCCAAGTGTTAATCCGGGTGCACTAAATGATACATGAATTTCTGCTCGGCTGTAAACATTTCTATTTGCATTGGCAATACTTTGTATGATCTGATCAACGGGCGCACCCAGCTCTTACAGTGCAAGCGTACGAGGGAGTGTACGGTGGCACGGTGGCGCAGCGGTAGAGTTGCTGCCTTACAGCGAATGCAGTGCCGGAGACTCAGGTTCGATCCCGACTACGGGCGCCGTCTGTACGGAGTTTGTACGTTCTCCCCGTGACCTGCGTGGGTTTTCTCCGAGATCTTCGGTTTCCTCCCACACTCCAAAGACGTACAGGTACGTAGGTTAATTGACTGGGTAAATGTTTAAAAAAAATTGTCCCTTGTGTGTGTAGGATAGTGTTAATGTGCGGGGATCGCTGAGCGGCGCGGACTTGGTGGGCCGAAGGGCCTGTTTCCGCGCTGTATCTCTAAATCTAAATCTAAAAAACCAGGGCTCAGCTTTTGTGGTCAGGAATTTTATGCCGGTGGAAAGTGGAATGGTAGAATCGGCCGCCACAGCCAATGTCCAGCAGGTCAGGGTGAATCCATGGCCGTGGGTCTCCGCTGCCCGTCTACTCACACACACCTCGATCCGTGACCATATCACCCCCGTCCTTTATAAACTCCACTGGCTCCCCATCCCCCAGAGAATCCAGTACAAAATCCTCCTCATAACCTACAAAGCCCTCCATAACCTGGCCCCATCCTACCTGACCGACCTCCTCCACAGGCACACTCCCACCTGCACCCTCCACTCTGCCGCTGCCAATCTCCTATCCCCCCACATCCGGACTAAACTCAGATCCTGGGGGGACAGGGCTTTCTCCATCGCTGCTCCCACCCTATGGAACTCACTACCCCAAACCGTTAGAGACTCCCCCACACTCACCACATTCAAAACATCACTGAAGTCTCACCTGTTCAGTACTGCCTTCAACCACTGAAGGTCACCTCACCTTCTGTCTCCTTTCTCTGTTCATTTATTTATTTACTTATTTATCTATTTATTAATTTCCCTATGTTCTCTAAATCTCTGTAAAGCATCTTTGAGTATATGAAAAGCGCTATATAAATAAAATGTATTATTATTATTATTATTATGCTCTGAGGTATTCCTTCCTCCGGGAAGGGTTCCTAGCTGATATCAGACCTCAGGGAAAGGGTCAAAAAGACCTGGTTAAAATTGCCAATAAAGCAACTCAATTAATTTCCTGGCCCAGTGAGATTGAGAGATGCTTTTACTGAAGTCCTCATCTAATTCAAAGAAGGTGAGACACTATTAAGACAACCTATCCAGCTGGAGGAGCCCAAATAATTAGTGCAGACGAGACAGGCTGGGATCTGAAAACTATAGAAAAAGAGCAATTTTGTTTTATATAATTGATAAACCGTTTAACACTTTTTGAAACATATATTTGGAACATATATCTTTGGAAACTTGGATGTTTTGTTAAATTTCTAATTGTTGTTTAAACCGATGTCTGAACATCATCTTTTGCAAGACCGCATCCAGACTGGGATCAAGGTTTGCGAGTCGAAGTTCAAACCAGTGCAACGGTTGACTGAGTGGGAAATCAGAATAAATCATAAGAGGGCACAAAGTGCTGGAATAGCTCAGCAGGTCAGGCAGCATCCTCGGAGAGCACGGATAGGCGGCGTTTCGGGTCGAGACATAAGACTTTCTATCGCCACCGTGGGCTATGCCCGCTGGTTCTGCAGATGATCAGTCAACCGGTTGAAAGGAATAAACTGCAACTGCCGGGCATGCCCATCTGCCAATGAAATGGGGCCCGATCATCGAGTCGGTGTTTAAATGTGTTTAAAACATGGCGACCGGACACAGAGAATTACGTCACGGAGATCGTCATGCACGTGATCGAGGAAGAGAGCGCATCTGGAAAGAAAAATACAGAGTTAAATAACTTTCTTTCCATTGCCTTGAGGGAGTCAGTGAATTGAAACATATTCTTACCAATCTCGGAAGGACAAATAGTTTCAACGAACCTATAGGCAGAGAAAGATGGCAGAAGCCAGCACGTTTCACATTGTCAGTGAGGCTTAACAAGGTGAACAGCGTCCAAATGAATAAATTCCTAAAATCCAATTAAACTAAAGTTATTGATTGAATTATATTAAAGTATTTTTACTTGAAGCGGTTTTGCACATAATACAAGCCTATATTAAATTACATGCACAGTCATTAGCATATATTTACATTCCCCACCAGCCTCTTCAACCACATTGAAGTGTTAAAGCCTCCGACTTCTCTTCAGGGTCTGTGCTGTTGCTGGAATTAGTACAGCGCTGCTTTTTAAAACAAAATTCTTCAATTCTTTACGATAATCCATTTACAAAAAACGGAATCGGTTGGTGCTCATGGCAGGGAAACTGATCGTGAGTTCATCCATCATTTGTCTCAACTCGTATCACCCTGCTGCCTCCTTTGTCCATTTACAGTCAGACCGATTGCCTCGGTATGCAGGCAGTCAATCAAAAATCCTCGCGCATTGTAATGCGTCTTGTTGCAAGCAGAACTCTTCATTGTGACCCTTTAGATTAGTTTAGAGATACAGCGTGGAAACAGGCCCTTCGGCCCACCGAGTCCGCACCGACCAGCGATCCCCGCACATTAACACTATTGCCTGGGTGGCGCGGCGGTAGAGTTGCCGCCTTACAGCGCATGCAGCGCCGGAGACCCGGGTTCGATCCCGACTACGGGTGCTGTCTGTACGGAGTTTGTACGTTTTCCCCGTGACCTGCGTGGGTTTCCTCCGAGATCTTCGGTTTCCTCCCACACTCCAAAGACGTACCGGTTTGTAGGTTAATTGGCTGGGTAAATGTAAAAATTGTCCCTGGTGGGGATAGTGTTAATGTGCGGGGATCGCAGGTCGGCGCGGACCCGGTGGGCCTGATTCCACTCTGTATCTCTAAATTAAACTAAACTAAACTATCCTACACACACTAGGGACAATTTACACTTATACCGAGCTAATTAACCTACAAACTTGTACATCTTTGGAGTGTGGGAGGAAACCGAAGATCCCGGAGAAAAACCCACGCGGTCACGGGGAGAACGTACAAACTGTGCAGACAGCTCCTGTAGTCAGGATCAAACGCGGGTCTACTGATGCTGAGGCAGCAACTCTACCGCTGCGCCACCATACCGCCCAGTCATGCAGTATATTTAAGGCAGGGTGCTCCGTAAAGGTTCAACTAACACCAAGACATTAGACTAAGAGTGGTTTATTCACAAAATGCTGGAGTAACTCAACAGGTCAGGCAGCATCTCGGGAGAGAAGGAATGGGTGACGTTTCGGGTCGAGACCCTTCTTCAGAGTGGTATTGTGCTTGCTTATTTACTCTTTGACATGAATTCCAAAATCCACTTGCAAAATTCCCACCAATTAGTAAGGCAGCTAACATCGACATGCAGACAGTTAATGGCCATAGCCTCTAACCCTCCTCCAGGACGTGATCATTACTGAGGAGGGCCGGAGAGCATCATGCATCAAACTGAGAGTCAACTGCAACCTGCACTTCAGTGAATGTAATAGAAACGACAAAAGAGGTTCTTACTGTACACGATGCTGTGAGGTAAATGGAGACCGTGTGATAAAACATCCACATCTTCTCCCACTCATCTCCAGCAAGGATTGCAACTGGGGACCTGCCTCCTGCCAGTTGCCAAACAGTGTGGATCTGCACAACACTGTAATGCACTTAAACAATGCCAACAGTATGTTTGAGCTGCAACTCAGAATGCAGTTTGACGTGGCAATGGACAAACCAAGTAATAATGCTTTATGTACAGGTAGGTTAATTGGCCTCTATAAAATGCCCCTGGTGTGTAAGGAGTGGATGAGAAAGTGTGATAGCATAGAACTAGTGTGAAGAGGCGGTCAGCAGGGACTTGGTGGGTCGAAGGGCCTTTTCCCATGCTGCATTTCTAAATTAAACAGGTGAAATGACTGGCTGGAATTGGCCTGAGCCTTTGGGTCTCGATGTACTAAGTTGCAAGGAAGTGACTGTGCCAAAGAGAGTGCATGATTTGACGATAACAAATATATTGGGAACAATATGAAGAGAACTGTTCTGCAGGTTGTCACCAGGTGGAGAAGGAGAAATGAGTTTGAGGTTAATTTGTGAGTGGTAATTTTAAAGTGGATACTCATTGGCCGCCACTCCGGTGGGTCCCGCCCCCGGTGGCCATCGTGCCCCCCCCCCCTCATTGGCTGCCACTCCCGTCACTCGGGCAGGTCCCATTGTGACGTCAAACGTGGCTGATGGCCAGGGTAAAATGGAAAAAATAATTTTAAAACTTAAAAATGTCGATAACTAAAAATATTACACCAATTGGATTGAAATTTGCCACTGCACACCCCAGGATAATAGACAATAGACAATAGACAATAGACAATAGGTGCAGGAGGAGGCCATTCGGCCCTTCGAGCCAGCACCAGCATTCAATGTGATCATGGCTGATCATTCTCAATCAGTACCCCGTTCCTGCCTTCTCCCCATACCCCTGACTCCGCTATCCTTAAGAGCTCTATCCAGCTCTCTCTTGAATGCATTCAGAGAATTGGCCTCCACTGCCTTCTGAGGCAGAGAATTCCACAGATTCACCACTCTCTGACTGAAAAGGTTTTTCCTCATCTCAGTTCTAAATGGCCTACCCCTTATTCTTAAACTGTGGCCCCTTGTTCTGGACTCCCCCAACATTGGGAACTTGTTTCCTGCCTCCAACGTGTCCAACCCCTTAATAATCTTATACGTTTCGATAAGATCTCCTCTCATCCTTCTAAATTCCAGTGTATGGTATAACCCGAAGATAGACATAAAATGCTGGAGTAACTCAATAGGAAGACAGGAAAGTATGGAGATTTAGTCCCATTGAAGTTGCTCTTCAGAAGGAGTGTTGATTCAAAATTTAAGGGAAAATCGGTACAGTGGTGGACAGCTTAGAAAGTACAATACACCAGGAGGAATTATAGGAGAGAAAAGATGAAGTGAACAGAGTAGGAAAAGACCAAAGAGGGATTTGGAAATAAATGCTCCTGGCATTTTATCTACAATATTCTCAATTATTTTTATCACTATAAAAGAGCTTTGCTTTCAAGTTAAGTCAAATCGAGTTATTGTCACAAGCATAAGTGCAAAGAGGTACAAATACAATGAAAATCTTGCTTGGATAGAGGTACCCTATTATTAGTTGAGAAAATGCAGACATATCAGATTGAACTACATATGTTCTTCTGAGTTTCAGATTTCACGGGTGATTTTAATTGTGTAGCCTGGTGAAATAGCTCAGACAATAATTGAATCATGTCTATGTTGAGAATGGCAAATGTGTTGGTCTAATAGGTATATTAATTGGAAACATCCCGAAAATATGATTATCCTTAATACACTGACCACACAATGGGAAATTAACCCAGAAATTAAAAGATAAATTGTGATCAGCTGATACGTGGGAGAGGGAGGTCAGGTGCTATAACTCTCTCTACAATTGCCTCTTGATTTTTGTGAACATCTCTTGTTCACAAGTGAGGGCACGGTGGCGCAGCGTTAGAGTTGCTACCTTACAGCACTTGAGTGCCAGTGGCCCGGCTTCGATCCCGACTACGGGCGCTGTCTGTACGGAGTTTGTACGTTCTCCCCGTGACCCGCGTGGGTTTTCCCCACGATCTTCGGTTTCCTCCCACACTCCAAAGACGTGCAGGTTTGTAGGTTAATTGGCTTGGTGGATGTGTAAATTGTCCCTGGTGTTGATGTGCGGGGATCGCTGGTGGGCGCGGACTCGGTGGGCCGAAGGGCCTGTTTCCGCGTTGTATCTCTAAACTAAACTAAACTAAATCACTTCATCGAAGGTATTTATTCACAAAGTGCTGGAGTAACTCAGCAGGTCGGGCAGCATCTCGGGAGAGAAGGAATGGGTGACATTTCGGGTCGAGACCCTTCTTCAGACCCGAAACGTCACCCATTCCTTCTCTCCTGAGATGCTGCCCGACCTGCTGAGTTACTCCAGCACTTTGTGAATAAATACCTTCGATTTGTACCAGCATCTGCAGTTATTTTCTTAAATCACTTCATCTTTGGTCAGCCTTGGCCCGCGTCTTTTTACGTTTTGGGATTTCTGTGATTAACAGATGGAAAGATGTAAAATGCAGCTTTCCACCAAGGCTCCCTACAAAGGGATTTGTTTTTGTATTGGAGCTGTATTCCTGGAACTCGCAGCAACTTGGACAGTGTAACCACTGATTTATACAGCAACATTCCAACGGTATGTTCACTGTTCCAAAACGACTCATCCTCTGTGCTGGCAGCAGCTGCTCTTTGACACATGTAAACATGCATTGCTCAGCAATCCCTGGGAAACTGCTCCGATTTCTTTTCAATTAACTGTTTCGTTTTTACGGTTTGCATTTATGAAGACCAGATGAAGTTGGATTTTTATTAGATTTAGATTTTTAGATTTAGAGATACAGCGCGGAAACAGGCCCTTCGGCCCACCGGGTCCACGCCGCCCAGCGATCCCCGCACACTAACACTATCCTACACCCACTAGGGACAATTTTTTTAACATTTGCCCAGCCAATTAACCTACAAACCTGTACGTCTTTGGAGTGTGGGAGGAAACCGAAGATCTCGGAGAAAACCCACGCAGGTCACGGGGAGAACGTACAAACTCCGTACAGACGGCGCCCGTAGTCAGGATCGAACCTGAGTCTCCAGCGCTGCATTCGCTGTAAGGCAGCAACTCTACCGCTGCGCCACCGTGCTGCCCTACTGCTAGATTACTGCTAGAGATGAAGAGAAATGATCTGAAGAAAGATATCTCTCGAGTTGTGTAGATAGTTGATGGAAGCGTGTGCAGGAAGGAACTGCAGATGCTGGTTTAAACCGAATGTAGACATAAAAAAGCTGGAGCAACTTAACGGGTCGGACAGCATCTCTGGAGAAAAAGAATAGGTGACATTTCGGGTCGAGACTGTTCTTTAGTCTCTAGGAAGGAACTGCAGATGCAGCTTTAAAGATAGACAGAAAAAGCTGGATTACCTCAGCAGGTCAGACAGCATCTCTGGAAAAGATGGAAACATCTCCCCTGATTACCATCACTGCGGTTCTGTAATATTGGGAACGATTAAACACTCTGGCACAAAATCTGATGTTTGGAGCAACTTGGCACGGTACCAATCATTGTGTAAATGCCCAAGTCTACCATGAAATGTATTCAGTGGGAACAAGCAACCATTGTTCTGCACTATCGTAGAGATTTGAACCTGGGGTATGAACATTTCTATTTAAAGTTTACAAGCACGATCTTCCAACCGTCCTTCAGAAAGAATATAATCAAAAAGCCCATCTTCTGAAGGAATACACTGCACATCAAGAAGATGGAAGAGCTTGCAAAATTGGCCAACAGACTTTTGATCTGAGCCGCGCGGAGGTTGATGAAAAGAATCAAGTGAATTCTTGAGCAGCATTTGAGTGAGGTGTGCGTTGTGCTTTTAAAGACAGTAAGTGTAACAACAAAAAAAAAAGGGGTCTCCAGTGACAACCTCTATGAAAGAACAAGGTAGCATATGGAATTCAGCTCGGCTGTCTGACTGATGTCATGTACTAGTCATATACTGTCTGCATGACAAGCTCGCCAGGAGTCTGCCAATTCAGCGTAGTCAAGCATTCCGATACAAGATGAAGACAAGCAGCCTGCCTCCCTCTTCCTGCTTGCTGAAGCATGTCATTTCTCCCGTGCAACAGGCCCTGGGCGGACATGTGGCTCCGCGGAAAGTTATCAGACCGCTCCATCCTCCCCCCCCCACCCCCCCACTTTGTGTACTTTGGCCAAAGTTCGAAGAAAAACAAGAGAGCTGACGGACGATGTCATGGAGCAAAGCCAGTGTGCGCAGTCGGAGTGCGGGAGTCTGTGTTTAGCCCCAGCTGCAGCTTATTTATCAGCCGCCTCTCGCAAAAGCAACTGGCTGCAAAACCAGTGCAGGATTTTCTGTCGGCTGCTGGCTGCGAAAGTCTTGATTTGGCTTTTTGCACCCATCTGTCGTTAATGTCGCCTCTGCCTGCAGGTTAACTGAAAACGCCTCCTTCCCGCAAGACCAACTGCACACTTAGACAAAACGCTGTCAACAAACGGTGTGGATTTTGGTAAAGCTGCTGCTCTGATACTGCTGCGTTCAGATGCTGAGTCAGACGGAGAGAAAACAAGAACGCAGATGATAGCTGACTAATAAATTTGCAACAACCGCATAACCGCACACTGTACAACATGACAGGAGGAACGCCGAGTTGTTTTGCTCGACTGGACTTTGGAAACAGCTGCCCCCTGATGCTGTGAAACACCAAGCAAAGCCAAACACTTTGTGCGGGAAAGTAACTGCAGATGCCGGTACAAATCGAAGGTATCACAAGAAGCTGGAGTAACTCAGCGGGTCAGGCAGCATCTCAGGAGAGAAGTCTCGACCCGAAACATCACCCATTCCTTCTCTCCCGAGATTCAATTATAAAAGACGAAATTGCGGAGCATTTGGATCGCAGTAACAGGATCGTTCCGAGTCAGCATGGATTTACGAAGGGGAAATCGTGCTTGACTAATCTACTGGAATTTTTTGAGGATGTAACTAGGAAAATTGACAGGGGAGAGCCGGTGGGTGTGGTGTACCTCGACTTTCAGAAAGCCTTCGACAAGGTCCCACATAGGAGATTGGTGGGCAAAATTAGAGCACATGGTATTGGAGGTAGGGTACTGACATGGATACAAAGTTGGTTGACAGACAGAAAGCAAAGAGTGGGGATAAATGGGTCCCTTTCAGAATGGCAGGCAATGACTAGTGGGGTACCGCAAGGCTCGGTGTTGGGACCGCAGCTATTTACAATATACATCAATGACTTGGATGAAGGGATTAAAAGTACCATTAGCAAATTTGATACAAAGCTAGGTGGCAGTGTGAACTGTGAGGAAGATGCTATGAGGTTGCAGGGTGACTTGGACAGGTTGTGTGAGTGGGCGGATGCATGGCAGATGCAGTTTAATGTGGATAAGTGTGAGGTTATCCACTTTGGTGGTAAGAATAGGAAGGCAGATTATTATTTGAATGGTGTCAAGTTAGGAAAAGGGGACGTACAACGTGATCTGGGTGTCCTAGTGCATCAGTCACTGAAAGGAAGCATGCAGGTACAGCAGGCAGTGAAGAAAGCCAATGGAATGTTGGCATTCATAAAAAGAGGAGTTGAGTATAGGAGCAAAGAGGTCCTTCTGCAGTTGTACAGGGCCCTAGTGAGACCGCAACCTGGAGTACTGTGTGCAGTTTTGGTCTCCAAATTTGAGGAAGGATATTCTTGCTATTGAGGGCGTGCAGCGTAGGTTTACTAGGTTAATTCCTGGAATGGCGGGACTGTCCTATGTTGAAAGACTGGAGCGACTAGGTTTGTATACACTGGAATTTAGAAGGATGAGAGGGGATCTTATCGAAACGTATAAGATTATTAAGGGGTTGGACATGTTAGAGGCAGGAAACATGTTCCCAATGTTGGGGGAGTCCAGAACCAGGGGCCACAGTTTAAGAATAAGGGGTAGGCCATTTAGAACAGAGATGAGGAAAAACTTTTTTAGTCAGAGAGTTGTGAATCTGTGGAATTCTCTGCCTCAGAGGGCAGTGGAGGCCAATTCTCTGAATACATTCAAGAGAGAGCTAAATAGAGCTCTTAAGGATAGCGGAGTCAGGGGGTATGGGGAGAAAGCAGGAACGGGATACTGATTGAGAATGATCAGCCATGATCACATTGAATGGCGGTGCTCGCTCGAAGGGCCGAATGCACCTATTGTCTATTGTCTATTGTCTCCGGCAGTGGCAGCGTGTTCGCCCGCCACGAATCGCGGGGCTTGGGGCGCGGACATTTCACCGTCCGGCGCGGCCTAAGATGGCCGCGGGATATTTCTCTGCTGGGCGGGGGTTTCAATGTCGGGAGCCACGACCGCCCCGACGTGCAACAACAGCGGCAGCGACAGCGACAGCGTGTTCGCCCGCCCCGGATCGGACTTATCATCGGCGGAGCCGGCCGTCTTCGGAGGCTGCGGGAGTGGCTGCGACGCGACGCGCCTTGGGCTTCGCCCGCTGTGGACCGTCCGGTGCGGCCTGCAACCACAACAACCTGACTGCGGGCGAGGACAGCGGGAGAAGGGAAAGACATTGTGGCCTTCCATCACAGTGAGGAGAGGACTGGAGGAGACTCACTGTGATGGATGTTTCTTTGATGGATGTTTCTTTTTTGTGTGTTTTTTTGGGGTTGGGTGGTTTGAGTGCCTGTTTGATGCTTTTATTGTTGGACTGTGTTTTTGGGGGTTTTAGGGTGTGTGATTTGAATGCCTATTTAATGCTTCTATTGTTGGACTGTGTTTTGGGGGGTTTTTGGGGTTGGGTAATTTGGGTGCCTGTTTAGTGCTTTTGTTGTTGGACTGTGGGTGATTGAATTAACATTTTGTTCAAGATGGCCGCGCCGTTGTGTTTGGCTGCCTGCCACTGTATGTTTCTTTTTTTTTCCTGGTCAGATGTGCAGCACTTTGGTCAACGTGGGTTGTTTTTAAATGTGCTATACAAATAAATTGACTTGACTTGACTTGACTATTGTCTATTGAGATGCTGCATGACCCGCTGAGTTACTCCAGCTTTTTTGTGAAGCCAAACACTTTCACTGCTCTTCATCTGCAAACATCGAATAGGTATCGAAATGAGGCACTCCTCATTTTGTGCTACTGGGAACTGAGAATCCTGCGTTTTTCTGCAAGGCTGTGAATCTTTGGCAAAGTGCTACAGATCACGCCACACTAACTTGCAAGTTGGTATCTCTGAAACGTGGCTTTATCTCTAACTGTTTTACCAAACTGGCGAAAGGTTGTTGACCTGCTATGTTGGCCAGTTCTCCCTGGATTTGGCCTGTTGCCTGAACGAGCTGTCGGCAGCACACTTGGCTCGCAAGGCACTGATCTGATCTGGACTCTGTACTCGAAATTTCATCCACAAGGTGGGGCAAGTTGAGATGTGAGTGGCTTCTGGTGTTAAAAGCGGAGATTCCTCCCCAGAACATCCTGATCGCCTTTTAAATAAAAGCGTAGGAAATTCATTGCGATCAGGGCGTCACGGTGGTGCAGCGGTAGAGTCGCTGCCTCACAGCGCCAGGGACCCGGGTTCGATCCTGGCCACGGGTGCTGTCTGTACGGAGTTTGTACACCCTCTCCGTCACCTGCGTGGGTTTTCTCCGGGATCTCCGGTTTCCCCCCCATGCCCCAAAGACGCACAGGTTATGGGGATCAGGCAGGAGAATGGGGTTAGGAGGGAGAGATAGATCAGCCGTGTTTGAATGGGGGGGGTAGGCTTGATGGGCCGAATGGCCTAATTCTGCTCTGATCACCTATGACCTTATGAGTCTCCCTAGGTCCTGGTCTGGACTCAGTGCTGAATCTAGTGGTGAACTGGCTGGTCGGGACCATTGAGATCATCTCCAACCCACTCATTTCAACACTCTATTGTGTAAGTGAAAGACAGGCTGTAAAGCAAGTGGCAGGTCATAGAGTCATAGAGTGATACATTGTGGAAACAGGGCCTTTGGCCAAACTTGCCCACACTGGCCAACATGTCCTAGCTACCCTAGTCCCACCTGCCTGCCTTTAGTTCATATCCCTGCAAACCTATCCTATCCATGTACTTGTCTAACTGTTTCTTAAATGATGGGATAGTCCCAATCTCAACTACCTCCTCTGGCAGCTTGTTCCATACACCCACCACCCTTTGTGTGAAAAAGTTACCCCTCAGATTCCTATTAAATCTTTTCCCCTTCACCTTAAACCTGTGTCCTCTTGTCCTCGATTCACCGGCTGTGGGCAGGAGACTCTGTGCATCTACCCGATCTATTCCTCTCATGATTTTATACACCTCGATAAGATCACCCCTCACCCTCTTACACTTGTGGGGAATAGAGTCCCAGCCTGCTCAACCTCTCCCTCGACCTCACACCCTCGAGTCCTGGCAAAATCCTCGTAAACAGCAGGTAAGCAGAGCAGTTTGCTATCGAGCCTTAAAGCAAGGTAAGCATGATCAGGCCCGTTACCCATCTCTGTAGATACTGCCCTTTCTGCTGTGTAGTTCTGGTGTTCTCTGCTTTTGGAACTCATAGATAGAAATCTGCCATGGGTGGTGATGGAGGCAGAAAGGATCGTGGCATTTAAAAGCCTTTTGATACACACATGGATATGTTGTGAATGGGGGGATATGGATCATGCACAGGCAGATGAGGCAGACAGGCGGCACGGTGGCGCAGCGGTAGAGTTGCTGCCTTACAGCGAAAGCAGCGCCGGAGACTCAGGTTCGATCCTGACTACGGGCGCCGTCTGTACGGAGTTTGTACGTTCTCCCCGTGACCTGCGCGGGTTTTCTCCGAGATCTTCGGTTTCCTCCCACACTCCAAAGACGTACAGGTATGTAGGTTAATTGACTGGGTAAATGTAAAAATTGTCCCTAGTGTGTGTGTAGGATAGTGTTAATGTGCGGGGATCGCTGGGCGGCGCGGACTCGGTGGGCCGAAGGGCCTGTTTCCGAACTGTATCTCTAAATCTAAATAAATTGAAATGAGTTTATCTCGGCATCATGTTCAGCACAGACAATGTGGGCCGATGAGCCTGTTCCTGTGCGGTACTTTCCTCATCACCTATTCCTTTCCTCCAGAGATGCTGTCAGACCCGCTGAGTTACTCCAGCTATTTTTGTGTCCATCTTCTGTACTTTCCTACGTTCAGGGTTCTATGAATCCTCCACGAATCTTACAAAAATCCTACGCTTATATTTAAAAATAGACCAGTTTTCAATGTAAAAACAATCAGGGTGGCCCAGACTGAACTTTAAAAAAAAATTATGTTCAATAATATTCATTATCATTATTATGTTCAGCTGGCAATAATTTTAAATTTGATTTACTTTTCCCATGACGTATTTCAAAGTTCTGTGGCTGTGAGATACAAATGTTTCACAGTCCAAAGTGTAAGTGTGGGCGGGACAAGATTTTGTGCGTTAGAGTTCTTCAGCGAGGGGTTTGTTTACACCAGAGGTCCTGATAAAATCATCTCTCTGCCTTATATGAATTGCTGCCGTTTGCTCCCTAGTTTTCTATGTTATGGACTATAATGAGCACAATTGAGGTTTGCAGTATCTATTTGTGCTTCTTAACCATTTACATCAGCCTTCTTTTATCTCTTACAATGGTGAGAAATGAGCACCTTGAAATATCCCTCTCCAATGGTGACTAATTGAATTTATGTTGCCTTCTCGGGCTGGGGAGACATTGAGTCACACAAATGTGATCAGACTGATTTGACAAACAAGAGGTTGTAAAGTACTGGCGTAAAACTGGAGTTCATTTGCTGTGAATAATTGAGTGCTAATCTCGCGGCAGCTACCAAAGCCTGACTTTAAAATTCCTTTTCATGTTACCGAGCAGTCAAGCTAAAAGGCTCAGCTTGGTCTCGTAACTTTTCAAAGCCTCGCCCCTCGCATCCTAACGGCCTGCTCGGCGGTAAACCCAGCTGAGGAAAATTAACTCCAGCTCGGACTGAAAGCGGTCTCCCCCGTCAAGAACAGAACGAGCTTGTGGCCATGTCCTGCACCGATGCTGAAAGGCCTGGCGTGGTCAGACTTCTACAGGCAACGGTGACGGTCTGAGAACTTCCTCCGCCTCACCCATCCTCACCCATCCTCACCCACTCCGCAACCCGACTTTCATGATATATCAATTTTTTTGGTAGTCCAGTTTTGGAGGATGAGGAGGGATGGGGTGGGGGGGGGGGGGGGGGGGGGGGAGGGGGGGGGGGTCAGCGAGGTCATAAGGTCATAAGGAATAGGAGTAGAATTAGGCCATTCGGCCCATTAAGTCTACTCCGCCATTCAATCATGGCTGATCTATCTTTCCCTGTTAACCACATTCTGCTGCCTTCTCTCCATAACCTCTGACACCTGTACCAATCAAGAATCTATTTATCTCTGCCTTAAAAAATATCCACTGACTTGGCCTCCACAGCCTTCTGTGGCAAAGAATTCCACAGATTCACCACACTCTGACTAAAGAAATTTCACCTCATCTCCTTCCTAAAAGAACGTATTTTAGTTCTGAGGCTGTGACTAGTTCTAGACTCTCCCACTATAGGAGATAGCTCCTCTCTACAAGCATACAAGCAGTATTTTGAGCAAAGTTTGCAGAAGCGTAGAAAAAGACACTGAGTGCTGGAATACCTCAGCGGGTCAGGTAGCATCTTTACAAGGCATGGGTTGGAAACGTTTCAGGTCTGGACTCTTCTTCAGACTGATTGGCAATGAACTTGGGTCAGAGCATGGTTGAAGAATCAGGAGAGAACCAGGAATCACAGAGGGGTAGCAATGAGAACTCCCATGGGAGAGGAGGAGAACTTCTTAAATGTAGGCATACCTTGTGGAGATTTCACAGCGGAGCAGTCAAATGTAAACACAAGGAACTGCAGGTGCTGGTAAACAAAAAACAATCACAAAGTGCCTGACGAACTCTGCAGATCAGGCAGCATCTCTGGAAGACGTGGATTTTGAGCGCTTCAGATTGGGAGCCTTCTTCAGACTAATTCAGATATAGTTAGGAAATATAGTTAGGATTTTGTTTCTGGCGCCCAAGATACGATGATAGTTCATGCAATCTTGTTTGAGCTCATTTTACACAAAATTGGGAACGGAGTCCAAAATATGCTCTCCCTCACACTAAACCCTAAAAATAATTAACTTTTAAGATATCCCGTACAATGTGAATGAAGTAATAGAGTGTAGATGGGACATGTCGGTGTGGTCAAGTTGGGCCGAAGGGCAATGCTTCCATGCTGTGAGGCACTATGACTCTATGACTCTAGAACTGAAAATGCAGCATTACTAGATTTGGACTGCAAGGAAGATTTGTAATTTGGGCCCAAGTAAACCAGTTGGACATTGCTTTGAAAGACAGCAAAGCAGTGGTTCCTCTTGACTGAATCATTATTCTAATTATAGATTACATTGACACAGATGTGAAGAAAAAAAATCGAAAAAGCCAGAAGCCAGAGAATATTATTGTAGTTATTAGCAGATGAGTATTCAGCAGATTCATATGCTGTCTCCCACTGCTATTTTAGAGTCAATTTCACACCATTTAAAATACCTCCGTTAAATTAGTTTATGGAGGAATGTCATATGACCATATTAAAGAATTCAAGCCTTGATATTTCTAATGGTAATTTCTATGCCATTACTGTTCAAGGGAGCGTTCTCAACACCAATACATCTTTCAAATATCAAACAGTTATACTTAAGCAGAGCATTCATCATTTCAGGATATGTCCAGAGCTGCCGAATAATCTTCAAGTCTGAGATGAGGCAGAAACCAAGACAAAATGTTTAACTGCTTCAAGCAGAAGGAAATGTGCCATTAAAGGAAGGAAGCAGAGCAATGAAAGAGATTTAACATGTTTCGATAAGTAGGCAACACAAACAGATTGGAATGAAAAATTCTCTTTTTAGTTCAGTGTAGTTTAGTTTGGAGATATGGCGCGGAAACTGGCCCTTCGGCCCACTGAGTCCGCACCGACCAGCGATCCCAGCACATGAACGCTATTCTACACACACGAGGGACAATTTTACATTTATAACCAAGCCAATTGACCTTCAAACCTGTTTGGCTTTGGAGTGTGGGAGGAAACCGAAGATCTCGGAGAAAACCCACGCAAACTCCGTACAGATGGCGCTCGTAGCCAGGATCGAACCCGGGTCTCTGTCCAAAGTAGGTGAATCGAGGACCAGAGGACATACAGGACATAGGTTTAAGGTGGAGGGGAAAAGATTTAATAGGAATCTGAGGGGTACCTTTTTCACACAAAGGGAGGTTGGTGTGTGGAACAAGCTGTCAGAGGAGGCTGGGTCAATTCAAACATTTAAGAAACAGTTGGACAGGTACATGGATAGGACAGGCTTAGAGGGATATGGACTAAGTGCAGGCAGGTGGGACTAGTGTAGCTGGGACATGTTGTCCGGTGTGGGCAAGTTGGGCCGAAGGGCCTGTTTCCACGCTGTATCACTCTTTGACTCTCGGACTCCATAAGACAACACCACTTCTCTCAGAAACTCACGAGTCTTTGCAAGTCTTTTCCACGAAGAATTACAGAAGCAGAGTTGAAGGCTATGAGATAGATTCCTGATGAACGAGAGAGCATGCAGCTCAGCAACGGCCAGCAATCGCCAAGGATTTGGGTGGAACTGAGATGGCAAGGAGATCCATTATGATTGAATCGAATGACCAAGTGACCTGCTCCTGCTCCGAATGTGTACATTCCTACTGGGGGGCACTGCCTGTGGAACAATAATTTGGCTAAACCACCAATTTAAGACCACACTGCTCTTTTGGGTGTTGACAAGTGATCCGATAGAATTGTTTTGAGAAAAAGCGGAAACAGTTTTTTGCATGACCAGCTGGGAATCCCAAGAAACAGATTATCTACTTGCCGTCTGTGAGGGTGTGCTGTATTCAGATGGCACATTGCGATGGGGGCTGTGTTTAAAGGTTTTAATGGGCTTGGGTGCCATGAAATCCGTACGCTGAGCCTCAGGAAGCTACACTGAGATGTTACCGCAGGGGATCCAGTAGATCTCGGAAGAGAAGAGATCTTGCCAGTGGTTCTCCAGGGAGGGGCTGCAGCTGCTGTTTCAAACCGGAGGCACAAAAAGCTACATCACCGTCCATATCTCTCGTTTCCCTTTCCCCTGACTCTCAGTCTGAAGAAGGGTCTCGACCCAAAACGTGACCTGTTCCTTTTCTCCAGAGATGCTGCCTGACCTGCTGAGTTACTCCAGCTTTTTGTGCCTGAGGTTCTGATCTAGTTTCTGCTGGTTTTTCTTTCAGGATCCCATTCCGATGGTGGAGAAGAAGTAAACACATCGTTGTAGTCTGGCAGCAAAATTAATTGAAATGCACACTCAGTGCGGAAATATCGGCCATGAAATAATATTAGCTAGAACTGCTACCTAATATTATTGAACAGTTAAGTAGCTATATAAAGCTATCAGAGTAGAAGGCATGAAAGGTTCATATTAATAATTCTAAAATTTATTTAACAAGTTAAATATTTCCATTCATTATTGAAATATTTTTCAGGCATGTTTTTGTAAATAACAATAATAATAATAATAATAATAATAATAATAATAATAATAATAATAATAATAATAATAATAATAATAATAATAATAATAATAATAATAATAATAATAATAATAATAATAATAATAATAATAATAATAATAATAATAATAATAATAATATAATCCTTTATTCGTCCAACACCGGGGAAATTTACAGTGTTACAGAAGCAAGGTGGATAGCAAGAGAGCAAGAGATCATTCATTATAAATAAAAGATACATAAATTGTCATCAGTTTTCTGTGTGTTCTTAGCTGTTATTGTTGACTGGTCTGCTGGGAGCAGTGCTGGTTGTGCAGTCTCACAGCAGCGGGAAGGAAGGGCCTCCTATATCTCTCCTTCACGCACTTGGGGTGAAGGAGTCTGTCACTGAAGGAGCTACTCAGTGTAGTGACAGTGTCCTGCATGGGGTGGGAGTCGTTGTCCAGCAGTGATGTTAGCTTTGCCATCATCCTCCTCTCTCCCACCACCTGTACTGAGTCGAGGGGGCAACCCAGGACAGAGGTGGCCTTCCTGACCAGCTTGTCGAGTCTCTTCCCCTCCGCCGCTGAGATGCTGCTGCTCCAGCAGACCACTCCATAGAAGATGGCCGATGCAACCACTGTGTTGTAGAAGGTCCTTAGGTGGGCCCCCTGCACTCCAAAGGACCCGAGTCTCCTTTGCAGATAAAGTCTGCTCTGGCCCTTTCTGTATAGCGCATCGGTGCTTTCAGTCCAGTCCAGTTTATTGTTGAGGTAGACACCCAGGTACTTATAAGAATCCACCCTCTCGATGTCCATTCCCTGGATGTTCACCGGTGTCGGGGGACCTGGCTGCGCCTGCGGAAATCCACCACCATCTCCCTGGTTTTCCCCGCGTTGATCCGGAGGCAGTTCCGCTGGCACCATTCCACAAACTCCTCGATCAGTTCTCTGTACGCCCTGTCCTCGTCGCCCGTGATGAGGCCGACGATGGCAGAGTCGTCAGAGAACTTCTGTAGATAGGAGTCTGCAGAGCTGTGCCTGAAGTCCGCAGTGTACAGGGCGAACAAGAATGGCATTAGCACTGTTCCCTGCGGAACCCCAGTGCTGCAGACCACCGTGTCCGAGACCAGGTCCTTTGTCCTCACATACTGTGGTCGGTTGGTGAGGTTGTCCAGAATCCAGGATGTGAGGTGGTGATCCACTCCTGTGCGCTCAAGCTTGCCCCCCAGAAGCCCCGGCTGGATGGTGTTGAATGCACTGGAGAAATCAAAGAACATGATTCTCACAGTGCTATCCGGCCTCTCCAGGTGTGAGAGAGCTCTGTTCCGCAGGTAGATGATGGCGTCCTCCACCCCGATGCGAGTCTGGTAGGCGAACTGCAGCGGATCCATTGATGGTCTCACCAGGGGGCGGAGATGGGGGAGGACCAGACGCTCCAGTGTCTTCATCAGGTGTGATGTCAGTGCCACCGGCCTGTAGCTGTTGAGTTCCTTCAGGCGCGGCGTCTTTGGTTCCGGTACCACGCAGGATGTTTCCCAGAGCTGTGGAACTCTCCCCAGTTTCAGACTCAGATTGAAGACATGCTCCACTATTCCGCACAGCTGGTCTGCACAGGACTTGAGGAGCCTCGCTCGAGCTGATGCCGTCTGGACCAGCCGCCTTCCACGCATTGATCCTCCTGAGCTCATTCCTCACCTGGTCTGTGGAGAGAGACAGATTGGAGCACAGGAGCTGGGTGCTCAAGGGTGCAAGAGGAGGAGGGGGTGTGGGGGGGGAGGGGATGGTGTAGAGGGAGGAGGTGGGGGTGGGGGGTTGGGGCAGCAGAAGCAGAAGCAGTTGGTGGTGACTGTGACCCAAGTGCTGTGGGAGGGGAGGTGGGCTGGTGTACTGGACGTGCAGACAAGGGGGGGCTGCAGCAGGGGTGACTGGACCGGGGGAGGGGTAGGTGGGGCAGTGTACTGGACGTGCAGACAAGGGGGGGGCTGCAGCAGGGGTGACTGGACCGGGGGAGGGGAGGTGGGGCAGTGTACTGGACGTGCAGACAAGGGGGGGGGGCTGCAGCAGGGGTGACTGGACCGGGGGAGGGGTAGGTGACTGATCGAACCTGTTGAAGAAAAGGTTCAGATCGTTCACCCACTTCTGGTCCCCCACGGCCCGGGAGTCCGGTTCCTTGTCCCCAGAGATGGTTTTGAGACCTCTCCAGACTCCACTGATGTTGTTCCTCTGCAGCTGGTCCTCCATCTTCTTCCTGTATCTGTTCTTCCCCTCTCTGAGCTTCCCCCTCAGCTCCTTCAGCACAGCCTTCAGCTCCTCCTTATTTCCTGACGTAAAGGCCCTCTTTTTCTCCTTAAGGAGATCCTTTATGTCAGGGTTGACCCAGGGTTTGCTGTTGGAGAAGCACCGTACAGTCCTGGTAGGTACAGTGTTCTCCACACAGAAGTTAATATAGTCCGTTATAGTTAATATAGTAAATACAGTGGTTTGAATAACAATGACATTGAAGTGCCTTCTCGAGAGCTACCAACTTGATGATCCTTTATCAGAATCAAACTAGTTACCAGGCACACTGTAGTTTGGCCTGAGTGCTTCTTCACACACCTGCGTTTCAGCGTTTAATATTATACTTGTGGGAATCGAGAGTTAGGTACTCCGTGATGGTTAACATATGTGCTACGCTTGTAAATACATTTGCATGAAAATGTTGTTGCTGTTGTCATGCTGCCATGAGCTTATCACAGTGACCTGCGGTCTCAAACATACAGCGGACTTAGCAGAACTGAAATGACCCCCCCTTTTGAGATAGCTAACTTCACATACAGTATGAGCCAGGCTCTAGACGGATCGGTGTCGGAAGCAGTCTGTCGATGATGGCGTGCCCTTGTTCTGGAGGTGTCTCACATATCTGAACATTCTCAGTTATAATCTCCCCCCTGTCATAATTTTACTTTGTAGTCACTCCTTTTGTGGGCTTACTTTGATCAATCTTTCTCTTTGTAGGTTTCTGCTTTTGATATGGCAAGAGCCAGCCTCCTGACTTTTAATTTGCTCAATTTACCGCGACTATTAATAGCAGGATTAGGGGCAGCACGGTGGCGCAGCGGTAGAGTTGCTGCCTTACAGCAAATCAGCGCCGGAGACTCAGGTTCGATCCTGACTACGGGAGCCGTCTGTACGGAGTTTGTACGTTCTCCCCGTGACCTGTGTGGGTTTTCTCCGAGATCTTCGGTTTCATCCCACACTCCAAAGACGTAAAGGTATGCAGGTTAATTGACTGGGTAATATGTAAAAATTGTCTCTAGTGTGTGTAGGATAGTGTTAAAGTGCGGGGATCGCTGGGCGGCGCGGACTCGGTGGGCCGAAGGGCCTGTTTCCGCGCTGTATCTCTAAATCTAAAAGGATGCTGGGATTAAGGTCAAAATTCATCATCTTTAACTTATCTCACACCTGCATTACAAGTCCCTTAAACTCAAGTTACTTAGTTGTAGGCAGAGGCTGGTTATTGAATCCAACCAGACAGTTTGACTACATTTGGCCCCATTATATCACAGGACAGTTTTGCACTCATATTGTTTAATTTAAAACGTGCACTGCAATTTCACGTGACATAATGAACCTGATTTTGAGAGATCTCTTCCATTTATTTCCTGTAAACAGACTTGAAATGCAAGCAAGACAAACCAATTCCTTAACAAAGAGGAGTTAATGGTGCATGCTACTAACATGAAACAGCAGTTGCTATGGAAAAGTCATAAGGATTTATGCAAGTCAGCATGGGATGGTGATATCTTTAGAGTAATATTGTTTTGACTGGATTCAGCTGGATGCTGATTATATTTCTGATATTTTCACATCCCTCATTTTCTGCATCCTGACAAATACTATAATTGTGTCAAATATTATAATGCTGTTTGTTGAGTCAAAGAAAGAATGGCTTCTTTTAGCAAGAGGCACGAGAAAAGGTACAAATTCATGGTGGCACAGCTGCTGGAGCCACTGCCTCACAGTGCCAGAGACCCGGGTTCAATCCTGACCTCGGGTGCTGTGGGCGTGGAGTTTGCATGTTCTCCATGTGCTCTGGTTTCCCCCTACATCCCAGAGCATGCAGTTTGTCGGTTAATTGGTCTCTGTAAATTGCCCTAGGTGTGCCGGGAGAGAATGCAGGTGAACAACTAGTGTGAATGGGTGATCAATGGTCAGCATGGACTCGTTGGGCCGAAGGGCCCGTTTCCATGCTGCGCCTCAAATCAATTTTCCTTCTCAATCAATTTCATGCTCACCGTGATTTGACTTTTGTGCTTTGAACTGGATTGAAGGCAAGGAGTTGTTGGCAATCCCTAACACAACTTGACATGACAGGCAGCAAGGTCAGTTCCAATTCGAATACAACGTTCTTCCAAACTGATTATTCTTAGGCAGAAGAAGCGGCAGAAAGGTCAGAGAAAGTAAGAACATGTGATCTGGAACTGAAATGACGCCGTAGCAAATCATCATCATCATATATATACAGCCGGAAACAGGCCTTTTCGGCCCTCCAAGTCCATGCCGTCTTTTGGCCTAATTTGTAAACAAAGTGCGTTTGAATCAATTCAGATTCAGAACGCAAAAATTTCAAGCGGGAAGTGTAAGTTTGAGAATGATAATACTTAACGGATAATGTGTTTTGCATTGAGCAGCGGTGAACCTGATCAGATGAGAGTTGTCAGCAGTGGAAATTTGCATTTGTGGCTATTACTAGATCGCTAGGGACAAAGTGCCCAACTGACACCATAGTGCATCCTTTTTTAACTCTGATCTCAGCATGCAATGCCAGAGGCTTAGTAATCCTTTCAGATCACAGTGGAGGAAGGAACTGCAGCTGCTGCTTTACACAAAATGCTGGGGTAACTCAGCGGGACAGGCAGCATCTCTGGATAGAAGGAATGGGTAACGTTTTGGGTCTTGTCCCGAAACGTCATCAATTCCTTCTCTCCAGAGATGCTGCCCGTCCCGCTGAGTTACTCCAGCATTTTGTGTCTATCTCCAGATCATAGGCCTTCCTCAGAATGACCAAAGAGCTGGACGCAAACAATTAAAACAGTTCAATCAAAACAATTATTGTGGCACGGCGGCGCAGCGGTAGAGTTGCTGCCTTACAGCACTTGCAGCACCAGTGACCCGGGTTCGATCCCGACTACGGGTGCTGTCTGTACGGAGTTTGTACGTTCTCCCCGTGACCTGCTATTCTTAGTCCAATGTCTTGGTGTTAGTTGAAAAAGGCAGTGACTTTATAAAGCCCTGCTTTCAACCTGCTCTAAATATATTGTATGGCTGGCCTGCACGGTGGAGCAGCGGGTAGTTTTGCTGCCTCACAGCACCAGTAGATCCGGGTTCAATCCTGACTACGGGTGCTGTTTGTACAGAGTTTGTACATTCTCCCCGTGACCGCGTGGGTTTTTCTCCGAGATCTTCGGTTTCCTCCCACACTCCAAAGACGTACAGGTTTGTAGGTTAATTGGTTTGGTATAAGTGTAAATTGTCGCTAGTGTGCATACGATAGTGTTAGCTTGCGGGGATCGCTGGTCGGTACGGACTCGGTGGGCCGAAGGGCCTGTTTCCACACTATATCTCTGAACGACACTAAAATTCTTCATGATTATCGCATAATTATCAATGAATGCCAATTACCTTTAACAGAGGATGGACACAATATACTGGAGTGACTCAACAGGCCAGGCAGCATCTCTGGAGAAAGGAATAGGTGACGTTTGGGGTCGAAACCCTTCTTCAGACTGCAAGTCAGGGGAGGGGGAAACTAGAGGCATAAAAAGGTTCTGAACAAATCAGAGTCAGAACCAATGACAAAGGAAAGGTGGAGCCCACAATGGTCCATTGTTGGCTGTGGAAGAGGTGACAAGGAAGGGATATCTGGATGCGAACAGTGAGACTGGCAGGATGACCAGGGTGGTGGAGGGGCGGAGAGAGAGTGAACGCAAGGGTTACTTGAAAATAGATCAATCACCATTCATATCGCTGGGTTGCCCAAGTGAAATATGAGGTGCTCTTCCTCCAATATGGCGCCCCTCTGACAGTGGAGGAGACTCAGGACAGAAAGGGCAGTGTGGGAATGGGAAGGCGAGCTAAAATGTTTGGCAACAGGAGATGGCGTAGGCCAATGCGGATTGAGCGTAACTGATTATAAATTACTTTTTACAGTTTGGGGAAGACATCCCAATGCCAAATAAGATTTAAAGATTACACAAGACAGTTTAAGATTTATTAAAAATTAATTCAAATTAATGGTCATTTAATTTACATTAAGAGGAAATTTAGAATGCCATTCTTCTAAATATTTTTCCATTGGTAACAATTCTACAGGACTGCCATTATGAGATCCTCTAAAAAAAATCTTGGGCGGCACGGTAGCGCAGCGGTAGAGTTGCTGCTTTACAGCGAATGCAGCGCCGGAGACTCAGGTTCGATCCTGACTACGGGTGCTGCACTGTAAGGAGTTTGTACGTTCTCCCCGTGACCTGCGTGGGTTTTCTCCGAGATCTTCGGTTTCCTCCCACACTCCAAAGACGTACAGGTATGTAGGTTAATTGGCTGGGTAGATGTAAAAAATTGTCCCTAGTGGGTGTAGGATAGTGTTAATGTACGGGGATCACTGGGCGGCACGGACTTGGAGGGCCGAAAAAAAGGCCTGTTTCCAGCTGTATATATATGATATGATATGATAATGTTACACAGTTGCTACCAGGCTTGCTGAGTTCTGCAGCACTGTTTTTTTGCTCAACGTTGCAGTGGCATGGTCTAATAATGATCTTAGATTTAGTTTAGTTTAGTTTAGTTTAGTTTAGAGATACAGCGCGGAAACAGGCCCTTCGGCCCACCAGGTCCGCGCCGATCAGCGATCCCCGCACACTAACACTATCCTACACCCACTAGGGACAATTTTTACATTTACCTAGCCAATTAACCTAAAAACCAGTACCTCTTTGGAGTGTGGGAGGAAACTAGTTCTTGGAGAACGTACAAACTCCGTACAGACAGCACCCATAGTTGGGATCAATCCCGGGTCTCCGGCGCTGCATTCGCTGTAAGGCAGCAACTCTACCGCTGCGCCACCGTGACCGCCCAAATTTGTTTGAATTTGTTTTGATTGAATTGATTGAAAGATGCAGCATGGAAACAGGCCCTTCGGCCCACCAAGTGCATGCTCACCCCTTCACAGTAGTTCTATGTTATCCCACTTTCTCAGCCACTTCCTACACACTAGGAGCAATTTACAGAGGGCCAATTAACCTGCAAACCTGCACGCCTTTGGGATGTGGAAGAAAGCCTGGGAACCCAGAGGAAACCCTCGTGGCCACAGGGAGAATGTGCCAACTCCACACTGCTCTCCTATAGTGTCCGGTGTCCGTCTCCATAAAAGAGACAGTGGTTGAACAAATCGCCTGAAATTCAGCACTTCTAACACTGTGGCACTCCCTTGGTAATGCAATGAATGGCAGCTAAGTCTAAGTGCTGGAGTCTGGATTGGGCCTCGAACATATATTCTTCAGACTTCAGACTCACAAGTGATAAACCGCGGCAGCACCTTATAACCACACTGCACTAATTGGGCTGGCACCTTAGGTTAGCGACTTGGAACTGTTAACTTAGTGACTTCAAAGACTTTTTCTTGGTGATTAATGCATGATTAAACAAGGACGCAGTAATGCAAGGTCATCGCAGATTAGGAGACTGCAGTGCAACTGAAAAAAATTGTTGTCTAAGTGAAACAGATTGCTCCGGTCAGGAATACTATGCCTAAGCAAGGAACGAGTGAATCAATACATGGATCAAACTTGCTTTTAAACAGAACCAGGTCTTATGTGACTTGCTCTTAAATGGAGCATCCAGGATACATGATGGGGAGTGGTAGTACACTGTAATGTATATAATCAAGTGGCAGTGAACCACATAATTCATCACAAGTCTCAAGGGCGAACAGGTCATGTAATCTGATGCCACGGTGATTTATCTGAAGCAAACTACTGCTCCTATTGTGTGCCTTTTTATGTGCCACATGCATTTATTTTGCACTCTATTTTGTCCTGATTAAAGACGGTTTAAATTAAATGTTCTTTTGTGCACGACACATGGTTTCTCAGGTAGTTGCCAAAACGATACTCCGCCGGGATTACGTGTGAGAATCTGTCCAAACCCAGAGGGATCTCCCGGTCATCTGGCTCCTTGTTTTTACAGCTTAGTAAGGCTCGGCGTGCGTCGCGGACGCTGGGCAATCCTGCAAAAATAAATCGGAGAAGGTGGATTAGGCATCAACACAAAACAAAAAGAGAGGATGGCTGAGATGGAGGCAAAGTCAATTTGTGAAGAAAGAGAACAAAAGTGCAGTGCAGTCCCTATCCCGGGACCAGCTCGGGGGGGGGTGCCGGAGGGGGGGTGAATCAGGGCCACTGCGGTAGAGTTGTTGCCTTACAGCGAATGCAGCGCCGGAGACCCGGGTTTGATCCCGACTACGGGTGCTGTCTGTACGGAGTTTGTACGTTCCCCCCGTGACCACGTGGGTTTTCTCCAAGATCTTTGGTTTCCTCCCCATAAGATGAACAGGTTTGTAGGTTAATTGGCTTGGTAAATGTAAACATAGTCCCAAGCGGGCATAGGATAGTGTTAACGTGCGGGGATCGCTGGTCGGCGCGGACCCGCTGGGCCAAAAGGGCCTGTTTCCGCGCTGTATCTCTAAACTAAACTAAACTAAACTAAACTAAACTAAACTAAACTCCAAGGAGGTACAGGTTTGTAGGTTAATTGGCTTGGTGTATGTGTAAATTATCCCTAGTTTGTGTCGGGTAGTGTTAATGTGCGGGGATCACTGGTCGGTGCGGACTCGGTGGGCCGAAGGGCCTGTTTCTGCACGGTATCTCTAAACTGAAAAACGAAGCATTCAAAATTAAAAGAGAGAATTAGACCCAAGGCTCTTACCTGGATTGTTACCAGAGCAGCAGGGTGGCACAGCTGGTAGAGCTGCTGGCTCACAGACCCAGAGACCCGGGTACAATCCCGATTTTGGGTGCTGTCTGTGTGGAGTTTTCACGTTTTCCCTGTAAAAAGAGCGGCACAGTGGCGCAGCGGTAGAGTTGTTGCCTCACAGCAAATGCAGCGCTGGAGACCAGTGCTCGATCCCGACTACGGGCGCCGACTGTACCGAGTTTGTACGTTCTCCCCGTGTCCTGCGTGGGTTTTTCCGAGATCTTCGGTTTCCTCCCACACCCTAAAGACCATCAGGTTTGTAGATAAATTGGCTTGGTAAATGTAAAAATGATCCCTAGTGGGTATAGGATAGTGTTAGTGTGCGGGAATCGCTGGTTGGCGTGGACCCGGTGGGCCGAAAGGGCCTGTTTCCACGCTATATCTCCAAAATGGAGACAATTGGGTAAATATTAGGCAGACCAGAGTGAGGATGACGGGTCTTTGGAGAAAAAGAACAAATGAAACCCGTTGATAGAATTCAATAGACCCGATTTTAGATTTTTAGATTTAGAGATACAGCGCGGAAACAGGCCCTTGGGCCCAACGAGTCCGCGCCGCCCAGCGATCCCCGCACATTAACACTATCCTACACACACTAGGGACAATTTTTACATTTACCCAGCCAATTAACCTACATACCTGTACGTCTTTGGAGTGTGGGAGGAAACCGAAGATCTCGGAGAAAACCCACGCAGGTCACGGGGAGAACGTACAAACTCCGTACAGACGGCGCCCGTAGTCAGGATCGAACCTGAGTCTCCGGCGCTGCATTCGCTGTAAGGCAGCAACTCTAACCGCTGCGCCACCGTGCCGCCCGTTTACATTTTACACCTGATTCCTCATCCAAATGCCACAGAAGGCTGTGGAGGCCACGTCAATGGATATTTATCAAGGCAGAGATAGATAGATTCTTGATTAGTACGGGTGTCAGAGGTTATGGGGAGAAGGCAGGAGAATGGGGTTGAGAGGGAGAGATGGATCAGCAATGATTGAATGGCGGAGTGGACTTGATGGGTCAATTCTGGGCCAATGGTCCAATTCTGCTCCTAAAAGGTATGAACTTATGAACATGAATTTACAGATTTTGGTTGGGGTCCCAGCACTGGTCCCTGCAGCACCCTGCTAATCTCACCCTCCCAACCTGACACCAACGTGGTTATTCCTACACACTATTTCCTGCCCTTTAACCAATCCTCAATCCACGTTAGTATATTGCCCAAAACGATGCACTTTTTTTCATAACATGATGTGCTTTGCCTTTTTGAAGGCCTTCTGTATACCACATCAATAGGCTTAATCTTACATATATTTAGCTTCAATCTCAAAGATCTTCAACAAATTCATCCATGTAACTCTACCCAATCCTAATATTTTTTTGAAGTGCCTGTTACCATTACCTCCATATAAATTCCTGTATTTTTCTTACTACTGATATCTAGTTGAAAAGCCCATGGTTCTCTGTTTTTCTCTCTCCTACCTTTCCGAAGTAAGAGGGTTAAGTTTTCTATGTGCCAACCTACAAGAACAATTCTAGAATCTATGGATTTTGGAAGATGACAGAAAATGCACCCTTTTACTCCATAACTATCACTTTTAAAGCCCCAAAATGCAGGCAATCAAATCCCAGGGGTTTAATGGCCTTTCAGTCCCATTCAGTCCTTTGTAGTTCTGACCATAACCTGGGGAACTGTCCGATTGTGCTCTACCTCATGACGAACATTGGACTTTGTCTCTGGAACTGTTGCACTATGTTGCTGAGAACTATAGTGTGCATTTGTATTGTTCCAATAGACGTAGACAATAGGTGCAGGAGTAGGCCATTCGGCCCTTCGAGCCAGTACCGCCATTCAATGTGATCATGGCTGACCATTCTCAATCAGTACCCCGTTCCTGCCTTCTCCCCATACCCCCTGACTCCGCTATCCTTAACAGCTCTATCTAGCTCTCTCTTGAATTCATTCAGAGAATTGTATTCTCTGCAAATTTGCTGACACCGTTCAAATAATAATCTGCCTTCCTATTCTTACCACCAAAAGTGGATAACCTCACACTTATCCACATTAAACTGCATCTGCCATGCATCCGCCCACTCACACAACCTGTCCAAGTCACCCTGCAACCTCATAGCATCTTCCTCACAGTTCACACTGCCACCTAGCTTTGTATCATCGGCAAATTTGCTAATGGTACTTTTAATCCCTTCATCCAAGTCATTGATGTATATTGTAAATAGCTGCGGTCCCAGCGCCGAGCCTTGCGGTACCCCACTAGTCACTGCCTGCCATTCTGAAAGGGACCCATTTATCCCCACTCTTTGCTTTCTGTCTGTCAACCAATTTTCTATCCATGTCAGTACCCTACCTCCAATACCATGTGCTCTAATTTGCCCACTAATCTCCTATGTGGGACCTTGTCGAAGGCTTTCTGAAAGTCGAGGTACACCACATCCACCGGCTCTCCCCTGTCAATTTTCCTAGTTACATCCTCAAAAAATTCCCGAAGATTAGTCAAGCATGATTTCCCCTTCGTAAATCCATGCTGACTCGGAACGATCCTGTTACTGCTATCCAAATGCTCCGCAATTTCGTCTTTTATAATTGACTCCAACATCTTCCCCACCACTGATGTCAGACTAACTGGTCTATAATTTCCTGTTTTCTCTCTCACTCCTTTCTTAAAAAGTTCCCTTTGCTTTATTCTTGCTATTGAGGGAGTGCAGCGTAGGTTCACCAGGTTAATTCCCATGATGGTGGGACAGGCATTTGATGAAAGAATGGATCGACTGGGCTTATATTCACTGGAATTTAGAAGGATGAGAGGGAATCTTATCGAAACATATAAAATTGTAAAGTGATTGGACAGGCTAGATGCAGGAAAAATGTTCCCGATGTTGGGGGAGTCCAGAACCAGGGGTCACAGTTTAAGAATAAGGGGTCGGCCATTTAGGACTGAGGTGAGGAAAAACATTTTCACCCAGAGAGTTGTGAATCTGTGGAATTCTCTGCCACACAAGGCAGTGGAGGCCAATCCACTCGATGGTTTCAAGAGAGAGTTAGATACAGCTCTTAGGGCTAATGGAATCAAGGGATATGGGGGGAAAGCAGGAACGGGGCACTGATTTTGGATGATCAGCCATGATCATATTGAATGGCGGTGCTAGCTCAAAGGGCCGAATGGCCTGCTCCTCCACCTATTTTCTATGTTTCTATGTTTCTCTACCTATTGTACTTGAGTTTGGCTTGATTGTATTTACTGTATGTACAGTATTATCTGATTCGATCGGACAGATCCAGGTCAGGATCCAGGTCAGGTGCTGTTGGGCAGCAGGTCTACCAAGCCATGCATTCTTTAATATAATTTCTCATATCTGAGCCTTTCAGGAGCACTATTTAATTTTAACTAATCTCTTTACCTATCTGCATAGAAACATTTACAGTCTCTTTTTATGTTTCTCACTAATTACACCTGCATACTATTTCCCTTTTTATAAATTAAGATCTTCATCCATCTTCTGAGGGTTTCTTAAACGTTCAGTCTTCAAGCTTATTTTGTGTTGGAAACATTATAAACCTTTCCCTTTGCGCTAATACTGTTTTAATTTCTCTTGGCTGCCATTGATGATCATTAGTTTTACTTATTTCCATACAGGGATTTCTTTCATCACAGGGATAAATTTTGAATCAATGTATTAAATGTTAGCCTTATTTTTAAAACGGTCATACCATTTGCTGCAGTTTCCCAATCTACCAAATGTCAACTCATGCCTTATGCATTCGTAGTTTGCTTTATTCAGATCCTGCCTGAACAAAATCACTTACAAATTTTATTTAAAATTACATTATTTATGATCACGGTTCTGCAAAGGATCCTTAAGTACCAGAGCATCAATTAATTCTTTCTCATTGCACAACCTGCGATCTAAGGAGCCTTTTGCCATAATTGGTTCCTGAACATACTGATCCAGAAAATCATCCCTTATACACTCCACAAAATTCATGCTCCACCCTTTTACTGCTTATTGGTTGCCTAGTCTATACTTAGATGAAAGTTCACACAGATTGTTGAAACGTGCACCTGTAATTTCTATGGTAAGTTTGAAGAAGGGTCTCGATCTGACAAGTCTCTTATTCCTTTTCTCCAGTGATGCTGCCTGACTTCAGATAGCCCTTGCTTTCCCTCTCTATCCCCTCCCCCTTCCCAGTTCTCCCACTAGTCTTCCTGTCTCCGACTACACTCTATCTTTGTCCCGCCCCTTCCCATGACATCAGTCTGAAGAAGGGTCTCGGCCCGAAACGTCACCCATTCCTTCTCTCCCGAGATGCTGCCTGTCCCGCTGAGTTACTCCAGCATTTTGAGTCTACCTTCGATTTAAACCAGCACCTGCAGTTTTTTTCCCTACACATGCTGCCTGACCCGCTGAATTACTCCAGCTTTATGTGTCCATCACGATAAGTCAGAATTTTGTTGTTCTATCTGGGACACATGTCAATAAAGCACTCTTGGCTCTCTTGATGTGCATTACCAGAACTGCTTGAAAGCCTATGTACAACTTCCTCCAATGTTGAATGAATGAATGCAAATAGCCGTCACATAAAGGGCACCGGCAAAAACACAGTACCCCAGGCCAGGTCCACCTGTGTTGTCCTTGTCTGCCCATTACTGTCTCATAGCTTCATGCAAACTGCTTCCTTGAGTTTCTGAGTCAAAATGCTTTCTTTCTGGTGCCTGGATCCCATTCTTCAATGTGGGTGATGCAGACCTTCTTTTCTAAGGAATATTTCATTCCCAATCTTGGTCAATTTGTGACCACATCTCTGTGAGTGCTGGTAAGTAGCACCCAATTTACATTTAGAGATACAGCGCAGAAACAGGCCCTTCGGCCCACCGGGTCCGCGCCGCCCAGCGATCCCCGCACACTAACACTATCCTACACCCGCTAGGGACAATTCTTTTACATTTGCCCAGCCAATTAACCTACATGCCTGTACGTCTTTGGAGTGTGGGAGGAAACCGATCTCGGAGAAAACCCACGCAGGTCACGGGGAGAACGTACAAACTCCGTACAGACGGCGCCCGTGGTCAGGATCGAACCTGAGTCTCCGACGCTGCATTCGCTGTAAGGCAGCAACTCTACCGCTGCACCACCGTGGCATATTTCCAGTTGTGCCATAATTTCACCCACCTTATTACAAATGCTCGGTTTATTACTTCCTCAGCAATATTTCAAAAATATGATTTATTTTTAAATAATAAAACAGCTTTTAAAATTGTTCAACGATATTTTAGCAGCAGGCATAATCTTATTTGTATTTGTCAATTTTGATTTTGTGCTCTGTAAAATACTTAAAATATGTTTAAAACAATGTTTTTTGTACATTTGAAAAGACATTTGGACAGATACAGTCATAAGAAAAGCTGGGGTGGATATGGGCCAAACACGATCAGAGTTTTAGGCATAAAGAAAAGCTGGATTTTATATTTTGAGATTGGATCCAAGTTTTATATTGAATTGAAATTTTAAAAATGCTGGAAACAGCTTTAGGTTTTAGTTTTCAAAGATGCAGCATGGAGACATGCCCACTCAGTCTGCATCGACCAGCGATCCCCACATATTAACACTACCCTACACACACTAGGGACAATTTTTTACATTTGCAACAAGTCAATTAACCAACAAACCTGTACGTCTTTGGAGTGTGGGGGAAACAGAAGATCTCGGAGAAAACCCACACAGGTCACGGGGAGAACGTACAAACTCCATACAGACAGCACCCGTAGTCGGGATGGAACCCAGGACTCTGGTGCTGTGAGGCAGTAACTCCACCACTACATCTCTGTGCCATCCAAGCTGTTATGAGATATTTGATTCTTCACTTTTCCAGTTGCAATCAAGAGTCTTTGACCAGAAACATTGACTCCATTTCTCTTTCCACAGATGCTGACTGACCTTCTGAATGTTTCCAGCATTATTTGGCCTTATTTCATTTTCCAACAAGGGCAGTGTCTGCATTTCCAACTTTGTACTGGTTGTGCTTCAATAATTAGAAAGGCCCATTTGCTGTGAACATACTGATCATCTATCTGTAAGGTAGGTAATTCTCCCTATTTTGCTGATCACATCCATTCTGAGCCAGTTCTGCGTCCCCCCTAGTGTCAGAACAGTGACTTGATTTTTTGCTCCCCCCCCCCACTTAATACCAAGGTTAAGGTGTTACCCATGTCTCAGCAAGCAAGCATCTACTTACGTCCTATGTTTCATCAAATACCTACACTACTGGGAACCAACATGAGTTAGCATGTGCAGATTGTGCATGCATCCATTAATCAGGATCCGTTCACACGCCATGGAATAAGTAAACTAGGGAATCTTCTTTCGTATGTCAACTACAACAATCAAAGGTGGCAATTGGTGCTTCAGGGTACCGTAGTTGATGCTTTGCTGCAAATTTTGCCAGTTCCGTAGAACTACCCGGGATGGACAACCAGGACGTAAAGCAGGTCCCACCCCAACTAGGGAATGATAGTTAAAAAAATGACTGTGACAGGTTTTATTTCATTTTCCAGGATGTGCATTCACTTCTTCAGAGGACATGTAAGTTCTGGATACAATGCAAAATGACGTTTAATTGGAACTACAATAGATTTTTAGATTTAGATTTTTAGATTTAGAGATACAGCGCGGAAACAGGCCTTTCGGCCCACCGAGTCCGCTCCACCCAGCGATCCCCGCACACTAACACTATCCTACACACACTAGGGACAATTTTTATTTATTTTTTACATTTACCCTGTCAATTAACCTACATACCTGTACATCTTTGGAGTGTGGGAGGAAACCGAAGATCTCGGAGAAAACCCACGCAGGTCACGGGGAGAACGTACAAACTCCGTACAGGCGGCGCCCGTAGTCAGGATCGAACCTGAGTCTCCAGCGCTGCATTCGCTGTAAGGCAGCAACTCTACCACTGAGCCACCGTGCCACCCAATAGACAGTCATATAAACTCCACCATTAAGGCTGAGATTCCTGATATATTCAGAGAAATCAAGAGTGCTCTCCTATGCCTTAATTTATTGGGAGAAGGAGGACAAGTCCGGGTAGCACGGTGGCGCGGAGGTAGAGTTGCTGCCGTCCAGTGCCAGACACCCGGGTTCAATCCTGACTACAGGTGCTGTCCGTACGGAGTTTGTACATTCATCCTGTGACCAAGTTGACTTCCTCCGGGTGCTCTGGTTTCCTCCCTCTTTCCAAAGACCTGCAGGTTTGTAGGATAATTGGCTTCTGTAAATTGTCCCTAGTGTGTAGGATAGAACGAGTGAACGGGCGATGGCTGGTTGGCGCAGACTCAGTGGGTCGAAGGGCAATGTTTGCACACTGTATCTCTAAAGAAAATGGGATGTACTTGAGTAATAGACAGCTTGAGGCACACTGACTATGCCTCAGGAAGAATAGACCTTTCTTACCAAAGAAATCCTCAAAAAAAGTTCATCTGAATTTTTGGATTAGTCAAGTAACGATATTCACTGGAAATCCAAATACAGCCTTACTGATCATTCGATGGATACCTGACATGATTCTTGGTTTCAGTTGTTCAAAAATACCCAACCCTGCTCATTTACATTACAGATCCTGTTATAGAGTTAACACATCCCAGGATGAAGTCACCAATTTATATTGTTATTGCTGTAATTTGCTTTCCTTCAACATCACCATCATCAGTGTGTGTCTCCCATTGCTTTTCATTACACTCACGTCAATCTCTTCCCTGTTTGAGCTGCTTTCACTCTTGGGCACGACACCAAGTCTCTGAAGCGGGGGTGGGGGGGGGGGGGGGGGGGAAGGCATGGTGGTGCAGCGGTAGAGTTGCTGCCTTACAGTGCCTGCAGCGCCGGAGACCCGGGTTCGATCCTGACTGCGGGTGCTGTCTGTATGGAGTTTGTACGTTCTCCCCGTGACCTGCGTGGGTTTTCTCTGAGATAGGCAATAGACAATAGACAAGACCTTTGGTTTCCTTCCACACTCCAAAGACGTACAGGTTTGTAGGTTAATTGGCTTGGTATAAGTGTAAATTGTCCCTAGTGTGTGCGGGTAAGATGCGTGTAGGGATCGCTGGTCGGCGCGGACTGGGTGGGCCGAAGGGCCTGTTTCCGTGCTCTATCTCTAAAGCAAAGCTTTTCTAACTGCATCTGCAGCCAGGTCACCAGGATGAAACAATGCAAGTGTTTCTCCCAAGGCTCTAACTTTCCAGGAATGGAAGGGAGTAGAAACCAAAATACCTCTCGACACAGTTGCATGACTAACTAGATTTTTCAAAGCTATATTTAATACATCTGCTGGGTCAAAGCGACAATAATATTTGGACATTTGTGGCCCCGGGTAGAAATTGCAAAACTCTGCCAATTGTGGCAGCAGATACCTCTTCAAATTGCATATAATTTTTTTGGTGCAAGAGATTAATAAGAAGATTTAAAATTTCCCTCAGATATTAAAAAATATCTTTAACTTTGGATTCAATTTCCCAATTGTGCCCAAAGCAGTAACTCTATCCTTAACCAGCGTTTCCCTTTACAAATGATGATTGACCTGCTGTGAACTTAAAGCTCATCTGTTTTTATTTGATTTCCAGCACTTGGTTTCACAAATTATACCCCAATAACTAAATCTTCCCAGGCCCTGCAAGATAAAGTGTTGGGATGAATGGGTGAGCAGGTAATTTGCCTTTAGCGCTTTGAAACTAGGAAATAGTGCCACTGCCCATGTACACCAAGCTCTGTGTCAACCATCTGGTCATATTTAGCCAGGCTTTACTTGCCCTTTCTTTGGAAACAGGCCTTTTGGCCCATCGAGTCCATGTAGCCCAGCAATCCCCCTCTGCACTCACACTATCCTACACACCAGGAACAATATGCAATTTACAGAAGCCAATTAACGTAGTTCGGAGTGTGGTAGGAATGTGGAGCACCCGGAGAAAACCCACACAGTCACGGAGAGAACATACAAAGGCCGTGCTGACAACACCCAAGGTCAGGGTCGAACCCAGATCGTGGAGCGCTGTAAGGCAGCAACTCTGCCACTGCCCCTCCCAATCTTCCAATGCAGAAAACAATCTGAATACTCGAATTTCTTCTTTTCTAGTACATTTTTCTACATTAAATTCTTTATGTTGGTACATTCTGCTGACAAAAGTGTAACTTTGTGAAACAGCTTAATTGTCATTGCCACCATCTCATCTATAGTCCTTATCTCACATGTCTTGTCTCTTCATGTCCGGTCTTTGTCCAACTCTCTGGCATTGAATCCCCCCCTCCCCCATACTTGCATTCATCAACCACTTGGCAAGCTTTGTCCCACCCCCACCTCTCTTCCATCTTTCTTCCCCTTACTCCAGTCAGTCTGAGGAAGGGGCCCAACCTGAAATGTCACCTATCCATGTTTGCTGCCAGACCCGCTGGGTTACTCCAGCACATTGTTTTGTTGTTGTAAACCTGCATTTGCAGTTCCTTTTGTTTACACCATCAAAATAGCTTTATGTTTGCCAACCAGGAGAGGTTTTAAATAATCGGGCGACGCAGTAGAGTCACTGCCTCATAATGCCAGAGACCTGGGTTCAATCCTGACCTTCAGCGCTGCCTGTGTGGAGTTTGCATGTTCCCCCTGTGACTGTGCGGGATTTGTCCGGCTTGCTCCAACATCCCACAGACGTGAAGGTTGGTAGGTTAACTGACCACTGTAAATTGCCCCTATTGTCTCGATGAGTTCGCGGCACGGTGGCGCAGCGGTAGATTTGTTGCCTTCCAGCGAATGCAGCGCCGGAGACCCAGGTTCGATCCCGACTATGGGCGCCGTCTGCATGGAGTTTGTACGTTCTCCCCGTGACCTGCATGGGTTTTCTCCGAGATCTTCGGTTTCCTCCCACACTCCAAAGACGTACAGGCTTGTAGGTTAATTGGCTGGGTAAATGTAAAACAAAAAAGGTCCCTAGAGTCGTATAGGGTAGTGTTAATGTGCGGGGATCACTGGTCAGCACGGCCCCGGTGGGCCGAAGGGCCTGTTTCCGCGCTGTATCCCTAAACTAAACTAAACTAAACTAATGAGTGGTAATTTCTGGGGGGAATTGATGAGAACGTGGAGAAAGTAAAACACTGGATTAACACTGGAGACACAAGAGGCTGCTAATGCTGGAATCTGAAACTCTGATGCATGGTTTTGACAGAAAATGTCCTTCTAACCCAACAGATGCTGCTCGACCCACTGAGTTCTCCCAGAAGATTGTTTGTTTCATTGGATTAATGTCGCAGTTGTGTAAATGGGTGTTTGACATTCAACATGGACTTGTTGGGCAGAATGGCCTCTTTCCATGCTGTATTTCTCTTTGAATCTGTAGCATTACAGTAAACTACAGTTAGCCTCTCATAATTAATATCTTCTAAACTTCAACATGTTACTTGAGCCCCATTTATTAATTTTCTTTTTGAGAATCATCTGTCAGATCTTAATTGGATTTTAACTTTCGATGTTCCAACAAAATAAATTGATGAGCCTAAAATAACAAGTATGCACACAGCATCATAGTTAGGTATGTGTTACGGAATTCAAGCCCATAATTATTTCTGGGATAGCCTAAAATGTTAAGGAATATTAATTTTCTTTGGAAATGTTTGCAGTGCACCTTGGCTTCAAGTAGTAGACTGCATCAACAATAAACCAATCTCTTTTAACACCTGCAATCAGTGGCCCATGTTTGTAGCATCCTTCCCCTAGAACACACACCCCCCTTTGAAGTTCATATAAGTTGTCAAATAGATCAAAGATCTGATTCTGCCTATTGGTAAATGAGCCGAAACAAATCAAGTTCAAGATCAAGATAGATCAAGATAGCTTTATTTGTCATCCAATATTGGACGAAATTCGGTCACCCACAGTCCAACAATAAAAGCATTAAATAGGCATTCAAATTACACAACCCCAAAACCCCCAAAACACAGTCCAACAATAAACAATAAAAGCATTAAATAGGCATTAAAATTAACCAACCCCAAAAACACAGTCCAACAATAAAAGCATTAAATAGGCATTAAAATTACCCAACCCCAAAAACACACAAAAAAAGAAACATCCATCAAAGAAACATCCATCACAGTGAGTCTCCTCCAGTCCTCTCCTCACTGTGATGGAAGGCCACAATGTCTTTCCCTTCTCCTGCTGTCCCCGCCCGCAGTCAGGTTGTTGTGGTTGCAGGCCGCACCGGACGGTCCACAGCGGCCCGAGCCCAAGGCGCGTCGCGTCGCAGCCGCTCCCGCAGCCTCCGAAAACGGCCGGCTCCGCCGATGATAAGTCCGATCCAGGGCGGGCGAACACGCTGCTGCTGCCGCTGTTGCTGCACGTCGGGGCGGTCGTGGCTCCCGACATTGAAGCCCCCGCCCAGCAGAGAAATATCCCGCGGCATATCTTAGGCCGCGCCGGACGGTGAAATGTCCGCGCCCCATGCCCCGCGATCCGGGGCGGGCGAACCCGCTGCCGCTGCCGGAGCTCCCGATGTCGGCATCCATGCGGCCCGAGCCTAAGGCGAGTCGCAGCCGCTCCCGCAGCCTCCGAAGACGGCCGGCTCCGGTGGTGGTAAGTCCGATCCGCGGGCTCTGCGAACCAGAGCCCTGGAGGCCGCCAGCTCCAGGAGTTGGGCCGATGGTAGGCCGCAGCAGGAACGGAGACACGGCCCAGAAAACAAAGGTCGGGTCTCCGTTCGGAAGGGATACATATTTACAATGTTACAGTTCCCCCCCTCCCCCCCACATACACACATAGTACACAAACACAAAAACACCACATCACAACTACAATTAAGACAAAAAAAACAACAAAAACACAAGACAAATGGACCGCAGGTGTAGCCGCAGCTGCTAGGGCAGCGCCGCCATTTTATGTTCTCTATATATCCATTTACGTAACAAACTTCTTTGAAAATTAAATTCTGTTCATCAAATAAAGCGCCTGTCCCACTTTAGGCGATTTTAAGGCGACTGCTGGCGACTAGGCTGTCGCCGACAGTTCGCCGAGTGTCGCGGGCATGATCGTGAGGAGTCTTCCAAGAATTGTAGTGGATCTCAGCGCATCGCTGAGAAATCATCCGGAGTGAGATTTCTCGGCCACAGCTGGCTTGTCGCCAGGTATCGTTGCTTATTGCGGGCGTTGTCGCATGCTGCCCCCAGGTTTGCTAGGTTCTCTTTCATGCATTTAGAAGCACATAATATTAAAATAAGTAAAGTCATTTCAAAATACCATAAAATACTTGTGTTTAACCAATTTATTTACCGTCAGGACATTTGACAGGTCGATTGGAGGCGACAGTTTGACGGTCAGGTAAGCGTGGGAATTTTTGTGATGTTTATGGCCATCAGCCATTACATTTAAAGTGGGCTCCCAACCCAGATATGCAACCCAGAAACCAGATATGCATCTCCCATACATTTTCAAAGAATGCCCACACATTTTTCACAAAAATCCACTTAACCACTTAAATACAGCTATTAGTAAGCTGGAAGTAAATCCAGTTTATGCCTTGTTACAGTGAAGCTTTGTTTTTAAGTAACCCCCTCCCCCTTCCTCTCCCCCTCCCCTTCCTCTCCCCCTTCCCCTCAGTCTTCCCCCCCTCTCCCCCCATTCCCTCTCCACCCCCTTCCCTCTCCCCCCCTTCCCTCTCCCCCCCCTTCCCCCCATCCTTCCCTCTCCCTCCCTCCCCCTCCCTCCCTCCCTCCCTCCCTCCCTCCCTCCCTCCCTCCCTCCCTCCCTCCCTCCCTCCCTCCCTCCCTCCCTCCCTCCCTCCCTCCCTCCCTCCCTCCCTCCCTCCCTCCCTCCCTCCCTCCCTCCCTCCCTCTCAATAATCTCTGTCTATGTCCTGAGCCCTCAAGATGTCTCCTTAAGGCTCCTTCACTTTATTCCCTTTTCAGGTCACCTAAATAAGCCTTTGGAAACTACACCTGATATTTCTTCATCAAGCAAGCTGTAAGAACATGCTTGATTAAGCTCTTTGAAAAGTAGGGAAAGAACATCCAGAAAATTCCTTCTAGGTCACTATCTACCAAACTCTGGTGAAAATAGACACATATAGTCACTCAGCGGGTCAAGCAGCACCTCTGGAGAAAAATGGATAGGTGACGTTTCAGGTCAGGGCCCTTCTTCAGATTGTGCTGGAAACTCTACAGAGGGTCTGCTTGCGAGGATGTTAGGCTGGGGAAACGATTGTACAGCTATGTTTACTCTAGTATCAGCCAAACAGCTTGTTAATGCTCATTTTCATGGCCCCCATGTAAATCAAAATCACATGTGCAAGGCTCTGATCAGGGATCTGGGACTTATGGGACAATTTAAAATTAATGAGTCAACATTGGAAGGGAGACGAATCATTGGAGAAAAGCCCACATGTGCACAGTTAAGCATGAGATGGCCACTAGCTGATATGCAACATTGCTTACCATTTCCAATTGGGCCACCGTTTACAGGATTGGAATGCCGACGGAATCCATTGTAAGGCATCATTTGCTTTACAGACTGAAATCTTCCAATAACACCCAAGTCCTTTGCCTTGCCCATCTTTGCCATCTTTGGCACCTCTTCAACAAACTCTTTAGTTTTAGCTTAGTTTAGAGGTACAGCGCGGAAACAGGCCCTTCGGCCCACCGAGTCCGCCCCGCCCAGCGATCCCCGCACATTAACACTATCCTACACACACTTGGGACAGCTTTTCATTTACCACAAGCCAAGTAACCTGCAAACACGTTCGCCTTTGGAGTGTGGAAGGAATCGAAGATCTCAGAGAAAACCCAGGCAGGTCACGGGGAGAACGTACAAACTCCTCACGGACAGCACCCGTAGTCAGGAACGAACCCGGGTCTCCGGCGCTGTAGGGCAGCAACTCTACCGCTGTGCCACCATGCTGCTCTTGTGTTATGACACCTTTCTTGGACACCTCTCCAGAATGCATTTGCCGGGTTTACCAGGGGATGGTTGGGGGATTCATGGTGTCTCATGTTTGCACTGGATTACTTCCACCTGCTTGTTCATTCGTACACTGATGGGAACATGAAAAGATAACTGTTGTACTTCGTGGTCCAGTACCTGTTGTACCTTTGTTGTGACTCTGGAAGGACCACGAGTACACATGTTTAAGATGTTATCATGGTGGAGCTTAACTCCAGGCTGTTTATTCCAAGGCCGCCTGGATCCAGAGTGACCACCTAATCACACCAATCACTTATATACACAGGCATACAAAGTAGTCCTTGGATACACAAAGTAGTCCCAGCAATATCACAACATCCCCCTTGTCTTATATATTACAACAATAACCACACAACACCATGCCTTTACCTTTGGTGTAAAGGTGAAAATTTAACTTTCAAATTGACTTATTTTGTTGTTCAAATATTTGACGTTTATTATATCTCTTGCCCTTATTTGGGGGACAGAGTGTGTGATGGGCTGAACATCTGCCATTTCCACCCCAAAATTATCCGTCCTTAATTTGGCCAGAATGTGGATGCTCTGACCCATACAATAGATTAAATATCTTCATCCTTCCTCGTCTTGAATTATACAACACTGGTGACATGAACATTGAGTGGACAAGCGATTTAAAAATGATAATCAAAGATAGTAACATCTAAGAATATTGAACTGGAGATTTAACAGAGTAGTGTAGGAAGGAAGTGAATATTTAAATATTTCCAGACAACCAATCATCGTTACTTTTTTATTTTTCATTTGGTAAGTGTACTTCATTGTTTTATTATACATTTAAAAAAGATATATATTATTTTTCTTATTTTATTTATGTTGATGTTGTCCTGTTCTGTCTATATCTCTGCGAAAACTCAATAAAAACATAAGTGAGAAAAAAAGGAAGGAACTGCAGATGCTCGTTTACACCAAAGGTAGACACAAAGCGCTGGAGTAACTCTGCGGGACAGGCAGCATCTCTGGATAGAAGGAATGGGTGACATTTTGGGTCGAGACCCTTCTTCAGACAGCAGTCTGAATAAGGGTCTTGACCCAAGATGTCAGCCATTCCTTCTATCCAGAGATGCTGCCTGTCTCGTGGTTACTCCAGCGTTTTGAATCTATTTCACAGAGTAGTGCAACATTTTTATGCATTAACACTTGTACTTGCGCACTGATCAAACACTGGGAAAAATTGATGATGGCCCACGAATTCATCAAACCAACACAAGTCTAAATAATCTTCTTTTTTTCTGAAAATTAAAACGATGTCACTTATATTGAAGAGATCCTGGTGGAAGTTTCAGCCTATAAAATATGTTCTTAACAAAAATAAAGTGCGAATACAGACTATATAGATGTCACTGTGTCATAAGGATACTCAATTTATCTTGCCCATTAAAAGGTGATATTGGTAATATTGTCATCCAGAACCGGGGGCCACAGTTTAAGAATAAGGGGTAAGCCATTTAGAACGGAGATGAGGAAAAAGTTTTTCACTCTGAGAGTTGTAAATCTGTGGAATTCTCTGCCTCAGAAGGCAGTGGAGGCCAGTTCACTGGTTGCTTTCAAGAGAGAGTTAGATAGAGCTCTCAATGATAGCGGAGTGAGGGGGTATGGGGAGAGGGCAGGAACGGGGTACTGATTGTGAATGAGCAGCCATGATTGCATTGAATGGCAGTGCTGGCTCGAAGGGCCGAAAGGCCTACTCCTGCACCGATTGCCTATTGTCTATTGTCTAACTTGCCCACACCGGCCAACATGTCCCAGCTACACTAAACCCATCTGCCCGCGTTTGGTCCATATCTCTCCAAACCTGTCCTATCCAAGTACCTTTTTAACTGTTTCTTAAACATTGGGATAGTCCCAGCCTCAGTTACCTCCTCTGGCAGCTTGTTCCATACACCCATCACTCTTTGTGTGAAAAAATTACCCCTCAGATTCCTATTAAATCTTTTCCCCTTCACCTTGAACCTGTGTCCTCTGGTCCTTGATTCACCTGCTCTGGGCAAGAGACTCTGTGCATCTACCCGATCTATTCCTTCCGTTAGTTAGTTTCAGTTCTATGTACTTTGCTTCATGTTTTTAATTATTTACAAGTATTTTCAAAATGTTTTGAGTTGATTTATAGTTTTATCAGCAAGACCTGAGATTGCAAAACTAAGACAGCTTTGAGAGACAACAGAACTGGGGATATGGCTTTGTCTAACGATTATTTGTCTAGCATTATTTTTTCTAACGGCTTTATCCTGAGGAGCTTGATGGATGGTTCTCCATCTAGTTTACTCGCCTCAATCTGCAACATTGCTCAAGGCCCTGGCACCATGGAGTCTCACTTTTGTCGGCTTTGGCAGTTTATGGGCTAATACAATCAGCCTTCTGGATCCAACAAACACAAGGTGAGGTAAATGGGCAACCCTGGTGGGCAATGTTGATAGGGAAAAAAAACTGCAGATGCTGGTTTAAATCGAAGGTAGACACAAAATGCTGGAGTAACTCAGCAGGTCAGGCAGCATCTCTGGAGAGAAGGAATGGGTGACGTTTCGGGTCGAGACCCTTCTTCAGACGGAAGAAGGGTCTTGACCCGAAACGTCACCCATTCCTTCCCTCCAGAGATGATGCCTGACCCGCTGAGTTACTCCAGCATTTTGTGTCTACCTGGGCAATATTGATGTTAAGATCCACTCAAGGGGTTGACATGACCAAAGGAATCAATGGAAATTAAAAGATCTAAAAAAAACTCTTAACAATTGCTGAAACAATGTTGGAAAAACTGTAGAGGTCCATTAGCAATAATGACATCTAACTTAACTCTTTTGATATTTTAAATGAGATTGTTTAGAAAAATCTTTAAAAACATAGTTTTGACTGTAAACCTATCTACAACGTCACAATTGCAAGCACTTACTTGTGACAGTGTTGTGATTATCTGCCATTTAAACCCCAGAGAAATGTTGTACAGTTCCTCAGTATTTCTGAAACATAAGTCAGGGATTTTTGCCTAGGTTCATGGTCTGACATTCACCACATTGGAGCGTGGTTTCCCAGTAAACCTTCAACAAAGAAGGTCTGGATCTCAGCATGTTGCAAGTACAGAGATGGAGATGCTGTTAAGACCTACTGGGACAGCATTGGAAAACACTGAAAGCTTTGCTGATTTTTTTCCCCCATGCAAAAATCCAGGCCACTGTGTTACGTGCATGTAAAATCCTAGCCTTTTGGAGTTTGAGTGAAGTGGAGTTACAAGGCCAGAAAACCAAAAGCAGAAAAGTCCCTTGTGGCTGTTCCAGGATCCAGTGAGAACCTAGATGATTTCTCACCTCAGCATTGTTGCCCTCAACTGACCTGTGCCCCTTAATCTGTGAAAACCTATCAATCTCTTTCTTGAATAAGTTAAGAAATTGAGCCTCCATTGATTGCCCTCTCACGTAGCGAATTCTAAAGGACATCCACACTCTGGGTGAAGACATTTCTTTTCACCTCAGTTGTGGACGGTTTACCTTGGTTCAAGATGCTGAAGGCGGAAGAAACATTGGCTCCTCATCTCCATCGTAAGTGTTATGAAACTGCTGAGCATTTCAGTGAGATCTCCAATAATTCTAACTAACAAGCAACTACAGGCCCATTCCACTTGATATCTCCATATGACAAACCATACTATCACCCAAAGTAACATGAAGATGTTCACAGTCTCTATTCTACACATTAACTGGAAAAATACTTTAAAAGCTTGGAAACAAAACCTATGTCAATTAAGGAGGCTGGAAAGCAGAAAAAAAAGCAGTAAAATTGGACGATGGGTGCTCAATAGCACCATCACTGGCTGGAGGATAAAGTTGCAGGCCAAAGTCCCAATTACATGTGGGGGACATAGAAATTCACGATGGAGACAAATGAACTGGAGGCGCTGGAATCTTGAGCTAAAAACAAAGTTCTAGAGTAACGCAGCAGGTCAGTCAGCATCTGTGGTGGGAATAGATAAGTGGTGTTTTGGGTCAACACTCTTCATACTCAAAGAAGGGTCCCAACCCAAAACATTGCCCATCCATTCCATCCAATGATGCTGCCTGACCCGCTGAGTTACTCCAGCACATGGTGTTAAATTCACAATGGAATAGTTAAAACAGAAGTGTGAACATACAGTGGATAAGAAATAAATGCAGTTCTGAGGCTTTTATTAAAAGATCCTGTGGACCAAGAAATCTCCCATGATACTACACGAAGGAAATCAAGACCAGATGACATCCTTGGTTGAATAATGCCTGTTGTAGAAGATAAATAGACCGACCCTCAGATGCAATTCAATCATCGTTATAAAGTAATATATTTGTCTTGTTCAGAAGAAAAAAAAGTTTGGGAAGCAAGGAAGAGGGGCCTACTGATAGCTGCCTCAGCAACATGAATTTAGGAGCCAATAGAAAGCAACCTGAGGTTTTGAGTCCCAACATGGTGCGGGAGGTGTGGTAACATTGCATTTACCCTCCCCATTTCCATTGCAAATGTGAGCATTAAAATTTGTAACAGACTAAGGACCTTAAAAGTGGGCCACAAAACGTGACAATAGGTTTAGCAACTGTAATTGTGTTCCAAATCCCAAACCTCAACAAACAATAGTTTTCATAAGTTCATCAATTCTTAAGTGATAGGAGCAGAATTAGGTCAAGTCTGCTCCGCCATTCAATCATGGCTGACCTGTCTCTCCCTCCTAACCCCATTCTCCTGCCTTCTCCCCATAACCCCCGACACCCGTACTAATCAGGAATCTATCTATCTCACCCTTTAAAATATCCACTGACTTGGCCTCCTCAGCCTTCTGTGGCAATTAATTCAACAGATTCACCACCCTCTGACTAAAGAAATTCCTCCTCATCTCCTTCCTAAAAGACCGTCCTTTAATTCTGAGGCCCGACCTCTGGTTCCTAGACTAGTGGAAACATCCTCTCTTAATTAGTTAGTGTAGCTGGAGGAGGTCTGCCTCAAAGCTCTATGTTCAATCTGACCTCAATGCTGAGGTTGTATGCCCAGGACCATGTCACACAGGTTTCCTCCAAGTGCTTTAGTTTATTCCCATATCTCATAGATTAACTGTCTCCTGTAAATTGCCCAAGTGTGTAGCTAATGGTAGAATTTGCGGGAAGGTTGTGGGGAATGTGGGGAGAATAAAATGAGATCAGTGTTGCATTAACGTAACTGGGTGCTGAGATTTCAGTCGACACTCGATGGGCTGAAGGGCCTAAGACTTCACAACATAAATTTCTGTATCCTGTTGGCCATTTTGTTTCATTTTTACTCAACGTAATTTACTGAGTTTAATTTGAATTTGACTACATTATTCTAATTATTGCCGGAGTAATAAATAACGTTCAGATCCAATCACGCCAGGCAGAATGCTCATTTTAATCTGGAGAGTGTTTTATAAAGAGTTGCTATTGATTTTAATGTATTAATTGATTACAAGTTGCCAATAAGAACAGGTTTGAATGACACCAGACAATGGGAACTTTGTCTCTTTCGACTTTGTTTTAAAGGAAGTCGAGATTGCAAAGCGTGTCCAATATGCAGATCAATTTTATGGCCAAATTATTCTATATCTTGCAACGGAACGTTAAAAATACGCAGCACAAATTAGTTATTAGTTCGCGCTGATATAACACGACATTCAGCTCAGCATAGCAGCGAGTCCCAGGCTTTGACAGAAGTTTGAAATTAAACCACACTTTAATGAATCTGCTCCTATTATTTGTTATATTTAATAAGGAGATTCAACTCCCCTGACATGATACTTACAAGATCATTGCAAAAGATGTCATTTGACATTGGCGTAGAACAATCTGGAAACATCAGCAATATATTTCACGTGTCACTCTCCGCAACCCTTTACATTCACTAGAGCACCACAGCTTTGTAGCTTTTCGGCAAAATAAAGCCAATAACAAGCACGTTTTCCTTTGACTTGCTTTATATAAATTGTGTGATAATTGTCAGAGGATGTAGCTGAATTGAAGCCCTCGAAAACCAACCATTGGTGGGATTTTATCACTTTACATAACTGGATCATAATGTTGCACGCACGTCTCCAGTGACGTACGTGTAGGAAGGAACTGCAGATGCTGGCTTCCACCAAAGACGGACACAAAATGCTGGAGTAACTTAGCATTACAGGGAGCATCTCTGGAGAGAAGGAATGGGTAAGGTGCTGCCTGTCCCATTGAGTTACTCCAGTGGAATCATGTTCAAGTAATTGGTTATGAGATAGATATTTCTAGTTGGACATCTTTGCGGGGATAATCGGTGAGAAAATATTAATTAAGTAAACGCTGTCTTTATAGACCATGTGATGATAATGCTCGTATTAGTTTTGTGTTTGCACGTAGATTTAGTCGTTTTGGTATGTCAGTCAGTAATGTTGTAAAATAAAAAGTAGAGCTCTTTAGAGTGCTTCGATTCCTCAGTGACTGAATGATGGCAGTTTTGTTATGCAGGTAACCAGGAATGGATGTACTATATAGAATTAATTTTCTATTAACGTAACTGTACAAGGATTAACCATTTTAGTCACTCCTGTATCTTGACAGCTTTCACTGCAGTAAATCAAAAGGGTTTTGTGGTATTGTAACACTATTATGCTAACTATCTTATTTAAAGTAGGTTCATAAATGAAATATTGTTTTAAAAATAATTTTTGAACAGGAGACATAGTGACATAGAGTCATACAGCATGGAAACAGGTCCTTCGGCCCAACTTGCCCATGCTGACCAAGATGCCCCATCTACACTAGTCGCACCTGCCCGTGTTTGGCCCATATCCCTCTAAACCTTTCCTGCCCATGCACCTGTCCAAATATCTTTTAAACATCTTCTAATCATGCACATATGCTAATAGTGTATTTAGCCACTGGAGGAATATAAGACAATAACTGCAGATGCTGAGAGGAAGAGAACTTCTTCAAAGTGGACATACCTTGAGGAGAAATCGCAGTGGAGCAACAGGTAGTATAAGACAATAACTGCAGATGCTTCTAAGAACTAAGAACTAAGAAGGGTCTCGACCCGAAACGTCACCCATTCCTTCTCTCCTGAGATGCTGCCTGACCTGCTGAGTTATATATACCGAAGTACAGTGACAAGTGATATATACCGAAGTACAGTGACAAGCTTTGTTTTACATACTACCCTGTCAGATCAGATATGGTGTACATAAATACAATCAAGTCATACTCAAATACAACATGTAGAACAAAGGGGAAGATTCAGAGTGCAGAATGTATATCTCAGTATTTAAATCTTTTTTTTTTTTTAGAGATACAGCGCAGAAACAGGCCCTTCGGCCCACCGGGTCTGCGCCGCCCAGCGATCCCCGCACATTAACACTATCTTATACCCACTACGGACAATTTTTACATTTACCAAGCCAATTAACCTACGTACCTGTACGTCTTTGGAGTGTGGGAGGAAACCGAAGATCTCGGAGAAAACCCACGCAGGTCACGGGGAGAACGTACAAACTCCGTACAGACGGCACCCGTAGTCAGGATCGAACCTGAGTCTCCGGCGCTGCATTCGCTGTAAGGCAGCAACTCTACCGCTGCGCCACCGTGCATACCATTTCCAGGCAAAGCACAATGTCCACATTGGGGTAGAGCTGAACCCAGACTGTACCCCAACATATGGAAGGACCATTCAGAAGCCTGATAACAGGGAGGAAGAAACTGCTCCTGAGTCTGGTGATAATGTGCTTTCAAGCTTGTGTATCTTCTGAAAGCCTTCCCCCACAGATGCTGCCTGACCTGCTGAGTTCCACCAGCCGCTCTCTTTCTCTCACTCACTGATTCCAGCAGCTGTTGTCTCTCGTGTTTCCCTAGCATGTTTGGATATTTTTCTGGTTTAGATTGAATGGGTTTGATGGTACTTTATTGCCACGTACATGTACTTAGGTACAATGAAGACTTGATACCGAAAAGCCATTCCGATTATCTTTGTGTAGGTAGGAACTGCAGATGACCAAAGATAGACACAAAATGCTGGAGTAACTCAGCGGGTCAGGCAGCATCTCTGCAGAAAAGGAATAGGGGACGTTTTGTGTCGAGACCCTTCGTCAGACTGAGAGACAGGGGAGAGGGAAACTAGATGTATCTTGTTTTTCTTTTTTAGTTTAGTTTAATTTAGTTTAAAGACACAGTACAGAACCAGGCCCTTCAACCCACCGAGTCCGTGCCGAGCAACGTTCCCCTTATACTATCACTACCCTACAACTGGGGACAATTTACCATCTTTACCAAAGCCAATTAACCTACAAACCTGCACATCTTTGGAGTGTGGAAGAAAACCAGAGCACCCGGGGAAAACCCACGCAGTCTCTGGGAGAACGTACAAACTCCACACAAACAGCACCCAAAGTCAGGATCGAACCCTAGTTTCTGGTGCTATAAGGCAGCAACTCTACCGCTGCGCCACAGTGCTATCTTGTTACCAAATCTTCACAAAAGAGAGTGTTAAATTTGCAATATGCTTGACATCTTCACCATAGGTTTTTGATCAATTGTACATCAAAAAAAAAATGTTATGTTATGTTAGCTAAGGAACGATGAAGAAGGGTCTCGACCCGAAACGTCACCCATTCCTTCTCTCCCGAGATGCTGCCTGACCTGCTGAGTTACTCCAGCATTTTGTGAATAAATCGATCATGTTTTAAAATTCCTCTTCCATAGGACTTAAAGCGAGCAGTGGCTAAGATCCTAATAAACGTGCTACAGTTCCCATGTCACTTAAGTGCTGGCTCAGTTTAGTCTAGTTTATTGTCACGTGTACTGACCGAGGTACAGTGAAAGGCTTTTGTTGCGTGCCATCCAGTCAGCAGAAAGACAATACATGATTACAATCGAGCCATTTACAGTGTCAAAATGTTTAGTTTTTTTTAGTTTAGAGATACAGCGTGGAAACACGCCCTTCGGTCCACTGAGTCCGCGCTGACCAGCGATCCCCGCACATTAACGCTGCCCTACACACAATGGGGACAATTTACCCATACACCAAGCCGATTAACCTACAAACCTGTACGTCTTTGGAGTGTGGGGGGAAACCGAATATCTCGGAGAAAATGCACGTGGTCACGGGGAGAACGTGCAAACTCCGTACAGACAGCGCCCATAGTGGGGAAGGAACCCGGGTTTCCACTGCCGCAAGCGCTGTAAGGCGGCCACTCTACCGCTGTTCCACTGCGCCACCCTCACCGCCAAATGGTACTGTAGGAATAGAGATTTAAGAGCATGGAGCGATTGTGATATAATGATTCACATTCTGCTTTCATTACACATTCAATGTTCCCTTCATGCTTTATTTGCCAAAGTCCATTCACACAGGAATCAAACGCCAGCATTCTGGAGTGATTCACTAATTCTCGTGCCAAGAATGTGGCAAAACGATGGAAAGATCTGAATGAAAACAATGCCACCTGGGCACTTGGTAGCAAATCAGTCGTTTATACAGAGGTCAGAAAGCTTCAAGTCTTTCATCCAATGTCCTCGCAGTGTTTCCAGAGAGCCCTATCAAGCACAAAGATCAGATTGTTTTATCTCCCACAAATTAAAAAATAATTCTGCATATCTGTAAGAAACAAAACGCGGTCAAAATCTGGCGAACTTTATAGTCTACTCACATCTCCAAAACGTTCTGCTTTTATTGCGGGCAATTTAGATTTCCAGTGGAATCTGTCAGTTCATTCTGCGTTTCAATGTAATAAATGCAGAAGGAAGATGAAGAGCGGTTGAAATAATGTAACAGCGCTCCATGCAGGGACAAGGAGCAAGCAGGAACGTAGCGGGAGAACTGGAGATCTCTTTTACATTGTCTTCATGTTTGGCAAGCAGCAATCCCACTCCCCGGTTTTTGAGCCTAAAATGACTTTTGCTGGAAAAAAATTAGTTGAACTTAAACCAGATGAAATTATTTCAAAGACCGAACAGAATCCATCACTGCTACAAGGTATCCAGGGAGGTAGGAGAGACAACAGCAGTCCACAGAGGACCAGATGTGGTGGTGAGAAAAGGAAACAATGATGGAACTGCGAAGGATAAACACTCTGATGTTATTTCTGAGCTATTGAGGCAAAACTGAGGTATTACTCATCCCTGGCTAGTTGGCAAGCGGAATTTTCCAGCCTTTTAATCTAATATCTGGGAATTACATCATAACTCACGGATGACACAGGTTTCAACTCAACCAATAAGTCAGCCCCCGATGCCAGTTAACAGATGAAACTTCTGTTAGGGGGAATTATTTTCCGATGGCCAAGAGTTCTCCTCGGAAACACAAGTTTGTAATTCTTTTAACAATGCAAATATAAACCTGGCAAAGGTGAGCACATGTGGCAGTGAGGTAACAATGTTGTTAACTTGAATAATACCACAGCCTGGATTTCTCTGATAGTCCAATGCCAAACTGCAGTCCACTTGTATGAATTTGTTTTCTCTGTGGGTTTTCATTCAAAGGAATGAATTATAAAGCCAAGCATTGTGAAACATCATTTTTTCTCTCTGAAACACTATGCTGGCACTCAGTCAAACCGAATGGAAATTCAGTAAAGTGTACCGTGCGAGACTGCAGCCCCTGGGACGATCAGATTTTCTTCTGTTAATTAAAAGAACCTTTCCCCGAATCAGTGCAGTTACCAGCGTAGTTTCTGAAGTTCTTTCCAAGTGCTTCAGAGTAGTGCGGTGGACTTTTGACCTTTGTCGTTGGGTCCAATTCCCTTACGTTAACTTCACAACAAACTTGTCACATTTCTGATGTAAAAAAAACCGGAGGAGAATTAACCCCTGGCGGAGAATGTGGTGGAGATGATGTGCAGGCAGGTTCAGATCAGCCACGCAAATAAGCAGACAAATGGCAAACGACACTGAGCACTAATAAATGCAAAGTATTGCCCATTAGTCATTAAAACTATGGCTCATATGTAGGAAATGAATGGAACAAAAATCAGAGCGCTGTAATTTAAGAAAGGGATCTGGGAATAATAGAAAGATTAATCACTTTTGACGACTAGACAAAGCAGTGTAGCAATTTAAAATGTTAATAAATGTTGGGACATAGACGATGAGTTATGCTAAATTCTTACAATAACTGGCCAGAATGAAAATAGCTTGTGGGCCCATTCCACAAAGTGGATGAGCATTAGGAAGAACACTCTGGAGACTGGGATTATTCTCAGATACAGTGAGAAGGAACTGTGAAGAAAAGCTCGGGTTTTACAATAAAGAAGTCAGTTAATTGGTGGAGAATCTTAAAAGTCTACAAAATATGAACGTTGTAGATAAGGTAAACTTACTGATTATTTCAATGCAGGCTGAGAAAGTGGAAAAGAGAATAACATGTAGGCATACAATATGGAAAAATAATTTACGAAAATAATAATTTCATTCAAAGTGAATTAATTGGGGTCGAAGGGATATTTAAAGTACATACGGATGCTGTGATGGAAAATTATTGGAGAGAAAATTATAGGGAGAGGTTGAGTAGGCTGGGACTCTATCAGCAGGATGAGGGGTGATCTTATACAGGTGTATAAAACCATGAGAGGAATTGATGGGGTAGATGCACAGAGTCTCTTGCCCAGAGTAGGTGAGTCGAGGACCAGAGGACATAGGTTTAAGGTGAAGGGGAAAACAATTAATAGGAATCTGAGGGATTACTTATTCACACAAAGGGTGGTGGGTGTATGGAACAAGCTGCCAGAGGAGGTAGTTGAGGCAGGGACTATCTCAACGTTTAAGAAACAATTAGACAGGTACATGGATAGGACAGGTTTGGAGGGATATGGACCAAACGTGGGCAGGTGGGACTAGTGTAGCTGGGGCATGTTGGCCGGTGTGGGCAAGTTGGGCCGAAGGGCCTGTTTCCACACTGTATCACTCTATGACTCTATGACTCAAGCTCAGCTTTCATGATTGAGTGAGTCTTTTGTCGTAGGTGACTTGCTATAAAATTAAATAATATTGCTCAGAAATTCACTCTTTTTCCAGAAATTATGCAACTGAAAATTGATGCTATTTTGAATGAAATGGGATAATTACCATTTTCAAGCTGTTTCATATCATTTTGGAAATTCGGCCAGGACAATTCCTGAAATGCAATAAAAACGGAAAATGCTGGAAACACTCAGCAGGTCCGGCAGCATCTGTGGAAAGAGAAACAGAAAGATCCAGACCTGAAACTTTAATTATTACCGGTTTCGATTCATCACACACACCCAATCACAATAGTACTTTATTTGCCAAGTATATTTTACAACATACGAGGAATTTCATTTGCCATACAGTCATAACAATAAAAAGCAACAGGACACACAAAGTACATTTTACCATGAACATCCACCACAGTGACTCCTCCACATTCCTCACTGTGGTGGAAGGCGAAAAAAAGTTCAATCTCTCCCTTCTATGTCCTCCAGCGATCGGGGGCCTCTAACCCGTTAATGGGGCGATCTTGACTCCAGTAACAGGTGGCTGGCCTTCCTCGTCGGGGCGATCCAGCTCCTGCATTGGGGAGGAGGGGGGGGGGATCTCAGCTCCCCCGTGTTGGGCGATCTACCCCGGGTCGGGGCTTGTCGAACATCATGTGGCTTGGAGCTCCCGACTACGGTCTAAACTCGAGACTGCGAGCTCCTGATGTTAAAGCCCGCATGCCGAGGTTGGAGTGCTGATCCCAGGCGTGCGATCACACACTCAGATCGTAAGTCCACAGCCCCACAGGGGCTCAAAGTCAGTCCCAGGCAAGGCCTCCAGCTCCACGATGTTAGGCCGCACAGCGACCGGAGATACGATCTGGAAAACAATCGCATCTCCGGCAAGGTAAGAGATTGAAAAAAAGTTTCCCCCAAACCCCCTCCCCCACCCCCCACATAAAACAAACCAGAGAACATTAACACAAATTTTTTTAACTCACCAAAAATAACAAAAAAAGCATGAAAAGGACAGACAGACTGGAGGTGAGGCTCCCATCACGGCGCCACCTGGTGGAAGATCCAAACATTAACCTTTCCCTTTCCTGACCTGCTGCACATTTTGCATCAACCTTTTGTTTTTGTTTCAGATTTCTAGCATGTGCATTTGTTTTTTTAATTTTCAATTCCTGGAGTGAGTCACCTTTGAGTCCTTGATGCAATTTCTGCTTCAGGCATGTTTTGGGTAATGCCACTTCCTGTACAACGTTTCTTCGCAAGGAGAGTAATGGTGTTGGTCGAAAATATCCAGGGAGAAACCAGTCGCTAGGTTCTAACTGCCAAAGCACCGTTTTAGATCTTGAGAGAGAAACCGTCTATTACCTTTTGCATCTAGCGCTAATCTCAGGGCAGCGCAGCGGGTAGACCTGCTGCCTCACAGCACCAGAGACTCGGGTTCGATCCTGACTTCAGGTGCTGTCTGTGTGTGGAGTTTGCACATTTTCCCCGTGACTGCGTGGGTTTCCTCCGGGTGCTCCGGTTTCCTCCCACATCCCAAAGACGTGCGGGCTTGTAGGTTAATTGGCCCTCTGTAAATTGCCCCTAGTGTGTAGGGAGTGGATGAGAAAGTGGGATAACATAGAACTAGTGTGACTGGGTGATCAAGGGTTGGTGTGGACACAGTGGTCCCAAGGGCCTGTTTTCATGCACAGTGGTGTCACAGTAGAGCTAGTGACCTGGGTTCGATCCTGACTACGGGTTCTGTCGGTACAGAGTTTTTACATTTTCCCCGTGACCTGCATGAGTTTTCTCCAAGATCTTCAGTTTCCTTCCACACTCCAAAGAGGTACAGGTTAGTAGGTTATATGTGCAGGAAAAAAACTGCAGACGCTGGTTAAAAGCGAAGGTAGACACAAAATGCTGGAGTAACTCAGCGGGTCAGGCAGCATCTCTGGAGAGAAGGAATGGGTGACGTTTCGGGTCGAGACCCTTCTTCAGACTGTTTGTAGGTTTGTAGGTTAATTGGCTTGGTATAAATGTTAAATTGTCCCTCGTGGGTGTAGGATAGTGTTAATGCGTGGGGATTACTGGTCAGTGTGAACCCAGTGGGCCAAAGGGCTTGATTCCGTGCTGCATCTCTAAACTAAACTAAACTAAACTAAACTAAACTAAACTAAACTAAACTAAACTAAACTAAACTAAACTATCGTATGTGGTTCTGGCGATCCTGCACGTGGCAACAGATTCAACATCAGTGTTTGATGTCACTCATGAACCCTTGAGTCCTGGCTCCTAGATACGATGACCTGCAAGAAACTTCATAACCTCTCAATCCCCTCTCTTCCCTCAACCCCCAACCTAGCCCAGTCCTAGGGTTGCCAACTTCGTCGCTCCCAAATAAGGGACAAATGGGTGACGTCACTGCCCCGCTCCCCACGTGATCCCGCCCAGCCAGCGGCCACGTGCTCCCGCTCCACCAATGGCGGCCGCCATTGGTGGAGCGGGAGCGCGTGGCCGCTGGCTGGGTGAGGTCACGTGGGGCGCGGGGCGGTGACGTCGCGCTTTGTCCCTTATTTGGGAGTGAGGAAGTTGGCAACCCTACCCTCAATACACACTCTGCTAGCAAAGCTGGGCGGCCAAGGAATTTCTTCTTGCCAGGCAAATTTGTCGGGGGAAGAAATTATAAGTTCCCTTTGACCACAAAGGAGTTGCATTCAAAAGGAAATAAAGAAAGAATTAAGAGTATTGAAGACTGGCCTCCCCCCTCTGGGGGACATGTTTACAAACCCAGACCAGATTGATGGATTAAAAAAAAAGCTCTTCTTGGTCTACAGCGCAAAGCTTTGGTAGAAACTCATTTCTGGGGAGGAACAACATCTCAGTAATGATTTAAATGCAATGTCCTGTAGCTTTTTGATCTGATATAGTTGTGTGCATTGCATTCTGCACTTAAGTGGAATGTGAAGGCAGTGGCCCAGCTCTTGAGCTGCCTTGCTCTTCCACTACGCACTGCAGGGCCAAATGACATCAGTGCCTTCTGGAGGTTTGCCACAGCCCATGCAATCCTAACCCTTGCTTGTTGTTTTTTCTTCTCCACAATATGAAGTGCCAAGCAGCATTGCCACAGGGAGCAGTCATCATCATCATTGCTCGTTTTTTTTAAGACCATTTAGCAGAGTAACTATTATTCGTCGTGGCTGCACTTTAAATGCTCTCTTGTGCGGGGAATGTGTTTATCTGTAAGAATTTCAAGCCTTCATCGCCACTACCTGGGCCGAGCAACGTTCACCATTTTCACTTTGGAGATCTGATGCACTCGTTTAGTGCGAGCGTTGTTGGCAAGCTGGAGACGCCTTGTTATCTTCACCAATTTCAGTCGCTGGATGACTTGCATACATTTGTGTGGCAGGTCAATGCACTGGAGCAGACGCCCGGACTCGGTAAATTGGAAATGATGTGAATACAGCTGCTGGTCAAAGTACCATTATCCTTTGATGGCATCATTAACGATCTGGCAACGTGTCAATAGACAATAGACAATAGGTGCAGGAGGAGGCCATTCGGCCCTTCGAGCCAGCACCACCATTCAATGCGATCATGGCTGATCATTCTCAATCAGTACCCCGTTCCTGCCTTCTCCCCATACCCCCTGACTCCGCTATCCTTAAGAGCTCTATCTAGCTCTCTCTTGAATGCATTCAGAGAATTGGCCTCCACTGCCCTCTGAGGCAGAGGATTCCACAGATTTACAACTCTATGACTGAAAATGTTTTTCCTCATCTCAGTTCTAAATGGCCTACCCCTTATTCTTAAACTGTGGCAAGTTTGCAGACAACACAACGGTGATCGGGCTGATCACCAACGGTGATGAAACACACTACAGAGCGGAGGTGCAGAACCTGGCAGACTGGTGCTCAGATAACAACCTGTCCCTCATCTCCGTTTTAAATGGCCTACCCCTTATTCTTAAACTGTGACCCCTGGTTCTGGACTCCCCCAATATTGGGAACATGTTTCCTGCCTCTAACGTGTCCATCCCCTTAATAATCTTATATGTTTCGGTATGATCCCCTCTCATCCTTCTAAATTCCAGTGTATACAAGCCTAGTCGCTCCAGTCTTTCAACATACGACAGTCCCGCCATTCCAGGAGTTAACCTAGTAAACCTACGCTGCACGCCCTCAATAGCAAGAATATCCTTCCTCAAATTTGGAGACCAAACATTTGTGTTCACACAATGTCCTTTTCTTTTCAGCCTTTCTGAATATTTTTGGTATAAATTAATGAAATATATCATTCTAAACTTTGACCCTAACCACATGCTTATTTTACTTTAGTTTAGTTTTAGTTTTATCAATACAGCATAGAATGAGGCCCTTCGGCCCACCGAGTCCGTGCCGACCAGCGATCCCTGCGCTCCAACGCCATCCTACACACAAACTAATTAGCCTACAGACCTGTACGCCTTTGGAGTGTGGGAGGAAACCGGAGCACCCGGAGAAAACCCATGTAGGTCATGGGGAGAAAGTACAAACTCTGTACAGGCAGCACCCATAGTCGGGGTCGAACCCAGGTCCCTGCCGCTGTAAGGCAGCAACTCTACCGCTGTGCCACTGTACCGCCTACTTCTCTTGTTATGTTTGCATGCTAATAGAGTACACAAAGGATGGAAGCTTCTTGTATGTGCCACATGATTGAATATATCAATACAGAGATACCATTAAACACTGGGCCAAACCTAGTGACCTAGATTGCTTGCTGTGCTATCTACAGATGCCTGAAGAAAGTTCTGGCAGGAGCCAATACGTGATGCAGCGGCTTATTGCTTGTAAGCTAACACCCACAATAACAATTGCCATTTATAGAGACCCTTTAGCATCATAAAAACAGCATAAGAATGGTTTCCGTACAAGAAGTTGACATGAAGTCACATAAGATAATATTAAGGACCCGAAGGCTTAATCCATGGATATAGGATTAAGGTGGCATTTTAAAGGAGGAATGCGATGAAGCAAGGGAGAAATATTTTGGGAGCAAATTTCAGAGGTTTAAGGTTTAAGGGCTTGGCAGATGAGGCTAAATCTGCTAATGATGGAACCAATGCCTACGCAACTGTTCTTGAACCTGGTGCCCACGGTTTTCAGATTCCTATACCTTCTTCCTGATGGTAGGAGCGAAATGGGAGCATGGTCAGGGTAGTGTGGGTCCTTGGCTGGCTTTTTCAACCATTTTTCGGCACCTCCTGTGGATTCCTTCGAGGGTGGGGAGCTCAACACACACGGTAGACTAGGCAGAGTTCTTCATTACCGGGGCTCAAGTTGCCGAACCAGGCCGCGATGCCACCAGTCAATATCCTCTCTACCATATACCTGTAGACGTTCCACGTAGTATAGGTGTCACAAAATGCTGGAGTAACTCAGCAGGTCAGGCAGCACCTAGGAGAGAGGGAATGGGTGACGTTTCGGGTCGAGACCCTTTCCGGAGAGTATAGCTCGACATACCAAATCTCCTCAACCTTCCAAGGAAGTAGAGGCATTGATGAACTTACCTCATCATTGCATTTATTTGTCGGTCCTAGGACAGATCTTCAGAGATAATGCACCCCTGGGAGCTTGAGGTTGTTGATTCCCTCCATCGCCATCTCAGCGATGAAGGCAGGTATCCTTGTTCTCCCTCTTGTAACGTCGACAATCAGCCCCTTGGCCTTGCCGTTGTTGAGAGCAAGTTTGTTGTTCTGGCATAGAAGCAAGGAACTGCAGATATTGGTTAACAAAAAAAAAACACACAAAGTGCTGGAGTAACTCAGCCGGTCAGGCAGCACCGCTGGAGAACATGGATATGTGATGTTTCGGGTCAGGGCGTGCCATCTATCCACGTTCTCCAGGGATGCTGCCTGACCTGCTGGGTTACTCCAACACTTTGTGTCCTTTGTTGTTCTGGCACCATTCAATCAGACGACCGAACTCCCTTGTGTACTCTGACTCATCATTACCTGTAATTCGGATACTTTAGATCTATACTATCGAGGTCTGGAGGGGAGGGGAAGACCATAAGGGAAGAACTTCATGATCGAGACCTTGTTTTTTGCAGGAGCCAGCATGGAACAGGAAGCTCAGGGCTGATGGGTCAAGGGACTTGATGTAAGTTAGGGCGTGGACACCAGGCAGTTCAGTCACCGTCCCACCGTCTCCTCTCACTCCGGCATCTGGCTCTGATTACCTTCAAAAAGCAAAATCATGTCCATGTTTACATCTGGAGCCAGGTCGTTTGCTGACAGAAATCCAGCCACCGCCTGAAACCATAGTAACCTGTAATGGACTTTTTGTATGTGTCAAGAATTCTCCTGCCTCATACTTTATCACTGGACTGTACAAAGCAGCACTCGAGTGGAGCTGCCAGTATCCAGAACTTCAGGTGCAAATTGCCAGAATACTGCTGGCAGCAAAATTAAAAATTTAAATCTAGGACTTACTGCCTGAGGGGAATAGAGGTGTGGCACAAACTTGGTAAACAGAGTGCTCCCACAGGACTTCCAACGTATGTACCTTGTAATACTCTGCAGTGCCATTCCAACTATTGCTACTTATCATATCATATCATATATATACAGCCGGAAACAGGCCTTTTCGGCCCTCCAAGTCCGTGCCGCCCAGCGATCCCCGTACATTAACACTATCCTACACAATTTAGGGACAATTTTTACATTTACCCAGCCAATTAACCTACATACCTGTACGTCTTTGGAGTGTGGGAGGAAACCGAAGATCTCGGAGAAAACCCACGCAGGTCACGGGGAGAACGTACAAACTCCTTACAGTGCAGCACCCGTAGTCAGGATCGAACCTGAGTCTCCGGCGCTGCAGTCGCTGTAAAGCAGCAACTCTACCGCTGCGCCACCGTGCCGCCCCTTGCATCAGAAGGACTCACAAGCCTTGCCATGGAACTGATTACGCTGCACAATTGCACCGCCGCAGTTCAAAACAACGATGAAAGAAAAATGCGCGCGTCCTTAGAGTTTGCAGCACTGAATCAGGACGTTCAGCTGGACTTGTCAGTACTGGTGTTTATGTTTAACAAGAGCCTTCTTCCACCCCTTTACCTACAATCCCACAAGAACAGCTTTCTGTTATTTTCTCTCTCCGGCGCTTAACTACACATCCCATGGACACTCTAATATTATTTGTGGAAACCACACTACGTTAATGCCACTCCCATACAGCAGATAAACAGGCCCTTCAACCGCCATGTTTGTGCTGATCCCCAAGCAACCGTCCTCAACTAATTCCAGTCTCTTCTCCTCCTCACATTCCCATCAACTTCCCTCCAGATTCCACACCTGACTTAGAGACACGGGTTAATTCACAGCCTTGTTACATAGTGGGCTACTTGTGCACTCTCCTTCAGCAAAGACATTTCCTCTGAATTCCTTTTTAGAATCTACTAGACCAAGTAGACCCGTTGGGCCCAAACCTCTCCTGCATTGGTGCAGCACCCTCTCATCCCCCCTTCCCTTCCCTCCCCCTCCCCTCCCCCTTTCCCTCCCCCTCCCCTCCCCCCTTCCACTCCCCCTCCCCTCCCCCCTTCACTCCCCCCTTCCCCTCCCCCCACTCCACCCTCCTCAATCCCCCTTATCCTCCCTCCTCCCACTCCCCCTCCCCTTCCCCTCCCCTACCCCTTCCACTCCCCCTCCCCTCCCCCTTTCCCTCCCCCTCCCCTCCCCCCTTCCTCTCCCCCCTTCCCCTCCCCCCACTCCATCCTCCTCAATCCCCTTTATCTTCCCTCCTCCCCCTCCCCCTTCCCCTTCCCCGCTCCATCCTCCTCAATCCCCCTTATCCTCCCTCCTCCCCCTCCCCCTCCCCCTTCCCCTCCCCTACCCCCTTCCTCTCCCCCCTTCCCCTCCCCCCACTCCATCCTCCTCAATCCCCTTTATCTTCCCTCCTCCCCCTCCCCCTTCCCCTTCCCCGCTCCATCCTCCTCAATCCCCCTTATCCTCCCTCCTCTCCCTCCCCCCTCCCCCTCCCCCTTCCCCTCCCCCACCCCCTTCCTCTCCCCTTCCCCTCCCCCCTCCATCCTCCTCAATCCCCCTTATCCTCCCTCCTCCCCCTCCCCCTCCCCTTCCCCTCCCCTACCCCCTTCCTCTCCCCTTCCCCTCCACCCTCCTCAATCCCCCTTATCCTCCCTCCTCCCCTCCCCCTTCCCCTCCCCTACCCCCTTCCTCTCCCCCTTCCTCTCCCCCCCCACTCCACCCTCCTAAATCCCCCTTATCCTCCCTCCTCTCCCTCCTCCCCCTCCCCCCCTCCCTCCACCCCACCCGCTCCCTCCCTCCCCTCTCCCTCCCTAGGAGATAGATTTAAACTTTAAAATGGGAATAACTTTAAAAATATGACACCGATTTCAATGAAACTTCTTCCATTAGCACCATAGGGACGACGGTGAATAAGGTGGGCCTAAAATTGCCGCGCTATCGTTTACCGTTTTGGCTGTAGTTCAGGAACAAACAAACAAACAAACAAGAGTTTTAGTACATAGATGTGGCTTGCTTATGTTTATCTATCTTTGAGCGATTCATGGGAGAAACATCTCCACATCAGCACTAACAAACCTCCTCATTATATCACATCTCAGCCTTCACTTCCCTTCTGCATTCATAGATATTCTGAGCTTCTCATTCATAGATTAGAATGGGTGCCAATTGTAATGGGGAGAAGGCAGGGAAATGGGATTAGGAGGCAGCGATCAGCCATGGTTGAATGGCGGAGTAAACTCGATGGGCCGAATGGCCTAATTCTACTCCTATAACTTGTGAACTTGTGAACTTGTGAAGTTCATAAGATCATTAGTTCTGAAAGCAGAATTAGGCCATTCAGCCCATCAAGTCTACTCTGCCATTCAATGCTGGCTGATCTATCCTTCCCTCTCAACCCCATTCTCCTGCCTTTGCCCCATAACCCCTGTCACCATTTAATACGATGGTGTGCCATCCTCCCCCATTTGAGTTAAGGTCACTCTTGACAATTGCTCCCACTGTCTTCCTGTCTCCACCTTTATCCTTTCTTTGTCCCGCCCCCCCCCTGACATCAGTCTGAAGAAGGGTTTCGACCCGAAACGTCACCCATTCCTTCTCTCCTAGATGCTGCCTGACCGGCTGAGTTACTCCAGAATTTTGTGATACCTTGATAATTGCTAATATTTAAAAGAAAAGTGAATTGTTTTCTGGCTTTGCAGGTTAGTTTCTGAAGAGCCATATTTCAAAATAATCCTAAATCAAATCTCTGGCAGCTTTTTCCCATGAAAAGGAGTCACCATGCCATTTTTCAATATGCTTTAGCTGTGAGGAATAGACTCAGTAGTTGAGCTTCTTATTATTTATCAGGCTCTCCCTTTAGGCTTCGATGACTGAAATATATAAACACTCATTCAATCTTTGATGAGAAACAGATTATGATTCACCTGAAGTTCATGCAATAATATATTGATGGGTTGTATTTACAACCAATGAAGGGATACACAGAGGGATACACTTGATTGAAAGTAATGAAAATCTTATTGTCAATCGCATTTTGAACATATTTTTAATGTCACAATAATTTATATTGTTGTCATGCCCAAGCTGATTGCTGTGATGCTGGGAATATTATTTCCTATGTCAGCAATTAGTGACAACATTGATCGTAGACATAGCGATGACCCAACTGCCTGTCTGATTCAATATCTTTGATAATTTCCCTTTTCCATTCCTCCCCTCCTCCCCTCACCCGATTGCTGTGAAGTTCCTCCTGTTCCTTATTTTCTGGTGGTGTCAGACACCGATTGCTCATTTGGAACCAATTAAAGCGCACTTTGGAGAGCACTTTCCAGCTATAAATTCACCCAAGATTGAACCTGCCAGAAGGTTTTTCACTTGCCAGGCATGCTACCAGCAGACAGCATGCTTTGAGTCTCTCTCTATGCCTTACAAAATACCCAAACATTGTATGTTTGGAACAGTAGAGCATAGGAACAGGCCCTTCGGCCCACAATGACTGTGCATGCCAATTGCCAATTTAAACTAATCTCCTCTGCCTGTACATGATCCATATCCTTCCATTCCCTGCAGATGAATGAATGAATGAATGAATGAATGAATGAATGAATGAATGAGTTTATTGGCCAAGTATGTGCATACACAAGGAATGTGCCTTGGTGCTCCGCTCACAAATGACAACACAAACATACAGTTAACAATTAAGAATAAAGCATAAACACATAAAAACCCCATGTCTAGGGATTTGGACAAACATGTGGGTGAAAATAAACCAGAGCAAAAAAGAAACTATAGAATGTGCCTTTTATATAACTTCTTAAATGCTATTATTGCACCAGCCTTCACCACCATCCCTGGCAATGCAGTCCAGGAGCTCACGAACCTCTGCAAAGCTCCACAAATAGTAACCTTCCCTCCAAGTAATACTGTTTTGTACCCAGAATAAATCGAACACAGCTCTTTTTTTTTTCTCTGAATAGGAAATTAAAATCAAGGGTTAAAATTCCAATAATTATGACATATTTTGGTCATTTACACCTGAAGTTGATGTCAAATGCACAGGGACTAAATTAATTTCCACAAATATTTCTGCTGGGTATTTAGTAAAGTGCAGGGTTCTGAAAGGGGATTTAGTGATAGGGGATTCTGCTTTAGAAGCGAACATTAAGTGATTGTACACAGTAACTGAGGCAATGAACTCATTTTGGATCACAATGCAAAGATGTTCTGTGCATATAAATCAAAAACTCCATACTTCCCAATAGCGGGTTAAGACTTTGGCATAGTGACAATGAGTAATATTTGGCGATCACCAATTTCAAATCTAATTGGTTTTATCTTCGCGAATCAGAAGTTAAAAATTCATTCATAAAGGGAAGGTTGGGAGGCCAGGTGCCAGATTTCATTGGTGGGTGGAGAGAGATAACAGCTTCAAAATCCTGGGCGTTAGTGGATAACCGAACCAGGGCCCAGGTGTAATCACAAAAAACACATGGCAGCACCTCGACTTTTGTAGAAGATTTGGCATTTCACTGAACACTCCGACAAACTTCTCCTGATGTACTGCAGGAAGTACCCTGAATGCCTGTATCACAGCTTGGTACAGCGATCCCAATGCACAGGAGTAGAAGAGGCTGCAGAGAACGGCAAACTCAGCCCGGTCCATCACAGGCATAGCCCTCCACAACAAAGATACTAGAGGAGCAAGATAGACCACTCGACCCAAAAAACCGTAGTAAGTCACGACGCCATTTTAGTAGGCAGAAACTTGCAGAAACATTTAAAAAGAAAAATAACAAAAATCTGTGAATTGGTATATTCTGCATTTTAATGGTATCATCACACATACTGTTCCCCCACAACACTGATTACACTGCGAGAGGCACAGCGAACGGCGGGTTTTGCTTACTAAAATGGCTCCTTTGCGTACTACACTTCAGTATAGGCGATTTCAACGGAGTGGTCCATCTTGTTTCTCTAGTATCTTTGATCCACACCATCAAAAGCATCTATACGAGGCACTGTCTCAAGATGGTGGCATCGATGATCAATAGACAATAGACAATAGGTGCAGGAGGAGGCCATTCGGCCCTTCGAGCCAGCACCGCCATTCAATGCGGTCATGGCAGATCATTCTCAATCAGTACCCCGTTCCTGCCTTCTCCCCATACCCCCTGACTCCGCTATCATTAAGAGCTCTATCTAGCTCTCTCTTGAATGCATTCAGAGAATTGGCCTCCACTGCCTTCTGAGGCAGAGAATTCCACAGATTTACAACTCTCTGACTGAAAAAGTTTTTCCTCATCTCAGTTCTAAATGGCCTACCCCTTATTCTTAAACTGTGGCCCCTTGTTCTGGACTCCCCCAACATTGGGAACATGTTTCCTGCCTCTAACGTGTCCAACCCCTTAATAATCTTATACGTTTCGATAAGATCTCCTCTCATCCTTCTAAATTCCAGTGTATACAAGCCTAGTCACTCCATTCTTTCAACATACGACAGTCCCGCCATTCCGGGAATGAACCTAGTGAACCTACGCTGCACGCCCTCAATAGCAAGGACCTCAACCATCTGCGCAGTTCCCTCGTCTCACTGCTAATATCAGCATACTACGGACCACCTCTTGGACTTGTTTTCTGATTGCCTTGGTTTTTGCAGAGTGGTTTTATTCTCACTGTCTTGCATGATTTATGTATGATATATAATTGTGTGTGTTGTCTGTCTGAGTCTGTGTACTGTGATCTTGCTGCAAGCAAGGTTATTCATTGCACCTGCACCTCACCATACATGTGCCTATGGTAACATGACTTGACTTGGAATATGACCAGAGAATTTGAGAAGTGAAGTTTCTTAGAAAACATAGAAACATAGAAAATAGGAGCAGGAGGAGGCCATTTGGCCCTTCGATCCAGCACCGCCATTCATTGCGATCATGGCTGATCATCTACAATCAGTAACCCGTGCCTGCCTTTTCCCCATATCCCTTGATTCCACTAGTCCTAGAGCTCTATCGAACTCTCTTTCAAATTCATCCAGTGAATTGCCCTCCACTGCCCTCTGTGCAGAGGAATTCCACAGATTCACAACTCTCTGGATGAAAAAGTTTTTTCTCACTTCAGTTTTAAAAGGCCTCCCCTTTATTCTTAGACTGTGGCCCTTGTTCTGGACTCCCCCAACATTGGGAACAATGTTCAATTTTCTCGAGAAATTTCTCCTTTTGGGGATCTCTGTCATGTTTTAAGCAAAATATTAACTTATTTGCTAACTTACTAAAGTGTCAATTAATGGCATGTATTTTGGTGGTATGTCAGTATCTCCAATATTTTAACTCTTACATTATTTCTTCAGCAACATACATTGAAATGTTGCTTTGATAGTCCAGTTAAACTCCCACTAAACTCATTAGTGCAGTTGCTTAAGTGTTATGAATTTTTTTGCAAAACCACCCCAGGCCAATTCTAGTAAAGAACCTCTCCAGTGATTCCAGCCTGTTGTGATATAAGAAGACTACTGGTTGTGGTCAAAGCTTCCTAGTTGTGCCAGTGACACAGGTAGTTAGTCTCTGTCACCACCATAGGTTACTGAGAGAATCAGGTCGCTGAAAGTCAGGCAGGCTGATACTGAGTAATGAGATAATGAGGCTGGAACGACTGGGCTTGTATACACTGGAATTTAGAAGGATGAGAGGGAATATCATTGAAACATATAAGATTATTAAAGGATTGGGCACGCTAGAGGCAGGAAGCATGTTCCCAATGTTGGGGGGGGTCCAGAACCAGGGGGCCACAGTTTAAGAATAAGGGGTCGGCCATTTAGAACGTAGATGAGGAAATACTTTTTCACTCAGAGGGTTGTAAATCTGTGGAATTCTCGGCCTCAGAAGGGAGCGGAGGGCAATTCTCTGGATGCTTTCAAGGAGAGTTAGATAGAGCTCTTAATGATAGCGGAGTCAGGGGTATGGGGAGAAGGCAGGAACGGGGTACTGATTGTGAATTGATCAGCCATGATCACATTGAATGGTGGTGCTGGCTTGAAGGGCTGATCAGCCTCCTCCTGGCACCTATTGTCTGTTGTCTATTGTCTATTGTCAATTGTAATATATTTAGAATTTGTACTTTGCATATATTTAAACTCTAAAATGTTAATGTTTAATTCTGCAGGCATTAGTGTTGTTCTTCCCTCCTGCTCAGTCCACAGTTATGCTTCATTACAAGAATGCATATCTGTGGGTTGGGAAAACATCTTGATTTAATTGTTTCAACAGGCCAAGGAAATGAATCCACTTAAGTGTTTTGAAATAATTGTACGTCTTTCTTCACTCACAAAATTGTACAAATTGCATATTTTCGTAGTGTATTTGCAGGAAGCAGCAGCCGCTGGGACCGGTCCCTGCGTGGCGTGGATAACAAAGGTCACAGTTCCAACCTGGTGTCACAGGGTGATTTTTATTGTCGGAGGGGGCAGCACAGTGGGGCAGCTGGCAGTGCTTCTGTTTCAAGGCGGGGGAGACCCGCGTTCGACCCTGACCCCGGGTGTGTCCATGTGGAGTTTGCATGTTCTCCCTGTGACCACATGGGTTTCCTTCAGGGGCTCCATTTTCCTCCATGTCCCAAAGACGTGCAGGTTTGTAGGTTAATTGGCATCTGTAAATAGTCCTTAGTGTCTCAGGTATTTATTTCACAAAATGCTGGAGTAACTCAGCGGGTCAGGCAGCATCTCAGGAGAGAAGGAATGGGTGACGTTTTGGGTCGAGACCCCCCTTCAGTCTGAAGAAGGGTCTCGACCCAAAACGTCACCCATTCCTTCTCTCCTGAGATGCTGCCTGACCCGCTGATTTACTCCAGCATTTCAGTCTGAAGAAGGGTCTCGACCCGAAACGTCACCATTTCCTTCTCTTCTGAGATGCTGCCTGACCCGCTGAGTTACTCCAGCATTTTGTGAAATAAATACCTGAGACACTAAGGACTATTTACAGATGCCAATTAACCTACAAACCTGGACGTCTTTTTACTCCAGCATTTTGTGAAATAAATACATTGATTTGTACCAGCATCTGCAGTTATTTTCTTACACTTAGTGTTATGGAGATAATACGATAGTTACAGAGAGGCGCCTAATGCCTAAGTAGTTACAAACCTTAAACAACAATGTATAAAATAATACCGTAACAATGTCTAATGTATAAAATAATATCATGTATAAAATGATATCGTATTATCTCCATAGTGTCTCAGGGGTGGATACGAAAATGGGATAACATGAAACTAGTATGAACAGGTGTGGAGTCAATGGGCCGAAGGACTTTCTTTAGTCAGAGGGTGGTGAATCTGTGGAATTCTTTGCCACAGAAGGCTGTGGAGGCAAGCCAGTACATACTTTTAAGGCAGAGATAGATGGATTCTTGATTAGCGCAGGGTCAGAGGTTGTGGGGAGAAGGCAGGAGAATGGGGTTAGGAGGGAGAGATAGTTCAGCCATGATTGAATGGCGGAGTAGACTTGATGGCCGAGGGCCGAATGTTCGAATTCTACTCCTATTCAAGAGATTCAAGATTCAAGATTCAAGATAGCTTTATTTGTCATCCAATATTGGACGAAATTCAGTCACCACAGTCCAACAATAAAAGCATTAAATAGGCATTAAAATTAACACAACGCCAAAAACACACAAAAAAGAAACATCCATCACAGTGAGTCTCCTCCAGTCCTCTCCTCACTGTGATGGAAGGCCACAATGTCTTTCCCTTCTCCTGCCGTCTTCTCCCGCAGTCAGGTTGTTGTGGTTGCATCCTTATGACCTTATGACACAGGTGAGGAGGGGGTGTGATTGGCAGATGGGTGGAGTAAGTGACAAAGGCTAGAGATGAAATGGAATCAAAAGGGTGCCAGATAGGGAGAGGAGAGGAGTGAAATGTAACGATGATAAAGGTGGAAGAGGGGTGGGATAGTGGGAGATATGGGTGTGTACCGGCTGGGGTGGGGGAGGGGTCATGAGGGGGGGGGTGGGGCGCACATAAAAGAGAGATGGGTGAGGGTTGCGTTGGAAGGAACTACAGATGCTGGTTTTACCCTGAAGCTAGACACAAATGCTGGAGTAACTCAGCGGGTCAGGCAGCATCTCTGGAAAAAAGGAATCGGTGATGTTTTGGGTTGAGACCCTTCCTGAGACTGAGAGTCAGAGGAGAGGGAAACTAGATGTGTGAAAAGGTACGACATACAAATGAATGAAAGGTATGAAAAGAAGAAACGAAAGGCAGCAACGATGATAAGTTGGACACAAATCATAACTTAACGAGGCAATATTTGCATGTGTGGAACTTACAACGAGGCTGTATATGAACTTGTGAAATTTACCTGCATTGACTTCAATGCGACCGAAATTAAGAATTAGAGTATACTAGACCAAGTGGACCAGTTGGGCCCAAACCTCTCCTGCATTGGTGCAGCACCCTCTCCCCCCCTCCCCCCCTCTCCTCCCCCCCCTCCCCCCTCTCCTCCCCCCCCCTCTCCTCTCCCCCCCTCCCCCTCTCCTCTCCCCCCCTCCCCCCTCTCCTCTCCCCTCCCTCCCCCTCCATCCTCCCTCCCCTCCCCCTCCCCCCTCCCCCCTCTCCCCTCCCCTCCCCCTCCCCCTCTCCCCCTCTCCCCTCCCCCTCCCCCCTCTCCCCTCCCCCCTCCCCCCTCTCCCCTCCCCCTCCCCTCCCCCTCCCCCTCTCCCCTCCCCCTCCCCCCTCTCCCCTCTCCCCCCCCTCTCCCCTCCCTCCCCTCTTCCCTCCCCCTCCCCTCCCCCTCTCCCCTCCCCCTCCCTCCCCCCTCTCCCCTCCCTCCCCCTCCCTCCTACCTCCTCCCTCCCTTCCCCCTCTCCCCTCCCTCTCCCCTCCATCCCCCTCCCCCCTCTCCCCTCTCCCTCCCCCTGGTCATTACGGATCCAATGGGCCGAAGGGCCTGTTTCCGCGCTGTATCTCTAAACTAAACTAAGATACGGGCGTATTCAGCCCATCAAGTCCGTGCCGACCAACAATCACTGAATCACTAATTTCACTGATTGGATCCTATACTCTGGGGACAATATACAGAAACAAATTAACCTACAAAGCAGCATATCTTTGGAATGTGGGAGGAAATCAGAGCACCTGGATAAAACCCTGGCGGTCACAGTGAGAACGTGCAAACTCCATATAGACAGCACCCGCGGTCAGGATGGAACCCGGGTCTCATGAGTGCTGTAAGGCAGCAACTCTACCCCTGTGCCACTGTGCCGCCAACCTAGGGTCACAAGATACTAAGCAAGAGGATAGTCCGATGTGAAATGTTTCGTCTACCATTCAAGGTGTAACCCCACCCCCGCATCAACCAGACCACCCAGTCCAGGCTTTCATGGCGGAGGTATTCCCCAACTATAAATATACCAGGTCAGGGGAGCTCTGCGAGTGTGCTTTTAATGGAAGCCAGAACACAGAGGCATTGCTGTGTCTGACTGCTTTCATTACCCAAGGGGCCATGATGTGATATTTGAATAAATTTTAATGGAAGCATTAAAAAAGTTCAAGGACGTTTTATTTACAATTTTAATTCTGATATTCCAGGGGGTAGGGTATTGACATGGATAGAGAACTGGTTGGCACAGAGAGTAGGAATGAACGGGTCCTTTTCAGAATGGCAGGCAGTTAACAAATGATGAGTGTTTGACAGCACTGGGCCTGTACTCGCTGGAGTTCAGAAGAATGAAACATACAGAATAGTGAAAGGCTTGGATAGAGTGGATGTAGAGAGGATGTTTCCACTGGTGGGAGAGTCTTGGTACTGGGGTGATGAGGGGTTGGGTATTGGCATGGATAGAGAACTGGTTGGCAGACAGGAAGCAAAGAGTAGGAATTAACGGGTCCTTTTCAGAATGGCAGGCAGTGACTAGTGGGGTGCCGCAAGGCTCGGTGCTGGGACCCCAGTTGTTTACAATATATATTAACGATTTAGATGAGGGAATTAAATATAACATCTCTCAGTTTGCGGATGACACAAAACTGGGTGGCAGTGTGAGCTGCGAGGAGGATGCTATGAGGCTGCAGGGTGACTTGGATTGGTTGTGTGAGTGGGCAGAAGCATGGCAGATGCAGTATAATGTGGACAAATGTCAGGTTGTCCACTTTGATGACAAGAACAGGAAGGCAGATTATTATCTGCATGGTGTCAGATTAGGAGAAGGGCAGGTGCAGCGAGACCTGGGTGTGCTTGTACATCAGTCACTGAAAGTAAGCATGCAGGTACAGCAGGCAGTGAAAGCTAATAGCATGTTGACCATTGTGTGAGGTCAACGTGCTATTTAGGAGCAAGGAGATCCTACTGCAGTTGTACAGGGTCCTGGTGAAACCGCACCTGGAGTATTGTGTGCAATTTTGGTCTCCTAATTTGAGGAAGGACATTCTTGCTATTGAGGGAGTGCAGCAAAGGTTCAACAGGTTAATTCCCAGGATGGCGGGACTGACGTGTGATGAAAGAATGGGTCGACTGGGCTTGTATTCGCTGGAATTTAGAAGGATGAGAAGGGATCTTACAGATACATATAAAAATCTTTGAGGATTTGGACAGGGTAGATGCAGGAAAAATGTTCCCAACGTTGGGGGGGGTCCAGAACCAGGGGATACAGTTAAGAATAAGGGGTAGGCCATTTAGGACTGAGATGAGGAAAAACTTTTTCACCCAGAGAGTTGTTAGTCTGGGGAATTCTCTACCACAGAAGGCAGTGGAGGCCAATTCACTGGGCGTTTTTACGACAGAGTTAGATATAGCTCTTAGGGCTAACGTAATCAAGGGATATGGGGAAAAAGCAGGAACGGGGTACTGATTTTAGATGATCAGCCATGTTCACACTGGCTCGAAGGGCCGAATGGCCTACTCCTGCACCTATTTTCTATGTTTCTGAGTTTCTATGATTACAGCTCTACTAGACTGATGGAAATGGGATTGTCAATCTTTCATAGCTGCAATTGAATGGGAACTAAATAACGAAGAGAAAAAAATGGTTCCCCCCTTGTCCTTGCAGTCTTCTTTTAATTTTTGTGGATTCTGCCAAGTTATTCGAGCTGTTTTACACAACCACCGGTGTTGCCACCCATGTGTGCCATAGAGTCATATAGTCATTGAGTGATATAGAGTGGAAACAGGCCCTTCGGCCCACACCGGCCAACATGTCCCAGCCACGTTAGTCCCACCTGCCCGCATTTGGTCCATATCCCTCCGAACCTGTGTCGTTCAAGTACCTGTCTAACTGTTTCTTAAATGTTGGGATAGTCCCTGCCTCAATTACTTCCCCTGGCAGCTTGTTCCATCCACCCACCAGCCTTTGTGTGAGAAGGTTACCCCTCAGATTCCACACTAGTCCCACCAGCCCGCGTTTGGTCCTTATCCCTCCGAACCTGTCTTATCCATGTATTCACAAAATGCTGGAGTAACTCAGCGGGTCAGGCAGCATCTCGGGAGAGAAGGAATGGGAGACGTTTTGGGTTCCACAGCTCCTGTCTTATCCATGTATCTGTCTAACTGTTTCTTAAAGGTTGGGATAGTCCCAGCCTCAACTACCTCCTCTGGCAGCTTGTTCCATCCACCCACCACCCTTTGTGTGAGAAAGTTGCCCCTCAGATTCCTATTAAATCTTTTCCACTTCACCTTGAACCTATGTCTTCTGGTCCTCGATTCCCCTACTCTGGGCAAGAGACTCTGTGAATCTACCCGATCTATTCCTCTCGTGATTTTGTCCATATGCTTTTGCCAGTGATGCAGTCTCAGTGTTGGAAGTGTCTGGCGTAAATGATCTAATTCTGAAAAACCTGTTCAATTTATTCCATGAGGGTGGCATAAATCGACAGTGTTGAAAACTACCACTTAGTGTGAGGAGAGGGAAGTGGGGAGAAAACCTTTTTTTACATGATAAAAATCAAGATTTTATCTCCCAATTAACCCACACGAATAACTCTACCACTTATTCCTATCACAATATTTATTTTTAAATTCTTCTCAAAGTGTTTGAAAACCCCTTTGAATGTTAACAATAGTGAAGTTAGGAGAGAGATCTAATTTATTCTACAACTGGGAAGCTTTATCATCACAACAAGCAACTTAAATTATAAAGCATAACAAAAATATGCAAAAAAGCATAACAAAGCATAACACAAATATGCCTCTGTTCCCTCACTGGTGTTTAAACGATGCTTCAATGATTAGTTTACGTCAGATTCAAATGCTGCCTTTTGCTTATGGTGTAAGAAATTTGTTTGGTAATGCCCACTTGGGCATTTGGCTTTTAGAGTAAAATCTGAAGCGATCTTTTATTATGACTTTGCGTGGTCTACAAAATACCAAATTGGCCTTTAGCATAGAAAGTGTCAGGAGGCAATTGACCCTTCATTTATCAGTCTGTGAGATGCAGAGCCCCTGTAAAGTGGAAGCTTTGTTGTGGCAGTAAGGAAAGGACATTATTGTCGCAGTGACATAGTAACGCTGGGAATGTGGGATGCACCAGGTATCTGCACAAAGGCTGCCGAAGAAGACTCAAGCCCAAGTAAATAGTAGCGATCATCTGGCAATTTAAGGGCCTGTCCCACTTAGGCGATTTTTTAGGCGACTGCTGGCGACTGTCAAAGTTGTAACAGATCGCCAAAATTTTCTATTACCCGACGACAATGACAACGACAATGACCACGACAATGCTGAGTCAGGTCGAGATTACAGCGTCTTCGGAAACATCGCGAAATTCCCACGCTGTCAATGCTTCTCCGGCGTCCTAATTTTCGCTGAAATCACTGACAAGTCGGTAAGTACTTGAGAGTTTTGAAATATAACATCTTGCCCGGGTTACTTAAAAACCAAGCTTCACTGTAACAAGGCATAAACAGGATGGACTTCCAGTTTACTAATAACTGTATTAAAAAAAAAATTAAAAGTGCTTAAGTGGATTTTTGTGAAAAGTGTGTGGGGATTCTTTGTAAATGTACGGGAGATGCATATCTGGTTTCTGGGTTGCATATCTGGGTTGGGAGCCCACTTTAAATGTAATGGCTGATGGCCATAAACATCGCGAAATTCCCACGCTTACCTGACCGTCAAACTGTCACCTCCAATCTACCTGTCAAATGTCCTGACGGTCAATAAATTGGTTAAACACAGGCATTTTATGGTATTTTGAAATGACTTTACTTATTTTAATATTATTTGCTTCTAAATGCATCTAAGAGAACCTAGCAAACCTGGGGACAGCAGGCGACAGCGCCCGCAATAAGCAACGATACCTGGCGACAAGCCAACTGTCGCCGAGAAATGTCACTCTGGATGATTTCTCAGCGACGCGCTGAGATCCACTACGATTCTTGGAAGACTCCTCACGATCATGCCCGCGACACCCGGTGAACTGTCGGCGACAGCCCAGTCACCGGCAGTCGCCTTAAAATCGCCTAAAGTGGGACAGGCCCTTTAAGGGCGGCATGGTGGCACAGTGGTAGAGTTGCTGCCTTTCTGGGCTTGCAGCGCCAGAGACCCTGGTTCGATCCCGACTACGGGTGCTGTCTGTGCAGAGTTTGTACGTTCTCCCCGTGACCGTGTGGGTTTTCTCCGAGATTTTTTGGTTTCATCCCATACTCAAAAGACGTACAGGTATGTAGGAACAATTGGCTTGGTAGATGCAAAAATTGTCCCTGGTGTGTGTAGGAAAGTGTTAATGTGCGGGGATTGCTGGTCAGAGTGGATCAACCCATATTCTTCTGTCACAGTGAAAGGCGGACACTGTATTTGTGCTGTCACTCATCAATCGGATGTTGGCATGAAACCAGCACTATCCACACTTACGATTCCCTTAACACACTATTACATTAACTCGACTTTCAGAGTGTTTAACATCAAAAGGAGGAATAAGCATCAGTGAAGCCTGCCAGACCCACCTGGTGAGACAAGGTGCCAGAAAGTCTCATCACCCTAAAGGATAGCATGGTATGGTGGGATGTGGCCATGTTGGATGTTATTCTAGCATTAAAGTATTCCGTTGCAACTGAAGCAAAGGGCCTCCATTGCATTCGAAAATGTGCCTCTTATGCATCCTCTTCCAAGGCTGGTGGTGGGACATTAACTGCAGCGACAGGGTGTGTGGCTGGGTGAGGGGAGGGGTCAATAGTTGGGGGCTTGGTTTAGTTTAGAGATACAGCATAGAAACAGGCCCTTTCGGCCCACCAGGTCTGCACCAACCAGCGATCTCTGTACATTAAAACACAATCCTATACCTACTAGGGACAATTTTTTTACATTTACCAAGCCAATTAACCTACAAACCTGTACGTCTTTGGAGAGTGGGAGGAAACCGAAGATCTCGGAGAAAATCACTTCAGTCTGAAGAAGGCTCTCGACCCGAAACGTCACCCATTCCTTCTCTCCTAGATGTCGCCTGACCCGCTGAGTTACTCCAGCATTTTGTGATCTCTTCGATTTGTACCAGCATCTGCAGTTATTTTCCTATAATGTATCAGGTGTTTCTTGAAGCACTTCTCACCTGAGAGTCAACGACATTGTGGATTCAGACCAGACTCCAATGGCTTGAGTAAAAAGGTCAAGTTGACACAGTGCTGTGGGACATCATGTAGTTGGAGATTTACACTAGCCGGCTTGCTAAAGCTTTGATTTTTATTGCGATAGGTCAAGTGCACAGCTTGTAAAAAATACTAATGATCCGTTTGATTCAAGGGACCTGGAGTCAATGAAGGGGTATCGCCAGTCCACCATTCCAATGAATTGCCACCAAATGGGGTCAGGTGGGAGAGATAGATCAGCCATGATTGAATGGCGGAGTAGACTTGATGGGCCGAATGGCCTAATTCTACTGCTATCACTTTTGACCCTGTGTAGTGCCACCATTCCAATGAAATGCTAAACCAATGCTTCACCTAATACACCGGTGAGCCAAAACATTATGACCACTGACAGGTGAAGTGAATAACATTGATTATCTTGTTACAATGGCACCTGTCAAGGGGTGGGATATGTTAGGCAGCAAGTGAACAGTCAGATCTTGAAGTTGATGTGTTGGATGCAGGAGAAATGGGCAGGAGTAAAGACCTGAGCGACTTTGACAAGGGTCAAATTGTTATGGCCAGACGACTGAAACGGCAAGGCTTGTGGGGTGCTCCCGGTCAGCAGTGGTGACTACCTACTGACAGTGGTCCGAAGAGGGACAAACCATAAACGACAGGGTGTTGGGCGCCCAAGGCTCATTGATGCGCGAGGGCAACGAAGGCTATCCCGTCCGTTCCGAACCGACAAAAGGTCGACTGTGGCACAAGTCACAGAAAATCTAAATGGTGGTCACGGGAAGAATGTGTCACAATACACAGTGCATCGCACCCTGCTGCGTATGGGGCTGCACACGGTCAGAGTGCCCATGATGACATAATGTTTTGGCTCATCAGTGTACATGCAATCACGTGTTGTCTTTCGGCAGACTAGTTAAGAAGCAACAAAAGCTTTTCACTGTACCTCGGTACCAGTGACAACCAGCTAAACTGAAACCTACTCTCTCCAGGGGATGTGAAAGATTCAGGGCATCAATTCATAAAAGAGGGAAGTAATCACTCTCAAAAACTTGGCCAATATATATTCCCAGGCAATGCAAAAACAAAAGATCTTCAGTACCCCATTGAAGGTTGCAACCCTTGCTCCATGCAGATTGGTTGCTTCATTTACTATATTATGATAGAAATTGAACATCAAAAATACTTAGTTTAACTTGGTTTAGTTTAGTTTGGAGATGCAGCATGGAAACAGGCCCTTCGTCCCACCGAGTGCATACCGGCCAGCGATCCCCGTACATTAACAATATCCTGCACACACTAAGGACAATTTACAATTTTACCAAGCCAATTAATCTACAAACCTGTACGTTTTTGGAGTGTGGCAAAACCCATGCAGCTCACGGGGAGAACGTACAAACTCCGTACCTACAAGCACCCATGGTCAGGATCAAACCCGGGTCTCTGGCGCTGTGAGGCAGCAACACTACCATGCCGCCCAAAAGTATTGAATACTCTGATGTATTTGAGGACTTTGTGAGGATAACAAAGTCACTCGATAAATATAAGCTTTTCTTTCTCGTTGCTTTAAATTAACAGTTAAAATCCACAAGATTGAATATGCAACAATGTTGAGGTGGCACAATGGTGTGGTGGTAGAGTTGCTGCCTTACAATGCCAGGGACCCGGGTTTGATTCGTGACTGCGGGTGTTGTCTGTATGGCGTTTGTACATACCCTGTGATCGCGTGGGTTTTCTCCGGGTGCTCTGGTTTCCTCCCACATTCCAAAAACGTGCAGGTTAAATGGCTTCTGTAAATTATCCCTAGTGTATAGGATAGAGCTATTGTACAGGTGATCGCTGGTCGGCACGGACAAGGTGGGCTGAAGGGCCTGTTTCCATGCTGTATCTTTAAACTAAGTACAAAGCGAGACAGCCAAATGATATTATTATTAGTTTAATAATTGTATTAATTATTTGCAGGACAGATGTCAGTGGTAATATGATCACTGGATGTCCATCCCTACCTGCCCTTGAGAAGCTGGTGAGTGAGCCAAAGACATGTGTTTTTGTTGCCAGTTCAGCTGAAATGGGTCATTCAGATCAATGTAGATTCTATGCCTCACCATTGCAATACTGAAGTATGGAAAATGTAAGACATTATTTGCCAAATCATATGAGCTCCTGCACTGTTCATAAGTGATAGAAGCAGAATAGGGCAACCTCACATGTCCCATCCATTGACTTACAATGTCACAGCATCCCTCCCATCAGCACCTTGCAACCCCCTCCCCAACACGGCGGCACGGTAGCGCAGCGGTAGAGTTGCTGCTTTACAACGAATGCAGCGCCGGAGACTCGGGTTCGATCCTGACTACGGGTGCTGCACTGTACGGAGTTTGTACGTTCTCCCCGTGACCTGCGTGGGTTTTCTCCGAGATCTTCGGTTTCCTCCCACACTCCAAAGACGTACAGGTATGTAGGTTAATTGGCTGGGTAAATGTAAAAATTGTCCCTAGTGGGTGTAGGATAGTGTTAATGTGTGGGGATCGTTGGGCGGCACGGACTTGGAGGGCCGAAAAGGCCTGTTTCCGGCTGTATATAAACATAGCACAAAAAACAAACAAACAATTAGGCCATTCGGCCCATCAAGTTTACTCCACCATTCAATCATGGGGGATCTATCTCTCCTTTCCCCTGCTTTCTCCCCATAACCCCTGACACCCGTACTAATCAAACTGTCCTGAACTCACCATTAACCCCAATCCTTGGTGCCTCTGTTTTATGCGCAGTGGTGCAGCGGTAGAGTTGCTGCCTTACAGCGAATGCAGCGCCGGAGACTCAGGTTCGATCCTGACTACGGGCGCCGTCTGTACGGAGTTTGTACGTTCTCCCCGTGACCTGCGTGGGTTTTCTACGAGATCTTCAGTTTCCTCCCACACTCCAAAGACGTTCAGGTATGTAGGTTAATTGACTGGGTAAATGTAAAAATTGTCCCTAGTGTGTGTAGGATAGTGTTAATGTGTGGGGATCGCTGGGCGGCGCGGACTCGGTGGGCCGAAGGGCCTGTTTCCGCGCTGTATCTCAAAATCAAAATTTAAAAAAAAATGCCAGCCATGGTTAATTCTAAACCAGCCCATTCATTTCAATGGGGTTGCTAACTTGGATCGAAAAAATAATTGAAGACAAGCATTATTTTAATTATTGACCACATTCACATCAGATTAATAATGTGATTTTTAGATAAATGTGTTATTTGTTTAAAAAAAAAATGTTTTTAAAGTTATTTATAAACTAATCCAGCATTGAGGATCCACTGATTGCTTGAAAGATGGAAACAGGCCCTTCAGCCCATCGAGTACACACCAGCAATTGGTCACACATTCATGTAAGTCCTGCTATCCCTCTTTCCCATCCACTCGCTGCATATTAGGGGCAATTTTACAGAGGCCAATCCACCTACCAACCTGCATGCCCTTGGGATGTGCGAGGAAACTGGGCACCTTGATAAAACCCGCACGGTCACAGGGAGAATGTGCAAACTCCACTCAGACAGCACCCATGATCAGGATCTAAACTGGGTCTCTGGCATTGTGAGACTACCAGCTTCGCCATTGTGCCAAAAAGGATTTTGAGAATAAGACCATCAGGGAAAGCTGAGCGACAAGGCCCAAAATCTACTGCTGGAGGCCTAGATTTCACCCCGAGACCTTCCAACCTGTGACAGCAAGGCCTTGAATTTATTTTGCATCTGTAAATGTGGTTGGCGTAGTGGTGCAGCAACTGCTTTACAGCGCCGCAGACCCGGGTTCGATCCCGACTACGGGCGCTGTCTGTACGGAGTTTGTACGTTCTCCCCGTGACCTGCGTGGGCATTCTCTGAGATCTCCGGTTCCCTCCCACGCTCCAAAGACGTACAGGTCCGTAGGTTGATTGGCTTGGTATAAACGTATAAATGTAATGAAAATTGTCCCTAATTTGTGTAGAGTAGTGTGAATGTGCGGGGATCGCTGGTCTGTGTGGGACTCGGTGGACCAAAGGGCCTGATTCTCTAAACTAAATTAAAACGAAACCAAACGCAATGGTAAGTAAAGTGATGGAACTAGTGCAGGGGGTGAGAAATTCACGTTCAGGTTGAGTTACACTTGTTCTTCTTGAACCATTATAGTGTGCTCCCTGCACAGCTGTTGGGTCAGGAGTTCCAGGCAACTGACAACCAGAAAGCAACAAGTAGAACAGCATCTGATTTAGCAGTGGAAGTGTTCCAATTAATTACAATATCGCTACATCCCTTCTCAACAGAAACACAACAGACAGCTGATTAACAAGATGTTATCTCTGTGTATTTCCTTTGCAAACTATATTATCATCATCATATCATATCATATATATACAGCCGGAAACCGGCCTTTTCGGCCCACCAAGTCCGTGCCGCCCAGCGATCCCCGCACATTAACACTATCCTACACCCACTAGGGACAATTTTTACCTTTACCTAGCCAATTAACCTACATACCTGTACGTCTTTGGAGGGGTTTATCTGTAATTCATGCAAACGCCATCATGTGTTGTCTGTCCACAAATGTATTTCACAAACATCAACTGGTTTGCACTGATTCAGGCAGTAAAACTGCAGAGGTCTTAATCTAATTAGATGGAATTGGGATTGAACCAATTGTTAAGGCTGGTGCTATTCACTCTATGCAGTTATAGAATTAGTGAAATCAGTGTCGATGCAGTCCAGAAAGATTTCATTAAGATAGCCAAAGGCTTTTGGTATGGATCCTTCTTAATTGCTCTGGGAGCGTCGTAGACAGTGGCAGCGGGTGTCAAAGTTGTGCATGAAATAAGAATGTACTTTATGTGCTAACTACTATTTATCAGCAGTACTATTTATAAGGGCGGCACGGTGGCGCAGCGGTAGATTTGCTGCCTTACAGCGCCGGAGACCCGGGTTCCATCCCGACTACGGGTGCTGTCTGTACGGAGTTTGTACGTTCTCCCCGTGTAAATATAAATGGTCCCTAGTCTGTGTAGGATAGTGCGGGGATCGCTGGTCGGTGCAGAGCTGAAGGGCCTGTTTCCACGCTGTATCTCTAAAAACTAAATCTATACATAAAAGTAAATCCAACAGTGTCTAATTTTAGTGGTATGAATATTGATTTCTCTAACTTCAGGTAGCCCCGGGCATTCCCTCTCTCTCTCTACCTCTTCCCCACCCAAGTTGCACTAGCTTCTCGCTTCCACCCTACAAACAGCTAACAATGGCCTGTTTCCTTTATCATTGTTATTTTTTTTTGCATATCTTTTATTCATTGTTCTTTATCTCGCTACACCGTCGGCTATGTCTCTCGTGTCCCTCGTTCCTAGCGGTAGAGTTGCTGCTTTACAGCGAATGCAGCGCCGGAGACTCAGGTTCGATCCTGACTACGGGTGCCATCTGTACGGAGTTTGTACGTTCTCCCCGTGACCTGCGTGGGTTTTCTCCGAGATCTTCGGTTTCCTCCCACACTCCAAAGACGTACAGGTATGTAGGTTAATTGGCTGGGTAAAATGTAAAAATTGTCCCTAGTGGGTGTAGGATAGTGTTAATGTACGGGGATCGCTGGGCGGCACGGACTTGGAGGGCCGAAAAGGCCTGTTTCCGGCTGTATATATATGATATTGTAGCGACCATAGAGAATGGTCCAGGTCGTCGAACCCTCGGATTGGCCAGCGAGGTCACGTGGGAGCGCGACCGTGGGGATTGGTCCAGGGAACGACATCGCTGATTGGCCAGCGATGTCATGTGCGCGTTTGGCGCCCGATTTAGTCAGTTCGGCGAAGTCTTCAAGGAAGACAGTAAGTTTGTATTGGTTGTCCTGTACCTTGTTGTTTAACTTTGTATTCGTGTATTGCGGCTGCAATAAACTTCGTCTACAACCAACAAGTTTCGGACTCGCCATATTGGTGACCCCGACGTGATCTGGACGATCACCGACTGAGCAGGAACCCGACGCCTCGTTGACGATGACCGAGCAGGGCACACCGGAGTCAAGCGCGGCAGGCGTTCATCTTCCGTTATTTTGGACGTACGCACCGCAAGCTTGGTTTATCCACGCCGAGGCTCAATTCCATATAAAGAAGGTGTCGGACGAATCCACGAAGTACTTCTACCTCGTCAGCGCTCTATCGCCGGACACAACCAAGCGCGTGATGCGGTTCATCATAAATTCACCTGCGGAAGACAAGTACGAGGCCATGAAGAAGGTATTACTGCGAACCTTCGGGTTGAATAAGCATGGTGGTGCGGCAAAACTTCTGCACCTACCGGATCTTGGAGACCAACTGCCTTCTGTCCTCATGGCCGAAATGATGATGCTAGCCGGTGAGCATACGCATTGCCCGATGTTTGAACAGGCATTCCGCGAGAAACTTCCCGAGGATGTCCGACTGCTGCTTACGGATTGTTCTTTTAAGGACCCCGAAGCATATGCAGCGAAAGCGGACGCGCTCATAGCGGCAAAAAACAAGGCAAGTGGTTCAATCAACAAAGTCTCGACATCGGTGACCACGCCACAGCGACGGCAAGATGGCGCCACGTCTCTCGCCAATTCTCCGAAAGCCCGCCAAAAAGATCCGCACAAGCGCGGCTGGTGCTATTATCACCTACGATGGGGTAACGAATCCCGCAACTGTCGTTTGCCTTGTACCTTCGCGGGAAATGCCTCGGCCGATCGTACATAGGGGCAGTTACGATTGGCCAGAACCGGCGCCTCTATGTCCATGATCGATTCACGGACACAGAATTTTTGGTAGACACGGGAGCCATCGTCAGCATAGTGCCGCCGACCGACCTCGAAACCAGATCGGGTAAGACAGGTCCCACCCTCATCGCAGTTAATGGCAGCCCAATTCGCACTTTCGGTACACGGAAGATGTCCCTTGTGTTAGGCCTCCGCACTTACGAATGGCCATTCATCATAGCCGACGTCAAACAAGCGATCCTGGGCGCAGATTTTCTCTGGGCTTTTTCACTGGTTCCTGATGTCCGCGGTAACGACCTCCGACCCTCCGCCGAAGATGAGCACGTCGCTCCGACAATCGCCTCCTCGCCCAGCCCTACTGTCCAGGCCGTCGTCGCGGCCCCCGACTCGTATGCTGCGATTCTGGCAGAGTTCCCAGAGCTGCTCGTCCAACGTTTTGACGCACCTTCGGCTAAGCACGGTGTGGTCCATCACATCCGCACCGAAGGCCCTCCCGTTTTCGCTCGGGCCAGAAGACTACCGCCAGACAAACTGGTGGTGGCAAGGGCGGAGTTCAGGAAGATGGAGGAAATGGGAATTGTCCGTCAGTCTGACAGCCCGTGGGCCTCGCCGTTACACATGGTCTCCAAGGCATCTGGGGGGTGGAGGCCATGTGGCGATTATCGGCGTCTCAATGCTGTCACCACGGCTGATCGCTACCCCATACCGCACCTACAGGACTTTTCATCTGGGCTGGAAGGAGCGGTGGTGTTTTCCAAAATCGATTTGGTGCGAGGATACCATCAGATTCCGGTGCGACCGGAGGACATACAAAAAACTACAACTATTACTCCGTTCGGGTTGTTTGAATGGTTGCGTATGCCTTTCGGTTTAAAGAACGCGGCACAGGCTTTCCAGCGACTGTTGGACCGCGTGGGCCGGGGTTTACCCTTTTTGTTTATTTATTTAGACGACATCCTGGTAGCCAGCCCCTCAGTGCAGGAACACCAGGCCCATTTGCGGACCGTGTTCCAGCGGCTCCAAGACCACGGGCTCATTATCCAACCCTCCAAATGTCAATTCGGCCTGCCTGCCCTCGATTTTCTAGGGCACAGAATTACTCCTGCCGGCGCCGCCCCTTTGCCCGAGAAGGTGGAAGCTATCCGGGCTTTCCCCAGGCCCACCACAGTAAAAGGGCTGCAGGAGTTCGTAGGCATGGTTAATTTCTACCATAGATTCGTTCCGGCAGCGGCGCGAGTCCTGCGCCCGCTTTTCCAATGCCTTGCAGGGAATCCGGTAGAATTGTTGTGGTCCCCGACCGCAGAGTCGGCTTTTACGGCAGCTAAGGCAGCCTTGGCAGACGCCACCATGTTGGTCCATCCGAGCCCCTCCGCCCCCACGGCCCTGACGGTTGACGCCTCTGACGTGGCGGTGGGTGGGGTTCTGGAGCAGCAGGTCGGTGGCCATTGGCAGCCTTTAGCGTTTTTCAGCCGGCAACTAAATTCGGCCGAGCTGAAATATAGCGCATTTGACCGAGAGCTTCTAGCTCTCTATTTAGCTGTCCGTCATTTCAGGTATTTCCTCGAGGGCCGCCCATTCGTGGCATTTACGGACCACAAGCCATTAACATTTGCTTTTTTGAAATTGTCTGACCCATGGTCGGCCCGCCAGCAGCGGCACCTGACTGCTATCTCCGAATTTACCACAGATGTCCGTCATATCGCGGGTAAGCTTAATGCCGTTGCTGACGCCCTGTCTAGACCTGCTTTTCCCCCTATTTCGGCGGTGGACTGCGAAGTGGATCCCCAGGAGCTCGCGGAGGCACAGCTCCTAGCGGATACCGTTTCGGCTTACCAGTCCACCACTTCGGGATTGAAGTTGGCCCAGGTAGCTTGTGGGTCGGAGGGCATGAAAGTCTGGTGCGATGTTTCTCTTCCTCGTCCCAGGTCGGTAGTACCGCCCTCCCTTCAGCGCCGGGTTTTCGATGCCATTCATGGGCTGGCGCACCCGTCCATCCGCTCCACCTCTGCCTTGGTAGCAGCGAGGTTTGTCTGGCATGGCCTGCGGAAACAGGTAGCGGGGTGGGCACGTTCCTGCGTGCCCTGTCAGACCGCTAAAGTCCAGCGCCACGTCCAGCCCCCCGTACAGGATTTCAAGGTCCTGGCTTTTCGTTTTTTCCACATCCACGTGGATTTGGTCGGGCCTTTGCCTTCCTCCCGGGGCTACACCCACCTCCTCACGGTGGTGGATCGGTTCACCCGGTGGCCAGAGGCTTTCCCATTGTTTGATATCTCGTCAGCGTCTTGTGCTAGGACTTTGGCCCTTCATTGGGTAGCTCGTTTCGGGGTCCCGGCAGTTATTACAACTGACAGAGGGCCACAGTTCACTTCGTCCCTCTGGGCCGCGCTGGCGGAACTGTACGGGTCCAAGTTACAACCCACAACTGCATATCACCCCCAGGCAAATGGACTCGTAGAAAGGTTCCACCGCCAACTTAAGGCGTCCCTCAGTGCAAGGCTTGAAGGCCCGGACTGGGTAGACCAACTCCCTTGGGTTCTTTTGGGCATCCGGACTGCTCCTAAGCCAGATCTCGGTACGTCGTCCGCAGAGCTAGTATATGGCTCGACACTTCGAGTACCCGGAGATCTGTTTCCGGACCCTTCAGCCCTGCTCCCTACAGTCCCATCAGTGTTAGCATCTCTCCGGGAACGGGTGGGCTCCCTGGCTCCAGTGCCGACTTCACGTCATGGGTGTCCCATGGTACATGAACCGTCTTCCCTGAAGGACTGTGAGTTTGTTTTTCTGCGTAAAGATGCCCATCGCGCCCCGTTGCAGAGGGTCTATCAAGGGCCGTTCCGGGTTTTACGTAAGGGAACGGCTACTTTCACCTTAGACATGGGCGGCAAGAGTGAACTCGTCTCGGTGTCCCGGCTCAAACCTGCCCATTTGGGCCCGGATCAACCAGTCCTGGTCGGTCAAACCCCTAGGCGAGGCCGACCTCCGTTAGTTCCGCCCAGTCCAGAAACCCCCGTTCCGACAGTTCCTCCAGAACCCCCCGTGCCGGTAGTTCCTCCAGAACCTCTCGTTCCGGCTGTTCCACCAAGTCCGGAACCTCCGGCTCCTGTGGTTCAGGCTGTCCCTCTCCGTACTCGTTATGGTCGCGAAATCCGGCTCCCTGCTAGGTTCCGCACCTCGGGTTCTGGGGGGGGTCATGTAGCGACCATAGAGAATGGTCCAGGTCGTCGAACCCTCGGATTGGCCAGCGAGGTCACGTGGGAGCGCGACCGTGGGGATTGGTCCAGGGAACGACATCGCTGATTGGCCAGCGATGTCATGTGCGCGTTTGGCGCCCGATTTAGTCAGTTCGGCGAAGTCTTCAAGGAAGACAGTAAGTTTGTATTGGTTGTCCTGTACCTTGTTGTTTAACTTTGTATTCGTGTATTGCGGCTGCAATAAACTTCGTCTACAACCAACAAGTTTCGGACTCGCCATAATATGATATGACCCGAAACGTCACCCATTCCTTCTCTCCAGAGATGCAGCCTGTCCCGCTGAGTTACTCCAGCTTGTTGTGTGAATGACCTAGACTCCCCGGGCTGTTACTGGCTGATTGCTGCAGCTCCTGTGAAGCAGACATGCAACAGCACAGCTGCTCCACTCCATCCAGTCAATGGCAGAAAGCTTTGTGGCAGATTACATTTGTTATATGACCCCTTGACACTGACTGCTGTTTCTTATCGTCCATGGCCAAAATCCATGGCAACTCTGTATCAGAATTACAAACACAATCCTCTTGATCTGCTATTTTGTTCTATTAATTGCAAATGTCTGGGGCGTTTAATTTAAAGGACACAAAAGGGGGGAAAAACTTGTAGTTTCAGAAATCTTAAAATATCTCATGTAAATCTCTGAACTGTTTTATCCTTTCTGTTTGTAACTTGGTAGCTACCTGATAATATCTCTTTTTAGGCCAATTAATTCAATGCTTTCTTAAAATATAATTATTTGGATAATATAGTTTGTTTTTTTTCTCAGCCAGTTTCATTGTTTAATCTTATTACAAATGCACATTCCTTTTCGTTGGTTAACAGTTTAATTAACGACCATTAAATATCCATTTTTCATTTGACATCATTCTCCTAATTTAATAGTCTGAACTGGTTCATAAATAACCACAGATTATGTCAGTGTTGTCGTGCAAATTGTAATTGATGAAAAACCATCAACTTTATTTAATTTTGGTAGGGCAGAATTAATGGTCCCGACTTCAACATTTGAAAACATTTTTTCTTTAAGTTCGTATTAAAAGCTTCTCGGTCGTTCACTGAAAAAAAGATCTGGTGCAGGAAAAAAAGGAAGAAATTAAAAAATAATTTGCTATAACTGCTAAGCCATTTGACTGCCACCAGATTTAAAGGGAATGAAAATAAATCTCAATCGGTTCTGTTGATTGATTTATCTGAACGGGAATGGGGAAAACCCAATAGGAAACCAATCAGCGACTGTGCAACTTGTCAATTTAGAAGTGAGGGAACTTGCAAAGAACAAAAACCTCCAAGTAAACATAAAATGATTGAAGTAGAACTCACTCCATCCTTATTTGTAGCACAGTTGTCAGGAAAACGAGCGTTTAGAATATTATGGATTGGATGGTGATACAAAGAATGTTTCACTGCAGAACACACAATGCAATGTCGAAAGTGGTGAGCCAAGGTCAGGAAGCCGTGTGTAATAGAGCAACCCCCTCCACTGACAGCATTGTTCTGCAGCTGTGGTGTTATTAAAGATAATTAAAATTAGACACATTTATGTGTGTCGGGGTATTCATACCCCTGTTGCCAAAATCGCATTTATGTATTCACGTAGTCACATACATATTCACGTGTGTCTCTACATGGATATACATCTATTTCGAAGATCCCTAATTCCTAAACTAACATAGTCATTGTTCAAAAGAAAAAAGTGAAATAAATAACCCAGTTACATATAGGATGCAACTCAGGGGGCAACCTCAGTTATCATCATATCATATCATATATCTACAGCCGGAAACAGGCCTTTTCGGCCCTCCAAGTCCGTGCCGCCCAGTGATCCCCGTACATTAACACTATCCTACACCCACTAGGGACAATTTTTACATTTACCCAGCCAATTAACCTACATACGTGTACGTCTTTGGAGTGTGGGAGGAAACCGAAGATCTCGGAGAAAACCCACGCAGGTCACGGGGAGAACGTACAAACTCCTTACAGTGCAGCACCCGTAGTCAGGATCGAACCTGTGTCTCCGGCGCTGCATTCGCTGTAAAGCAGCAACTCTACCGCTGCGCTACCGTGCCGCCCGTTAGGTCATGAATGGAAACAATTTTGAAGTTAGAAGTTTTCCAATTTCTCAGTTCTAATATTCTGTGAACACCCATCGAAGTGGAGAGTATTTGCTTTTGTAAACTTTGGTATGTTAGTTGTTTAAGGGTTAAAGTGTACATTTTTTTAGGAGAAGCGGCTGAGAACAAAATGATTGAGTTCTTTCTTATTCATTAGCCATCAGCATTGGAAACAGTGGGAGAGAGCAAGCCCATGGAAGAGACCATGTGGAGCAGAAGCAAGGCCCACGGCCCCAGGCATTGTCAATGCAGGTCAGTGCAGGAGCAGGGATTATCAAATTAAGGGCAGTTTTTCTGTGGAGAGGTCTGATGGCTACTTTATGATAGATCGATGCTGCCAATTAATCTTATCAGTGATTTTGAACAACATCCCTCACATTGTACAGCACTGGAGTTTTTATTGCCTGCTGATAAATGGATCTTGAATGTCAAAGAAACAAAAAAGGTGTCTACTTGAATCTTTTGCTCGAGGGAATCAATGCATTTTCTCTTTAACGATCAGAACACGATGCACTTTTGCCAATGAAACAAAACACTACAGTAGTTCACATCTGAACAATCAAAATTCTCTGAAGATTTCGCTTGCTATTGTGGGTTTATTAACCTAAAAGTCAAAATAACAAAGTCAAGATTATATATTTATTGAAAGTGAAAAGACTGCGTTCAAAGAAAAAGGACATTTCTGTTTAAAGATCAGACGTTTATTTCAACAGGTTGGTGGCCTGGGCCAAAACTTAAGTTAAAAAGCTGTTCCTAAAAATTAACATATTCCAACACAAGGGAACCATGGCAAGTGTTTTGTACAAGTGCCAAGAGACCGTGTTGCTATGCGAGAACATTTCTAGCAATTTGCCTGATCCTTATGCAAAGCAGCGGCAATTTTCAGTATGGTGTTAAAAAAAAAAGTACCAGGATCCTTTGAAGGGGGGGGGAATTTATAGCTGATATTTGGGGAAGAGCATGCCTGAAGGGGGGGGGCGGGGAGGGGGGGGTAGGAAGAAAAGCTTTTACTGTTGCTTCCATTGCGAGAGGTTTTTCACTTGATGTGCTGAGCCTTTAAAAAGCTAACCGCGTGTTAAAAATCGGATTTCTCAATATTGAACTCTCGACGCATAAGTTACACATTTTAATTTAGCAGTATTGGTTAGCAGTGATTGTTGAACAAAACTCAATCGAGTTGCATTATAATAGGCAGCTAACTCCCTCTCTCTCTCTCTCTCCCCCCTCTCTCCCCCCCTCTCTCCCCCCCTCTCTCCCCCCCTCTCTCCCCCCCTCTCTCCCCCCCCTCTCTCCCCCCCTCTCTCCCCCCCCTCTCTCCCCCCCTCTCTCCCCCCCCTCTCTCCCCCCCTCTCTCCCCCCCTCTCTCCCCCCTCTCTCCCCCCCTCTCTCCCCCCCTCTCTCCCCCCCTCTCTCCCCCCTCTCTCCCCCCTCTCTCCCCCCCTCTCTCCCCCCCTCTCTCCCCCCCTCTCTCCCCCCCTCTCTCCCCCCCTCTCTCCCCCCCTCTCTCCCCCCCTCTCTCCCCCCCTCTCTCCCCCCCTCTCTCCCCCCTCTCTCCCCCCTCTCTCCCCCCCTCTCTCCCCCCCTCTCTCCCCCTCCCCCTCTTTCCCCCTCCCCCTCTTTCCCCCTCCCCCTCTTTCCCCCTCCCCCTCTTTCCCCCTCCCCCTCTTTCCCCTCCCCCTCTTTCCCCCTCCCCCTCTTTCCCCCTCCCCCTCTTTCCCCCTCCCCCTCTTTCCCCCTCCCCCTCTTTCCCCCTCCCCCTCTTTCCCCCTCCCCCTCTTTCCCCCTCCCCCTCTTTCCCCCTCCCCCTCTTTCCCCCTCCCCCTCTTTCCCCTCCCCCTCTTTCCCCCTCCCCCTCTTTCCCCCTCCCCCTCTTTCCCCCTCCCCCTCTTTCCCCTCCCCCTCTTTCCCCCTCCCCCTCTTTCCCCCTCCCCCTCTTTCCCCTCCCCCTCTTTCCCCCTCCCCCTCTTTCCCCCTCCCCCTCTTTCCCCCTCCCCCTCTTTCCCCCTCCCCCTCTTTCCCCCTCCCCCTCTTTCCCCCTCCCCCTCTTTCCCCCTCCCCCTCTTTCCCCCTCCCCCTCCCCCTCTTTCCCCCTCCAGAAATGAACTGGCCCGGGGGTGTTCAGCAACCATTGACAGAAAGCAGTCTCCATCTTCGTTTTCTCATATATAAAACAAAACCACTCTTTGTTCCCTCATAAGAAGTCACGGGATGCCCTCAGCAGTGCAGGGAGAAGGGAACTTTAACCGAATGCGTACCTTCAAGGTTATTTTATTTTTGGGTCATACTAACAGGTATGCATTATGTGCTTTGCCGAGCATAACATATGTGAGTTAGGAACCATGAAATGTAAACACACGTTGTGTTCGCCAGATCATCGAATGAATCAAATCCCACTTTTTTTTTACTGCTCTTCAAAATGGACAGCACAGCATCACCTCTTCTTGAGTCGAGTGATACAATCGTGCGGCCCGATTGCGATTTATTATTCTAACTCCAGCTCAGAGGAAAACAAACAGGCAATGGTTAAGATGATGAATGGAAATAGATAAATCATGACTTTGGAGTATATTCCAACCCAGTGGCACGTTTCCAGGGGTGAGGTGACATTGATAAACTGTTCAAACTTTGCTCTTGTGGTTAACTATATCCCCTCAGCCCCTCATTGCTGCAAGCTTGCAAGTTGCACCCTTCCAGTGTACAAGTGCACAGATGCATCAACGCAGAAGCTGAAAAAAACAATCCAAATACCAGATAAAAAGTTGTGAACACTTAACACAAAGTGTGTGACACTAATCTCGGTCTGGAGTCAAATCCATCGTGTTTCACTAATTGATGAACCAGATTCCATTCCCCAGGAGGAAGTAACATTACCAAGTTCTGTTATCTGACTGATCGCTGCTCATTAACCAGCATATCCGTTATTGTCATATGGTTGTGAACTGCGACGCAAACAGCAGGGCAAATATTTTAAAAAACTGCTGTGCAAAATATCTTTACCAGCAAACTTAACCGACTGATATTGACACGTCTCTGTTGTTTGTTGTTGTGCGTGTGGAGGAAGGGCAGGAGAAATTGATTCCTTTTTGTCTTAATGGTGTGATGTCATTACTAATTAAGTCAAAGTCTAATTAATCACAAAATGGCTGCTTGCAGTAAGGAGCAGAAAACTGCTAGCGAAAAGGAACAAAGATCAGAGATGCATTCAAAATACCTGTGCATGTGTCACTTTCTAGCCAGACCTGTGAAGTCATTTTGGTGAGGCTCAATCTTACATTCCTTGACGTTCTCTGAGAAATATTGGCCTGATCCAAATGCTGATGCATTCTGATTCCTTTGTTAATCTCACTGTCAAACGTTTTCCTTGAGAAGAAATTAACTAAGAGACCGAATAGTGTCTGACATCCTTTGTGCAATATGTGGTAAGTTGCACAAAATACTCTTTACACATTAAGCACAGATCTGAATGTAATATCAAAGCACATTTAGAAAGATGCATCTGATTTAAGTGTTTGCATTCTACACTACTTAGAGTTACTGAGTCATTTCAAAATACTTGATTTAACAATATTATTTTAAAATTAAATTCTCATCTCTTTCTCGATTTGAATTCCTCGAGGGGCAGTTTCATCCACTTCTGCAGCATTTTTTAATTCCCTTTGACAACCTCACATGTCCCATCCATTGACTTACAATGTCACAGCATCCCTCCCATCAGCACCTTGCAACCCCCTCCCCAACATGGCGGCACGGTAGCGCAGCGGTAGAGTTGCTGCTTTACAGCGAATGCAGCGCCGGAGACTCAGGTTCGATCCTGACTGTGGGTGCTGCACTGTAAGGAGTTTGTACGTTCTCCCCGTGACCTGCGTGGGTTTTCTCCGAGATCTTCGGTTTCCTCCCACACTCCAAAGACGTACAGGTAGGTAGGTTAATTGGCTGGGTAAATGTAAAAATTGTCCCTAGTGGGTGTAGGATAGTGTTAATGTACGGGGATCACTGGGCGGCACGGACTTGGAGGGCCGAAAAGGCCTGTTTCCGGCTGTATATATATGATATGATGATATGATAACACTCTGTCCATTTGTATGATGTGCAGCTTCTGCATTGCTATGTCTCGGAATAGAGATTAGTTAGTTAGATAAGGTTAGTTACAGTACTTCATTGACATCAGGGGCAGGTCTCATTAACTGCCATGAATCCAGCCTCCTTTACCAGGTAATAATGAGCTAAGCAGAGGGTGAGGATTTGTTTAAAATGTAAAATTAATAATCGTGCTATGACTAAATTCTGCTGGTTTGAACTTAATTCCTCAGAGGGCTGCAACAAATGCTCTTATTACCTCATTTAAGGTTAGCTTAAATTGTACTTTTTAAACCCATTTAGCGAGTGATGTGATAGGCGACAATTTGATTATGCCAAAAATGTGCAATGAATTTCCATTGAATGAGAACGCACGCCACTAAAATTGTGGTTTTCTAATCTCAGTCATTCGTAGATCGTCAACTTCAGACTAAGTGCTTCTTTCATCAAAGGAAATAAACTACATCTCTCTTTTTATAATTGGATCAGTGTAACTTGGCATTGAGTAAAAACACACGGGAATGCTTCCATTAATTGGGTTAAAGTGTTCGGTGAAAAACACTGTAATTCGATTTAGTGGAGAAAAAAAAAAAAATTCTTGCTGGCCTTTCACTCTCTTACTGACCCAGAACCACATCTAGCGTTGAATGAACCACTCGTGGAAAATAGTTGTGTAAATTTCCGTTTCATTACCATGCCGTTAATTTTGCCAAAAATATTTCGCAGGTCAGTCAGACACAATACTTGGAATGATTGGTATTTACTGGAAATTCACAAGAAAATTGAAAATTCCTCATCACCCCGTCATGAAAAAAAAAGCATTTAGAATTTGAAACATTGTGGGAAATCAATTATTAGTAATAAGCAACACAAAACATTTACTGTTTTAAATTAACACAACTAGCCCAATGCAGACTTCTCAGCATTAACCAATCATTGTAGTTATTTCTCGATGAGGCTTCTGAAAAGAAAAATAGCCTTCAAAATAATTCTCTAAAAAAAATTCTCTAAACATTCCTGGACTTGAAATATTGTGCAATCATTTAAAAGAAACTGTGAAGTTAATTTCACCGTAATTTGTTCTTGTGCTATTTTGGGTCACGTTTAATATTCTGACAATAATCCCCTGTGTTTCATTGCTTCCTCAGCACTATTTTTTGTTCACAAGACTTTTGTTGTGTATGTATATATATATTCATATATTAATCGGGATTAGCTGCAGGAAGGAAGATGTCTTTTTTTTTTATGGCAAACAGCCTCTGACTGACAATGGTTCTCATTAGCATTTACCCTTGTTGAGGAGCTCATCGGCTCGGAGTTGCAGCAAGGTAATGTTAATGCAATCTTTCACAGCCTACGTTGCAGCCCAATCAGGGGGTTCCTGCAAGCTGCCCTATTCAAGTCTGTTATGTCTGGATCCTGTCCAGTCAAATGAAAAACGATGCGATAGGTCGTGTGAGTTTGCCGTGCTAGTCGCAGGTCAGACCCATTCAGCATCTCATTTTGCCCGCTGCAAAAACAATCATCGGCCGCTTAGAGGTGGTAGTAACCGGTGACAGCTACCAGCTCCGCACATGTTACCATCTCTCAGTGTTAATCAACACATCCATCAGGACCAACAGACTTATAACGTGCTGCCCTTAATTCCATGCCAAGCGCAGACACTGTTAGATTATCCTCCAAACAGCGAGGCGGCAACTTCTTCTCACCGATTCTTTATTTGTTTTGCTTTCTCAGCACTTTGATTAGCACTGCCTGGTGAGTTCCTGCCATTTACATCTTCACGAAGCAGTCCTTTCAGTGTGCATTCACAGTGCATTTCCCTTCCATTTTTGTAGTCAGATGTTATTCTGAAATATTCACCAAAAACCTGTCAAATTACCCGATGCTGTCAGCCCTGTGATTCCAGAGCTTGTTCCTTCCAGTTCACTGCCTGTTCCTCAGAGTGACACAGCCCCTGCACGGTTCAGTGGCCACAGCAGACTGGACTTAATTCTATTCAGAGAAGATTAATAATAATAACAATTAAAACGAAGTACCGCTTGCGTTGATTGTTTTGATAATGATTGCAGTCCTTTATTAAGCAAGTGTTGCCTGCTCCAGTCCGCCAAATATCTGAATTACCCTGGTTGCCACAATGGAGTTTACCTAACAATATTTACCGTGGACAGTAAAAATCTGGAGTAACTCAGCGGGTCAGGCAGCATCTCTGGAGAAAGGGAATAGGTGACGTTTTGAGTGGAGACCCTTCTTCAGACTGGGAGTCAGGGGAGAGGGAAATGAGAGATATAGACGGTGATGGAGAGAGATGTACAAGAAATGAATGAAAGGCATGCAAAAAATAACGATGGTAAATATTGTAACGATGGTAAATAAGTAACAGGCCATTGTTAGCTGTGGGCTGGGTGAAAACAAGTTACAGACAATGAGACTCAATAAGACGACTTTGAACCTGGTATGACGTGGGTGGGGGAGGGATGGAGAGAGAAGGGATGCAAGGGTTACTTGAAGCTAGAGAAATCAATATTCATACTGTGGCGGCTCCCGAGGGTCGGGCCATACCACTCACGACCCCTCGGCACGGGAATGGGTCGAGCCAAGGAGGCGGACTTCGGCCGGGAGTATAAAGGTCAAGGACCGCATGACTCTCATTCCCTTTTGGAGTTCCAGAGATACAGTAAACACGCTTTCGTTAACCTTGCCTACTTGTCGTTATTTTGGCCTACTTGGCCCACTACATTGGTGACCCCGACGTGATGACCAGCCGGTGCGGGTTGCACAGCCTCGGCCGCGCGGGCGCCCCCCTTTACAAGTGCCTCCAACACCGCACCCGCCGATCCCCTCATCTCGACCGGTATTTGTACCCCCTTCTCCGCCCCCGTTTGTCCCTCCAGCAGTGCCCCCGCCAGCCCCCCCGGTTGTCCCTTCAGCTGAGCCCCCGCCAGACCCCCCGTCGGACGGGTACCGTACACGGTTCGGTCGACTAGTGCGACCACCGGTGCGCTTCGTGCCTCTGGTTCTGGGGGGGGGTCCTGTGGCGGCTCCCGAGGGTCGGGCCATACCACTCACGACCCCTCGGCACGGGAATGGGTCGAGCCAAGGAGGCGGACTTCGGCCGGGAGTATAAAGGTCAAGGACCGCATGACTCTCATTCCCTTTTGGAGTTCCAGAGATACAGTAAACACGCTTTCGTTAACCTTGCCTACTTGTCGTTATTTTGGCCTACTTGGCCCACTACAATACCACTGGGTTGTAAGCTGCCCTTCCTATACACTATTTACTCTGGACCAAATGTTATGATCCATATTGACTGCTGCCTGTTTGCTGTACTCTGGTGCAACATTTCAGCTACACAACCACTTTTGAAGCAATTCTCTGAATGTTGCTTCCTCAGATTAAAGTGACAATATATTAGTTATAAATAACTAAGTTATAAATAAGTTATAAGGTCTGAAGAAGGGTCTCGACCCGAAACGTCACCCATTCCTTCTCTCCCGAGATGCTGCCTGACCCGCTGAGTTACTCCAGCATTTTGTGAATATTAGTTATAAATAGCAGGTGAATGAGCCCGAAGAAAAGCTTAAACATTTCCATTCAATACACAGCAGAATCGACTCCTGACAGTTTCAGGTAAAATAGATGATGTTCACTGAAGTAACAGAATATTTGTGAAGAAATGTTTCCATTTCACACATTTCCTTCGTCGCTTACATTTCTGAACAACAACTGCAGAGTACCAAACAATTTTGGAACAGAAAATAAAAATACCTAACTGGGAGACATTGCAAATTTCTTTTAATATGACAAGTCTGAAGAAAGGTCTCAACCCGAAACGTCACCTATCCATGTTCTCCAGAGATACTGCCTGTCCCAATGAGTTACTCCAGCATTTTGTGTGTAACTCTGGTTTAAAGTCAAGTCAAGTCAAGTCAATTTTATTTGTATAGCACATTTAAAAACAACCCACGTTGACCAAAGTGCTGTACATCTGATTAGGTTCCAATGGAAAAAAAAAAGAAACATACAGTAGCATGCAAACAGTTCCCAGCGCCTCCTCAATGAGCCTCAAACGCTAGGGAGTAGAAATAGGTTTTGAGCCTGGACTTAAAGGAGTCGATGGAGGGGGCAGTTCTGATGGGGAGAGGGATGCTGTTCCACAGTCTAGGAGCTGCAACCGCAAAAGCGCGGTCACCCCTGAGCTTAAGCCTAGACCGCGGGATAGTGAGTAGCCCCAAGTCGGCCGACCTGAGGGACCTGGAGTTAGAGAGGGGGGTTAGAAGATTTTTGATGTGGGGGGGGGAGTGTCCATTTAGGGCCAAAGTAACATCTATTTTATAATAGGAATCTGAGGGGTAACTTTTTTACACAAAGGGTGGTGGGTGTATTGAACAAGCTGCCAGAGGAGGTAGTTGAGGCAGGGACTATCCCAACATTTAAGAAACAGTTAGACAGGTACATGGATAGGACAGATTTGGAGGGATATGGACCAAATATAGGCAACTGGGACTAGTGTAGCTGGGGCATGTTGGCCGGTGTGGGCAAGTTGGGCCGAAGAGCCTCTTCCCACACTCTATGAGTCTATCTACAATTTCTTTTTATTACAAATTTTTAAAAGGTGCATAAATTGGCTTTCTTTTTAAACAGGACTGTCAATCAAACGTTTGACTCCACATTGAATATCCATTCTTTGACAAATTATTGTAAATGTATTTTTACTTTACAATTACAATTTTTTTTATTCATTCAAGAAGAATGATGTTTAAGGAAGAATCCCAATTATGTTCCGAGGGATTTTTGTTTCATAATTGGAGCTTCTCTTGTCAAAAGTACTGTATGTATGTTTAAACCAAAGGGTCTAAATGATAATTAGTTGAACTGAAGTGAATCACAGGCCATTAAACTCATCAATCCTTTACAGATTGTTTTAAAACAGTTAACATGGAGAAGTGGCAGACTTACTGCTTCAGAGACCTGAGTTCAATCTTGACCTTGAATGCTGCCTGTTTGACGATTGAACATTCTCGCCGTGACTGTGTGGGTTTCCTCTGAGTGCTCCATTTTCTTACAGTCATAGAGTGGTACAGGGTGGAAACGGGCCCTTCGGCCCAACATGTCCCAGCTACGTTACTCCCACCTGCCCGCGTTTGGGCCATATCCCTCCAAACCTGTCCTATCCACGTACCTGTCTAATTGTTTCTTAAATGTTGGGATAGTCCCTGCTTCAACTACCTCCTCTGGCAGCTTTTTCCGTACACCCACCACCCTTTGTGTGGAAAAAGTTACCCCTCGGATTCCTGTTAAATCTTTTCCCCTTCACCTTAAACCTATGTCCTCTGGTCCTCGATTCACCAACTCTGGCCAAGAGACTCTGTGCATCAACCCGATCTATTCCTCTCATGATTTTATACACCTCTATAAGATCAAAGATGTGCAGGTTGTGAGGTTAATTGGCCACTGTAAACTGTCCCAAGTGTGAAGTGAGTGATAGAATCTAGGGGAGAGTTGATGAGAGAATAACAAATGGGATTAACATAGGATTAGTGAATGGCTGTTTGATGGCTGGCACAGACCCAATGGGCCTTCCTCTATCACTTTCAAATATATAAAAAATGATTATTTTAGAAAAATTACCTGTCTTGTCTATACTTCTTGGAAAATTGTTAGGAAATTGCTCTTTCTTTGGTGATTCTTCTGAGCCTTCTGCCCATTTTTCAATGTTTTCTCTTTTGCTGAAGATTCTCAGCAGTATTTTGCATTTTCATGCAGTCATAGAGTCACACAGCACAGAAACAGGCCCTTCGGCCCATCGAGTCCATGTCAATCATCAAGCACCCATTTGTGTAAATCGAATTAATAGTAACCTTAATTTATTCTCTCCACATTCCCATCAACTGATCTACCACTAAAATAGGCACCTGTAGAATATAGAGTGACCTATTAACCTACCAAACTGCGCGTCTTTGGGACGGAGTGGGAAACTAGAGCACCCAGGGGAAAAACATATGCAAGGAAAAGATGCAAACTCCACACAGACAGCACCAGAGGGCAGGACTGAACAAGACTCACTGGTGCCGTAAGACACCATCATTACACTGCTGTATTTCTCAAACTTGTTCTTATTTCTGCCCAGCGTGTATGAAGGAACTGCAGATGCTAGAAGTCTGAAGATAGATCTCGACCCGAATCGTCACCCATTCCTTTCCTCCGGAGAACCTGCCTGTCCCACTGAGTTACTCCAGCATTTTGTGTCCATCTGATTTCTGCCCATCAATTCAATCTTCAAACGTCTACTCTTTAAAGTCCTTTAATTAGCAACAAATTGGAATGGGCTTTCCTTAGGCTATATCCCTTGTTACAATTTTTGAGGCATCTTCTAATTGTTTAATCAGCAAATTGTCTCTAGATTTGTGGCTGAGAAGCATCTATCTAGGAACTATGGGTCGATTTATTTATTTTGCCCTTGGATGCCCGTGTACATTAACTCTCTCTTAGTTGAACAAAGATTATATCAAGTTTGGTTTAGTTTAGACAAGACATACAGATTGGAAACAGATCCTTTGTCCCACCAAGTCCACGCCAACCATTGATCACCAATTCAAACTAGTTCTATGTCACCCCAATTTCTACTCCACTCCGTACACACTAGGGGTAATTTACAGAGGTCAGTTAACCTGCAAACCTGCACGTCTTTGGGATGTTGGAGGAAGCCAGAAAACCCAGAGGAAACCAGAGAACCCAGAGGAAACCCACACAGTCACCGGGAGAACGTGCAAACTCCACACAGAAAGCACCCGAGGTCAGAATCGATCCATTGTCTCTGGCGCTCTGAGGCAGTAGGTCTCCATCATTTTCGTCTCTGACAAATCTGCTCTTCATCTCATCCGCAATGGTCTGTTATTGCTTTTTAAACCTCTGTGGAAAATAAGTAAAACTTCAACAATAAAAACTACTCTTTGTATATCATCCTTTGAGGAGCCAGAAAGTCCCAAGGCCCTTCAGATGTGCATAAACTAGTGAGTTAGGAGTGGCACTACTTAAGGCAAGGTGCCAAAAGTTTATTTGATATGTTCTGGTTTTCTTGAGAGACATTATTTCATTCACATAGCTTTGTAAATCCTCATTAATCGATAGTGCTCCCTTTTAAAAATTCCTTTCACACACGGTAGACAAAATCAGGTCCAGATAGCAGGCAAGCCAACCACTGTCTGAAGATGCATGAAGGCTGGATTGGTAACTATTCCTCAACAGTACGACAATCAATAAATCAATAGAATACACAATTGACAGAAAATTAAACAATCATATATACTCGAGCTTTCAATGGAGACAGCACATGTTTGGCACAGTGCCACAAGAGGCATATTTCATCTGGTCATTCACCTCCTGCTCAACAGAAGACTGTTGACAGAGCTGAGATAACAAAAGAAACGCTGAAATGTATTTGTGTTTGGTTTATTAGCAGGGCACTTGGGATGTGTACCATCCGAACCAAATTGTAAATTGAATAAGCTTTGCAATACATTTGGGTGTAAGAGACTACATACATATGAATCAGTAAAGGGCAGGATTTTTATGAGGAATTAAACGTATTTGATTAGTTAGTTCAACAACGGTCAGGAAATGTAACAACCAAAACAGACAGCGCAGTGGTTGTTTTGATGCTGTACAGTGCCAGGGAACCGGGCTCGATCCCGACTACGGGTGCTGTCTGTATGAGTTTGTACGTTCTCCCCGTGACCTGCGTGGGCTTTCTCCGGGCGCTCCGGTTTCCTCCCACATGCCAAACACGTACAGGTTTGTAGGCTAATTGTCTTGGTATAATTGTAAGTTGTCCCTAGTGTGTGTAGAATAGTGTTAGTGTGTGGAGATCGCTGGCCAGCACAGACTGGGAGGGCTGAAGGGCCTGTCTCCGCTCTGTATCTCTAAACTAAACTAAACCTCAAACTGACAAAAGAGTGGTGATAACGTACTTAAAAATGAGACCGTTTATTTTATGGCACTCTGCCCCACCTGGCTGATTGGTTACAAACTTGAAGAGTTCTTTAAAATGCTTCAATTAAACTTTGGGGAGTGGTAAAGGTGATACAATGGGTTTCACTTGGACCGTGATTAACAGAACATCTACTTATTCCTGCTTAGGTGCAAGGCGGGAGTAAGGAGTAATTTTAGTCAGATGACAAAGGGTTTGTTTCCTGCTAAGAGCCCGCGTCTTGGAGCACAAACTCCAGTGCAGAAAGGGGAGAGTGCCGCACTGTCAGAAGTGCCGATTTGCAGGTGGATCTCGTGTGAACAGTGTGAAGGAGAATAGAGGAGTTACCCCAATGACTAATATTTTAGCACAACCAACATTGGCAAAATCGGATTCTTCGCTTTCCCTTTTTTCACTGATATTTGAGGAGTCTTGTAATGCACAATATTAGCTGCCACTTTCCTTACATTATGAAAGTTATCTCACCTCAGTAGTACATTATTGGTGGATGAGCAATTTGAGACATGCTAAAGTTGAGAAGGTGCTAAATAAAGCCAGTTCTTTATTTGAAAGCTCCATCGTTAGTTACCTTGTTTAGTTACTTTACTGACTGCTTGAAACTGCATGAGGACAGTTTTTTTCAGTGTTCAGCTGTTTGCCATTTGTTCCACTCAGCACACGTACGATATCTTTCTTTAATCACATTCAAGGATTCACAAGGTCTCAGTCAAACCACCTGTTTGCTTAGGCTTTGTACTTTTGGTTTGAGTGCATACACTTGCAGTCTTGGTTGCCTCAGTTCTAAACATCACACATCAATTATTTAAACATTCTCGACTTGCATGCAACGAATCTTCTTCGTTTGATAAAAACACTATTACCATTAGAAAAGGTTTTATCATTTCATAACAATTTTGACTGTTTAACCACACGTGGGCTTTTGGGTGGTTCTGATATGATACTGCCAAGGGAGACAACAAATTACTTATTGTCAAGAGCACCATAATTGGAATTGGAAATAGAAACAGTGAACACTTTACAGACCACTGTTAGTTTTTACAAGCAAGGGTGGTTTCAAGTGTAGTTTCAGTCCTGCCATCTTCTCAAGGTCACACCAATGTTCTTCTCAATTAAATTAACATGTACAAGAAAACCTTTTAGTTGCACAATTTAAAAAACACTGGTTCTGATTCGAGTTAGTTAGTTTTTAGTTTAGAGACATCGCGGAAACAGGCCCTTCGGCCCACCGAGTCCACACCGACCAGCGATCCACGCACATTAACACGAGGGACAATTTACATTTATACCAGACCAATTAACCTACAAACTTGTACGTCTTTGGAGTGTGGGAGGAAACTGAAGATCTCAGAGAAAACCCACGCACGTCACAGGGAGAACGTACAAACTCCGTACAAACAGCACCCGCAGTCGGGATCGAACCCAGTTCTCCAGCAATGTAAGGCAGCACCTCTACCTCTGTGCTACCGTGCCACCCACGGTTTTGATCTCTGGAATGAGCTGTTGTAGAATGTGGTGGAGGCAGATATAAACGCAACGTTTAAAAGGTGTTTGGATACACACTTGTACAAATTATCTGAAGAAGGGTCACGTCCTGAAAAGTCACTTATCCATGTTCTCCAGAGATGCTGCCTGACCCGTTGAGTTACTCCAGCACTGTGTGTCTTTTAAAAAAAATAGGATAGATGCAGAGGACGAGTGGCAAATGAGATTAGCATAGACATGGACGGGTCGGGTCAAAGGGACCTGAGTCTGTGCTGGTGGGTTTATGGTTCTATGATTCCTATTCACACACGGGTCACAAAGGCAGGAGAAGGAGTCAGACCAACAGAGCCGATGGAAGGGAGATCCGTAATCACAATGGACATAACTGTGCTCTTGCAGCACTTGGTGTTTGCTTAGCAGGTCGGGGCAGCACAGTGGCACAGCGGTAGAGTCGCTGGCTCGCAGCGCTTGCAGTGCCAGGGACCCGGGTTCGATCCCGACTGTGGGCGCTGTCCGCACGGAGCTTGTACGTTCTCCCCGTCACCGCGTGGGTTTTCCCCGACATCTTCATTTTTCTCCCAGGACACACAGGTGTTAATGTGCGGGGATGGCTGGCCGGTGTGGACTCGTTGGGCCTGTTTCTGCGCTGTATCTCTGAAGTAAACGAAACTAAAACTAAAATCATTGCCCGCCTCTCTCTTTGTATCGGGAAGCATCCACTGCATGGAGAATATTGAAGGGAAGTAAAACAAATTACCTGGGAAAGATTAAACACCACGCTCACGCCTTCAATAATATTTATGATAGCAAAACCCCGTGGCTCGCTACTCAAAGTTAAGGGCCCAATGCAATCGAAAGAATAAACCCTTATGGTACTGGTTCCACTTCTAACCGCCTTATTGTTAAATTCCAGTTTCAAACTGTGTTTCTCCCAAGGACTGTTAGCCTGAGATCCAACCACTATGAAATATTCAATCTTCTACTCTTCCCAAGAGGGGACTTTGATCAGCATTGCTTCAAGTCAGGGTGATGCCACAACTAAATCCACCAAAGATAATTTCTGAGGGAGTCTATTTGTAAGAAAGTTGCCATAATTATATCACACCCGCGGAATTCATTTAAAACCCTTTAATAGCAAGGAATGTGCAAAATTCTACAAATTAACTTATTCTCTTAAAACCTGTGAACTGTGAATCAAAGTTTATTTAGTACAAAGCATTCGATGGAATACAGAATTGTTCAGCACGACACTGTTTATTTCATATCACAAGAGCAATTGGGTCACATCTTTTGTTTTAATTGGTCTTGGATCACAATAATACACAATGGAAGTTGATAACTTACGCAGGAGGGAACTGCAGATGTTGGTTTAAACCGAAGACAGACACAAAATGCCGGAGTAACTCAGCGGCTCAGCATCGCTGGAGAAAAAATAAAAAGGTGACCCTTCAGGTTGCAACCAGGTTACAATCTTCTTTCAATCGAGAGAAATGGAATAACGTTCTCTCCCTGTGGGCCATGCAATCTCTTGACCTTTGAGTTAAAGTCACAATATATTTCTTGGACAGTACAAACGTAAATATCCTTTACACACGTCGTTCTGCATTTACAACTCCACTCTCACTTGCCTACCAGCATGCAGTCTCCGACAGAGCTGTTGAAAACATTGTGTTGCCTCTTCACTCACTTTGCTATCTTTTAAACAAATGTTGTCTGGTGCCATAAATTCAGCCAGAGGCCTGCTGAAAATGAAAGGTTCTTCTGCTGTAGGTTTCCAATGAGATATGCCCTCATTGGCTCCTGATGTGCTCATCTGGTGTGTGTTCTCCTGAGTTAGGCCAAGCAGAAACTCTCTGCTGTGTTGGAGTTGGATTGGCCACCTATATGCTCCCGTGCTCAGACTGGGAAAGAGGAATTTCATTTGGGATATGCAATTGCTATCCCGTGAACTTTAGTTTAGTTTAGTTAAGTTTAGAGATACAGCGCGGAAACAGGCCCTTCGGCCCACCAAGTCCAGCGATCCCCGTACACTAACACTATCCCACACACACAAGGATCAATTTTACATTTTTTACCAAGCTGAATTAACCTACAAACCTGTGTGGGAGGAAACCAAAGATCTTAGAGAAAATTAATCACAGAGTGGGCACATCGGGGCTTTGGAGTCACATTTCCCCTTCCCGATGTGTGAATAAATAGCCAGACAATGCTCTTCTCCAAGCCTCACCAGTGAGGTTGTACAAGTGAGGTACACGAGGCTTGGTGGCTCTTCATGGACACACCGTCAGCATGGGTGAGGACCAGAGATGTGTGGGTGGGCGTGCTGTGGAGGGAATATTTCAAAGGTTTCCTGTACCCTTTGGAAAGATGAATAAAGTAATTGGATCCATACATGGAAAGATTTTCAAATGTTGAACTCTAAAGCCATTCCCACTGCATGTAATCTCTCCTAGCCCTACAAAAGTCCAAACGTCCCACTCGTCCAGCCACCCTCTGAAACACCCTCGTCCACTCCCCACACCCATGTTGCCTGCTGTTTCAAACTGTGAAACTTGCTCTTAAACCTGCCTGTGTCTCCATTGCTCCGGCATCTCCTGTCATTCTCCAGGGAATTGAGGAATGCAGTGGAACAGAGGGATCTGGGAATAACTGTGCATTGTTCCCTGAAGGTGGAATCTCATGTGGATAGGGTGGTGAAGAAGGCGTTTGGTATGCTTGCCTTTATAAATCAGAGCATCGAGTATAGAAGTTGGGATGTAATGTTGAAATTGTACAGGGCATTGGTGAGGCCAAATCTGGAGTATGGTGTGCAGTACTGGTCGCCAAATTATAGGAAGGATGTCGACAAAATGGAGAGGGTACAGAGGAGATTTACTAGAATGTTGCCTGGGTTTCAGCACTTAGGCTACAGAGAGAGGTTGAACAGGTTGGGTCTTTATTCTTTGGAGCGTAGAAGGTTGAGGGGGGACTTGATAGAGGTTTTTAAAATTTTGAGAGGGACGGACAGAGTTGACGTGGGTAGGCTTTTCCCTTTGAGAGTGGGGAAGATTCCAACAAGGGGACATAGCTTCAGAATTGAGGGACAAAGGTTTAGGGGTAACATGAGGGGGAACTTCTTTACTCAGAGGGTTGTGGCTGTATGGAATGGGCTTCCGGTGGAAGTGGTGGAGGCTGGCTCGATTTTATTATTTAAGAGTAAATTGGATAGGTATATGGATAGGAGGGGATTGGAGGGTTATGGTCTGAGTGCAGGTAGATGAGACTAGGTCAGGGAGAATGGTCGGCGTGGACTGGTAGGGCCGGACAGGCCTGTTTCCATGCTGTAGTTGTTATATGTTATTGTTATATGTTATTAAACCATGGGTGGCGCAGCGGTAGAGTTGCTGCCTTACAGCGCTTGCAGCGCCAGGAACCTGGGTTCGATCCTGACTGCGGGCACTGTCTGTACGGAGTCTGTACGTTCTCCCTTGCGACCGCGTGGGTTTTTTGCCAAGATCTTTGGTTTCCTCCCACACTCCAAAGACGTTCAAGTTTGCAGGTTAATTGGCTTGGTGTGTCTGGGATAGCGTCAGTGTGCGGGGATCGCTGGTCGGCGCAGACTCGGTGGGCCGAAGGGCCTGTTTCCACGCTGCATCTCTAAACTAAACTAAACCATCAATGACCAAGCTCCCATTCGCATGACCCAATACTAATTTAAGTCGGTTGGGATCAATCTTGTTTCATAATGCAACCAAGAAGCTACTTCAGGTTGTTTATTAATTCAAGGCACAACATAAAAACTAGTTTTTGTTGCTCCTCAACTTATTTTAGCCCTGGAAGAGAAATTTACCCAGTATCCAAATGCTTTGGGAGAGTGGCATGATTTGAAATTAGGGATTCAATAAAGGATCAATCAGCTTTCTAGTTTCACTGCAAAGGACCCCTCAAGTGGTAACTGGTTGTAAATTAGAAGCCAAGTTATTGAAAGCAAGTCTTTAGTACACTTGCAACATAACCATCTTTGGAAACTCAGAAGCATTAGAGTATATTTTCAGTTTCCAGTGAGCTGCATTCATAGGAAGGTAGAATCCACGATCGTGGCTCATTCACCAGAAGACGTGGGCATCAGCTCCAGCAAAATTGTGTTAGATTTAGAGATACAGCGCGGAAACAGGCCCTTCGGCCCACCGAGTCCGTGCCGCCCAGCGATCCCCGCACATTATCACTATCCTACACACACTAGGGACAATTTTTACATTTACCCAGTCAATTAACTTACAAACCTGCACGTCTTTGGAGTGTGGGAGGAAACCGAAGATCTCGGAGAAAACCTACGCAGGTCACGGGGAGAACGTACAAACTCCATACAGACGGCGCCCGTAGTCAGGATCGAACCTGAGTCTCCGGCGCTGCATTCGCTGTAAGGCAGCAACTCTACCGCTGCGCCACCGTGCCGCCCGTTATGTACATCTCCCACCCATTTGCAGTATTTAATTGTTCGGAAAATCAAAATCTGCACAATTTCCCTTGCTAACAATGCTAACGTATTGACAAAAACCAAACATTTCCTTTAGAAACGACACGATGGGCTGAATGGTTTTGGATGCCTTTCTGATATTACTTCCAAAATGTTAAAGCTGTAACTCAGTGGTGACTTAGGTGATGAGAAGCATTGGACCTGATGGAGCAATCAATGGCTGATCCACCCCACCGTTAGATGCTAGATATCCTATGTGGGATACCTCAGCATTTACGGGCGACACGGTGGCGCAGCGGTGGAGTTGCTACCTTAAGGCGAATGCAGCGCCGGAGATCAGGGTTCGATCCCGACAAGGGGGGCTGTCCATACGGAGTTTGTACGTTCTCCCCGTGACCTGCGTGGGATTTTCTCCGAGATCTTCGGTTTTCTCCCACACTCTAAAGACATACAGGTTTGTAGGTTAATTGGCTTGGTATAAATGTAAAAATTGTCCCTAGTGTGCATAGGATCGGTGTTAATATGCTGGGATCACTGGTCGGCACGGACCCAGTGGGCCGAAGGGCCTGTTTCCGCGCTGTATCTCTAAACTAGTGTAGATGGTGATCCACCTTAGCATCTAAAATCTTGCATCAGTGCAGGATCGCAGGCACTTGATATATCTATCACAATGAATGAATGAATGAATGAATGAATGAATGAATGAATGAATGAATGAATGAATGAATGAATACTTTATTGTCACATGTGACAAGTCGCAGTGAAATTCTTTGCTTGCAGACCCAAGGTATGCAAATAGTCGTCCATAAAGGGCGCTGACAAAGTTACAGAGTATCCATACCAGACCCCTATGTTCCCTCCCCTCCCCCTCCATCACGGCGGCCCCCCCCCCCACGCCGGGTCCTCCTATGTTCCTTCCCACGGCAGGGGCGTCCTCACTTCCACATGTCCGTCCTCATCCGTCGGTCGGCGCCATCATCGACTGCCACGTCGACCTCTCCACTATCGCTGCCGGGTCCTTTCTGGACTCCTCCGTGGCGCCGGCCCCGGCCCCAGCCGCGGGCCCCGCCAACCCAGGCTCCATCGGCTGCGGGTTCCTCGACTGGCGGCCTGCGGCCTACATAAGTAGATCCTTCGGCCTGCATTGTCCACACCGCCCATCAATGGCCCATAAATACAGGTCTCATTCATCAGCGATTGTTCTGCAGCCTTCTGTGCCTTTGCGAACCAAATGCACATGGAGGCACTTGTTAAACGTTGTGGAGGTCACTGCCTCCAACGACCCCTGAGCTGGTGAATTACAGTGAAAACATCTCTCCCTCACATCCTCTCCAAACTGCTTATACCTCACCTTAAACCTATCCCCACTAACTTTACGTATTCCTGCAATGAGGAAATGTTTCTCACAACCTTCGCTATTCATGTCCCTTATAATTTTGTATAGCGTAATCAGGCCTTCCTTCTGCCTCTTCCAGTCTAAGGAGAACAAATCCTGGGATGATTTCTCAATGACTCTTACCAACTTCCACGGATGCACCCTCGAGAGCTTCTTATCAGGGTTCGTCTCAACTTGGTTTGACTGCAAGAGGTTGCCAAGAGTTATGGCTGCAGCCCAGCCCATCACACAAACCAGCCCCGACCACCATCCACTCCATCTACACTTCAAGTTGCCTCAGGGAAGCAGCCAATATAATCATGGAGTCCGCCATTCCCTCTGCTGTCAGGCAGAAGGCACAAAAGCTTGAAAGTACATAACTCCAGTTCAGGATTAGTTTCTTCCCCGCTGTTATCAGACGACCAAACAGTGCTCTCATGGGCTTAGGGTGAAGACTTGCTCCATGCCGCGGAGAGTGTTTCAAACCGTCCCGACGCCGGAGTTTCGATCATCCCGGCGCGAGGGCCTCGGACAGTCGGCAGCGGCGACCGCGGACGGTTCAACAGCCCCGACCGCGGGTGAACAAAGAGGAAGGTGATTAAACTTTATTACCTTCCATCACAGTGAGGAGTGTGGAATCCGCTGTGGTGGATGTTTATGTCAAATTTTATTTTATGTGCTGTGTGTCTTGTTGCTTTTCACTTAGTATGGCTGTATGGTAACTCAAACGTCACCGTACCTTAATTGGTACACGTGACAATAAATTAAATCTTGAATCTTGAATCTTGAAGTCCAGATCCCCCAACCTGCCTGATGTGGCCCATGCACCTTTTTCCCTGCATTTTCTTGTCGTAACATTATAATACGGTGACACTATGTTCGGTAATCTTGTGTTTTTCTCTTCGTACTACTGCTGCACTGGTGTATGGCTTGATTGTACTCCTGCATTGTAGGTAGCTTGCAATCAAAGCTTTGCACTCTATCTCGATACACATGACAATATTAAAGCAAAACCAATATCGATAACGATGAGTCAGTTGCACTTTACTGTGGATAAGCTTTAAAAATAAATCTTAAAAAAGATGCTTATTTCCTTTGTTCAACTTGGGGTTAAGTAAATTATAAATGTACTAATACTAATACTAATGCTGTATTTTTCCAGCAGCTCAATAAGATCCTGTCCCAGAAGATCCTAAATGACTGCAAAGCCAGTACGGATTTGGGCAGCTCGGCAGAGTTGCTGCCTTACAGCGACTACAGCGCTTACAGCGCCAGGGGCCCAGGTTCGATCCCGACTACGGGTGCTGTCTGTACGGAGTTTGTACGTTCTCCCCGTGACCTGCGTGGGTTTTCTACGAGATCTTCGGTTTCCTCCCACACTCCACACTCCACACTCCAAAGGTGTACGGGTTTGTAGGTTAATTGGCTTTGTATAAGTGTAAATTGTTCCTGGTATGTGTAGGATAGTGTTAATATGCAGGGTTGGCTGGTCGGCACAGACACGGCGGGCCGAAGGGTCTGTTTCCGTGCTGAATCGCTAAACTGAACTAAACTAAATTTAAGGGCAGTTGTAATGTTGCAAAATGGATGAACAGATTTTCCCAGCACAAACATTCGCCCGTTTCAGAGGGCCAGATTGGCCAGGATCACTTGTCCACCACGATCACTGCCTTTGGTGTATCTTGTTGGCCTGAAGGCTGAAGGACTGAAGAAGGGTGTCCCGACCCAAAACAGCGTCTCTCCATTCCCTCCACAGATACTGCCTGAGCCGCTGAATTCCTCCAACACTTTCTGTTTCGCTCACTTCACCATTGCCATCTATCAAAGCAGCAACAGATTTCTTAATGTCATCCAATATCTCTCATATTCAGAGGTAATTAAAATCTATGACAACAAAATGTAATTTTAGAAATTAATATTGTGAAATTTTCAATGTAAAAAAGCTACAAGAGCCTAAAACACATCTAAATAATTAGTAGCATAAAAACACCTCAATTTTATTTTTAAATTCTTCTTTTATTTTCATTTTTATCTGCAGCTCAACAATAAATGCTGGGGAATATCAGAAAGATGAGCCTTGCCATTGCATCCATGATCCTATCTGCAACTGGTAAACTTGAAAGGCTTAAAGGGATATACCACCTTCTTACAACCAGGTTTAGGTATTTTGTCTTGTATGGTTTATTGCTAATAATGTTATAAAACAGAATTTCCCCTAATTTTGCTTCTCCAGGTAACGTCAAGGGGAATCTGCCAGAATGGTCTTGACCCGAAATGTCACCCATTGCTTTTTCCAGAGATGCTGTCTGACCCGCTGAGTTACTCCAGGTTTTTATGCCTATCTTCGGTTTAAACTGGTATCTGCAGTTCCTTACTACACACTGCTAGTTTAATAAATATTTTTGAAATACTTGACATTCAGTTTTCTGGTCCTTGTTGGGGTCAATTCGTTACATAATGTTCACATCCTGCTTTATAGAAAAATAGAGCTTGTTTTTCATTGATTGATCGATTGATTGATCGATTGATTGATCGATTGATTGATCGATTGATTGATCGATTGATTGATCGATCGATTGATCGATTGATCGATTGATCGATTGATCGATTGATCGATTGATCGATTGATCGATTGATCGATTGATCGATTGATCGATTGATCGATTGATTGATTGATCGATTGATTGATTGATTGATTGATTGATTGATTGATTGATTGATTGATTGATTGATTGATTGATTGATTGATTGATTGGTCGGTTGATTGGTTGGTTGGTCGGTTGATTGATTGCTCGATTGATTGCTCGATTGATTGATTGATTGATCGATCAATTGATCGATCGATTGATTGATCGATTGATCGATTGATCGATTGATCGATTGATCGATTGATCGATTGATCGATTGATCGATTGATTGATTGATTGCTCGATCGATTGATTGATTGATTGATTGATCGATCGATTGATTGATTGATTGATTGATTGATTGATTGATTGATTGATTGATTGATTGATTGATTGATTGATTGATTGATTGATTGATTGATTGATTGATTGATTGATTGATTGATTGATTGATTGATTGATTGATTGATGTTCATGCCAACCATCACCATCCAGAGTTCCATGCTAGCCCATTTTCACATCCACTCCCGACATACAAGTGGCAATTTTACAGACATTAATTAAACTGCAAACCCGCACATCTTTGGGCTATGGGTGGAAACTGGAGCGCCCAAAGGACACCCACGCAGTCATGAGGAGAATATGCGAATTTCACACAGTCACCTGAGGTCAGGATGGAATCTGTGTCTCTGGTTCTGTGAGGCAGCAGTTCTACCAACTGCACCACTGAGACACCTATTTGCTACTTAGCACTATTTTAGCTCAACTAACAAGCACATTTGCTGTGAAAGACTTCATAATAATTTTCATCAAAACCTATCGGCTCTGTATTTTTAAAATGCTTCTCTGATATTTTTATCACTTCTTATCATAACGCCTAGACTGTCCGATAACTTCTGCCTAATTGAGTTCCCAGTGACTTGGCAAATGTATGCGATCCTTTGCTGAGCAATCGGAAAGATCCCAGGATTGATGCTCACTGTGCCTGAGCTTGCTGATCTGCCAGTGTGGAAGATGCTGCAATTAGCCCAGGTCTCTCTCGTCTTGTTAGCACCTAGTTGCAATTTTCTTTCCTACAATTGGAAGCTTGTTGAACATATTCACCCTTTCTCTGTGCTCCTCATTGAAGGATGTCAACAAAAAGTCAATATTCCCAGTCTTGCTGAGTGTTCAGTTTAGTTTAGTTCAGTTTAGTTTAGTTTAGTTTAGTTTAGAGATACTGTGCAGAAACAGGACCTTTGGCCCACTGAGTCCGTGGCGACCAGCGACCCCCCCACACTAATAGCGGCACGGTGGCGCAGCGGGAGAATTGCTGCCTTACAGCGAATGCAGCGCCGGAGACCCGGGTTCGATCCTGTCTGTACGGAGTTTGTACGTTCTCCCCGTGACCTGCGTGGGTTTTCTCTGAGGTCTTCGGTTTCCTCCCACACTCCAAAGACGTACAGGTTTGTAGGTTAATTGGCTTGGTAAATGTAATAATTGTCCCTAGTGGGTATAGGATTGTGTTAATGTGCGGGGATCGCTGGTTGGCGTGGACCCGGTGGGCCGAAAGGGCCTGTTTCTCTAAACTAAACTAATACTATCCTACACATTCTAGGGACAATTTACAATTTTACCAAAGTCAATTAACCTCCAAGCCAGTACGTCATCGTAGTGTGGGAGGAAACCGACGATCCCGGGGAAAATCCACACAGGTCACGGGGAAAACGTACAAACTCCGTACAGACAGCAGCTGAGGTCAGGATTGAACCCGGGTCTCTGGCGCTACAAGGCAGCAGCTCTACCGCTGCGCCACCGTGCCGCCCCAACTTCAATAGCCGTAACGTACGGCCTAGAGAAAATAAGGACAAATGTTTAACAATTTCAACCAATTAAGAGTTGCTTTTATTAAACCACATAGCTGGCAACTAAAAAATGTGCTTGCAACTCGATGTGGTTATCTGCCAAAATAGTGCTTTCTGGATTTCAAAACGTTTGCACTGCACTCAACTCAAAGATCTGCAATTAAAAATTCACATTCATAATCTTCCACAAAATACTGCCCAATTAACCTTCCCGTTTTAAATGTGTTCACGGTTTTGATAAAGTATCAGATTGATACTGATTTACTTCACATTCAAAAGCCTGAGGGAGTTAAACCCTTCGTTTGCCCTGTGGTTTCAGTGGGTGAAATAAAAACTGGATGTGGATGGAAGTTTGCCATTGTCTTTGGCTTCCATCAGTAGTGTTTTAAATCAAATGCAACAGGACACTGGCGATTGAAATATTGTAAAAGATAATTTTCCTCTCTGTATCTGTAGGTTTGTGTCCAGGTCCTCGTGATACAACAGGACACACCAGAGGACATGACCCTCCCCCAAGTAAAGGGAATTTTGCAGACTAAATGTGTGGGAAGGAACGGCAGATGCTGGTTTACACTAAAGATAGACACAAAATGCTGGAGTGACTCAGCCGGACAGGCAGCATCTCTGGATAGAAGGAATGGGTGATGGCAGACAGCATATCTACGAGCCTCTTTTATGTACATTCATCAGTATAACAACAGTTCCACATCATTGGAAATAATCATTGACTAACAATAATTTTTAATAACAGCAAAATGCTTTAGTAGTGTTTGCTATTTTTATAGATATTCAACTTTATCCTACTTTATCCTGACTATCGATTGGCTGAAAAAACAATCAGTCTAGAAACTGTCTCTAATTCAATAAGCACAAATTTATTTTTAATACCACCTGTTAGCATGATTAATTAATTCGCTTATCAGTACATAGAAACATAGAAAATAGGTGCAGCAGTAGGCCATTCGACCCTTTGAGCCAGCACCGCCATTCAATATGATAATGGCTGATCATCCAAAATCAGTACCCCATTCCGGCTTTTTCCCCATATCCCTTGATTCAATAGTTAATAGTCAATAGCCAATAGTCAATAATTCCCTTAGGCCTAAGAGCTAGATCTAACTCTCTCATGAAAACATCCAGTGAATTGGCCTCCACTGCCTTCTGTGGCTGAGAATTCCACAGATTCACAACTCTCTGGGGTGAAAAAGTTTTTCCTCATCTCAGTCCTAAATGGCCGACCCCTTATTCTTAACATGTGACCCCTGCTTCTCGACCCCTGCAACACCGGGAACATTTTTTCCTGCATCTAGCCAGTCCAATCCTCTAAGAATTTTATATGTTTCTAATATAATGCATTAGAATATAAGAAAATAGGAGCAAGTGTAGGCCATTCAAGTCTGTCCTACCCCACACTGCCCCAAGCCTCATCTGTGCAGTTTCCAATGGTCCCCAATTCCCTGATCCTACCTATTACCTTTTTAAATGCCTTGAATGGTCTGTCTCCGCCACCTCCAACAGGATCCCAACACCAGCCACATCTTCCCATCTCCACCCCTCTCCACCTTCTGCAGAGACCGTTCCCTCCGCAACTCCCTAGTTAGCTCGTCCCTTCCCACCCAGACCACCCCCACACCAGGTACCTTCCCCTGCAACCGCAGAAGATGCAACACCTGTCGCTATACCTCCTCCCTCGACTCTGTCCAGGGACCCTAGTAGTCCTTTCAGATTAGGCAGAGGTTCACTTGCACCTCCTCCAACCTCATCTACTGTATCCGTTGTTCAATGATATGGACTAATATAGACCAAACTGGGCGATCATTTCGCTGAACACCTTCGCTCAGTCCCCCTGAATCTTCCTGATCACCCAGTTGCTGGACACTTTAATTCTCCTTCCCATTCCCACACTGACCTTTCTATACTTGGTCTCCTCCATTGTCAGAGTGAGGCTAAACGCAAATTGGAGGAACAGCATCTCATATTTCGCTTGGGAAGCTTACAGCCCAGCGGTATGAATATTGATTTCTCTCACTTCAAATAACCCCGGCATCCCCTCTCTCTCTATCCCTCCCCCACCCAAGTCACACTAGCTTCTCGTTTTCACCCCACAAACAGCTAACAATGGCCTGTTTCCTTTATCATCGTTACTTTTTTGCACATTTTTCATTCATTGTTCTTTATCTCTCCACATCATTGTCTATATCTCTCGTTTCCCTTATCCCTAACCAATCTGAAGAAGGGTCTCGACCCGAAACGTCACCCATTGCTTCTCTCCAGAGTTGTTGCCTGTCCCGCTGATTTACTCCAGCATTTTGTGTCTATCTTCCATAACCCTCAGGGGTAAAGAATTCCAGAGATTCACCATCCTCTGCAAGAAGTCAGAGAAAATCAGTTTTAAATGATCTAATTTTGTAACGGTGTCAGTAAATTCAAGATTCTACCACTGTTTGAAACATCTCAACATCTGCCCTGTCATGCTCCCAAAATCTGATGCACCTTAATTAGATCACTAGGAATGAAAACTGCAGACGCTGGTTTAAATCGAAGGTAGACACAAAATGCTGGAGTAACTCATCAGGTCAGGCAGCATCTCTGGAGAGAAGGGATGGGTGTCAGGGGAGGGGGCGGGACAAAGAAAGGATGTTGCAGGAGACAGGAAGGCTAGTCTTTCTTTGTCCCGCCCCCTCCCCTGACATCAGTCTGAAGAAGGGTCTCGACCCGAAACTTCACCCATTCCTTCTCTCCAGAGATGCTGCCTGACCCGCTGAGTTACTCCGGCATTTTGTGTCTACCTTAATTAGATCACTCCTCATTCTTATCAATGCTAAAGGATGTAGATCTAATTTCTCGAGCCATTCATGATCAGTGAACTTTTATTTTGGACTGCCCTCAAGGCCAGTTTATCTTTTCATAAATAAGGGGACAAAATTGTGCACTGCGCTCTGGTAGTGCTCTCACAAGTACCCTGAGCTGATATAACACTGTCTCCCTATATCGAAACAATCACCTCACTTGCAGTAAGAAAGACCATTTGCCACCCCAGCCTCTTGATGCACCTGCCTGCTAACTTTATAATTCATGCTCTAGGCCATCCAGATCCCCCAGAAAATGAGTCCCAACCCAACCGGTCATCTATCCATATTCTCCAGAGATGCTGCCTGACCCATTGAGTAGATTCTCCTGGTGGCCGAGCACCTCAACTCCCCCTCCCACTCCCAGTCTGACCTTTCTGTCATGGGCCTCCTCCAGTGCCATAGTGAGGCCCACCGGAAATTGGAGGAACAGCACCTCATATTTCGCTTGGGCAGCTTGCAGCCCAGCGGTATGAACATTGACTTCTCCAACTTCAGATAGTTCCTCTGTCCCTCTCTTCCCACCCTCCACCTTCCCAGTTCTCCCTCTATCTTCCTGTCTCCACCTATATCCTTCCTTTGTCCCGCCCCCCTGACATCAGTCTGAAGAAGGGTCTCGACCCGAAACGTCACCCATTCCTTCTCTCCTGAGATGCTGCCTGACCTGCTGAGTTACTCCAGCATTTTATGAAATAAATACCTTCATTGAGTTAGTCCAGCACTTTGTGCCTTCTCTAGATCCTCCGCAACTTCACTCATCTGCATTCTTTCTATATTTAGAGAATCACCTGGTTTTAGATTCCTCTTACTGAAGTGTGTGCGACCTTTGGCGATTGTTTGCCCACCTGATCAATCCATATCTATGCAGTCGCAGAGTCCTTTGTCCTCATTGCAACTCATCAACCCTATTTAGGTGTTTTCTTCAGGATATCTTACACTCTGCCCCATCCTCCTGATCAGTCGTATAACTAGTCGAACATAGAACAGCGCAGAGCAGGAATGGGCCCCTGGGTCTGCAACGCTAGCACTGTAAGTGACACCAAATCACACTGACCTCATAGAAACATAGAAACATAGAAAATAGGTGCAGGAGTAGGCCATTCAGCCCTTCGAGCCTGCACCACCATTCAATATGATCATGGCTGATCATTCAGCTCAGTAGCCTGTACCTGTCTTCTCTCCATACCCCAAGATCCCTTTAGCAAAAAGGGCCACATCTAACTCCCTCTTAAATATAGCCAATGAACTGGCCTCAACTACCTTCTGTGGCAGAGAATTCCACAGACTCACCACTCTCTGTGTGAAGAAATATTTTCTCATCTCGGTCCTAAAAGACTTCCCCCTTATCCTTAAGCTGTGACCCCTGGTTCTGGACTCCCCCAACATCGGGAACAATCTTCCCGCATCTAGCCTCTCCAACCCCTTAAGAATTTTATATGTTTCTATAAGATCCCCCCTCATCTTCCCCCTCGTGAACCATACCCCTCTAATCCTTGCACTTCTCGCCTATCTGTCAGCCTCTTAATTGCCTCTATGGTAACTGCCTCCACCATCACCCATGGCAATGTGGTCCTGGATCCCACTACTCTCTGTGTACAAAACCCGCCCCACATCTCTCCACCCTCTCACCCCACAGCTCTGCCCTCTCGTGTTAGACATTTCCATCTTGGGAAAATGGTTCTGACTGTCTACTCTATGCCTCTCATCATTTTTAATACTGCCTCTAATAATGTTATATGCCAAGGTTTTGCCCACCTACTCAATTCCTGTAAATATCCCATTGCAAAGTCCTTTATCATTACAACACATCATTACTATTTTTGTGTTATCTTTAAGGAAAGCTTACTCTCTGCCCTCTCATCCAGATCAATGAAACTCAGTATAAATCAATAAAATCATAAATATTTGATTGCCAAGAACTGATTCTTGAGGCACTGCACATTATATTCTGCCAGCTTGAAAAAGACCCATTTATTCTGACGTTCAGGCTTAGGGGCTTAGGTTCAGGTTTATTATTGACACGTGTACCGAGGTACAGTGAAAAGCTTTGTTTTGTATGTTACCCAATCAGATCAGATAATACTATACATAAATATCATCAAGTCAAACTCAATTACAACAGTTGGAGCAAAGAGAAAAATCCAGAGTGCAGAATATAGTTCTCAGCGTTGTAGCGCATCAGTTCCATAGACAACGTTCAATGTCCACAATGCTGTAGAAGTGAACCAACAATGCCCTAGCTGATGCAAGGACCATTCAGTTCTTGCTGATGTGGGATGCAAGGACCATTCAGTCCTTGCTGACTGCTCCTCAGTCTGGTGATGCGCGCTATCAAACTTCTGTACCTTCTGCTGGATAGGAACAGGACCAAGAAGGATGAGGTTACGGAGTACTCAGAAGTTCATGATATAATAGGCTGAAGTCAGCATGGCTTTGTGAATGGGAGGTCTTGCTTGAAAAATGTGATGCTTCGGGTCACACTGAAGAAGATTCTGAAGAAGGGTCTTGACCCGAAACATCACCTATCCCTTTTCTCCAGAGATGCTGTCTGACCGGCAGAGTTACCCCAGCTTTTTGTGGCTCTCTTCAGTTTAAACCAGCATCTGCAGTTCCGTCCTACACCTTGTGTTTGGATGTGATTATGCTGTTGAAGACGGAGCTGTAGTCAATAAATAGGAGTCTAATGTAGGAGTCCATGTTGTTCAGCTGCTCCAGACATGAGTTTAGGGCAAGCGAGATGGCATTCACTGTAGACCGGTTGTGACAGTAAGCAAACTGCAATGGATCAAGGCTGATTGGGAGGCTGGAGTTAACATGTGCCACCCAATTCAATCCAAATTCCTGATCTGTCTGGAAAGATCTCATAGCTCTAAGATTATACTATTGAATTGTTCTGGAAGATCTAAAATTCCTTTCCACTTCCTCCAGTTTAGCCAGCTGTACATTCCAGGCATTGTTCAGTCTGTTTTTGTGCGTAGAGCAACCTTCTACTGATTTCAGTCTTAATGAAGAGTCTCGACCTGAGATGTTGACTGTCCATTTGTTTCCACATCTGCCCGACTGCTGAGTTCATCCGGACAGGCAGCATCTCTGGATAGAAGGAATGGGCAGAGTCACCAGAGATGATGCCTCTCCTGCTGAGTTACTCCAGCATTTCGTGCCTATATTCGGTGTAGAAACATAGAAACATAGAAACATAGAAAATAGGTGCAGGAGTAGGCCATTCGGCCCTTCGAGCCTGCACCGCCATTCAATATGATCATGGATGATCATCCAGCTCAGTATCCTGTACCTGCCTTCTCTCCATACCCCCTGATCCCTTTAGCAAAAAGGGCCACATCTAACTCCCTCTTAAATATAGCCAATGAACTGGCCTCAACTACCTTCTGTGGCAGAGAATTCCACAGACTCACACTCTCTGTGTGAAGAAATGTTTTCTCATCTCGGTCCTAAAAGACTTCCCCCTTATCCTTAAGCTGTGACCCCTGGTTCTGGACTACCCCAACATCGGGAACAATCTTCCCGCATCTAGCCTCTCCAACGCCTTAAGAATTTTATATGTTTCTATAAGATCCCCCCTCAGTCTTCTAAATTCCAGCGAGTACAAGCCCAGTCTATCTAGTCTTTCCTCATATGTAAGTCCCGCCATCCCAGGGATCAATCTGGTGAACCTTCTCTGTACTCCCTCTAAGGCAAGAACGTCTTTCCTCAGGTTAGGAGACCAAAACTGCACACAATACTCCAGATGCGGTCTCACCAAGGCCCTATACAACTGCAGCAGAACCTCCCTGCTCCTAAACTCAAATCCTCTTGCTATGAATGCCAACATACCATTCTCTTTCTTCACTGCCTGCTGCACCTGCATGCTTGCTTTCAATGACTGGTGCACCATGACACCCAGGTCACGTTGCATCTCCCCTTCTCCCAATCGGTCACCATTCAGGTAATACTCTGCTTTCCTGTTCTTGCCGCCAAAGTGGATAACCTCACATTTATCCACATTATATTGCATCTGCCATGCATTTGCCCACTCGCCTAATCTATCCAAGTCACTCTGCAGCCTCCTAGCATCCTCCTCGCAGCTAACACTGC